>NC_137464.1:172881467-173285085 GCF_964235325.1 Thermobia domestica | reverse complement strand
CACGTATTGGGGAGAAGGCAGGCTCCAAGGATCTATATCCTTGGCACAAATACATTTTTAAGCGATGGGTGAGTGGCCATGACTTTTAAAATAAAGATTCTGCTGTGTATTCTTGTGTGTTTGTAGTTCTTATTCTACAAGCTGAACACAAAGTAGTGTACAGTTATAATTTTGTTTGTGGGATATCACCCCACCCCCAAAAAAACTGCAATTAATAAGGATGTTTCTAGAAAATATTTTCCAGTGTACAAGATTTGCTTTTATAGACTTAAATCCGATTAAAACTTAAATCCGAGTAGTTTTAATCGGATCTAGTAAGTATTGTTGGAGTACACTATTTAAAATGACAAAATGTACCATACAGCATTACTCCAATTCTGATTCAACTAATTCATGAAACTTTATCATGAGTGTCGTGTGAATATCATGAATATTGTGCTTTAACCACATCTATACTACAAGCAATCACGTGAAAGATGGTAACTCATCGTACCTCATACAATTACTGAAGATTTCTCAAAGTATAAATGATAGTAATGTTTCTAAATGAGGAGCTTATATTCAAACTCAAACATTACCATCTCTAGTAATTTGCTAAACTTGTCTTTAACGGTTTTGTAATTTATTAGATGAATTCTTTTGAAGTACGTGATGGGATTTATGCAAACAGAAAGGGTTTTTGGTAGAAATCACACTGTAAAGTTAGTTGTGTCTATAAGAAACGAATATATCCTCCTCTTTGATTCACGTCTACTGCAAAATTAGCGATTATGGAACTTTTCATCCCAAAGATTGAGAAATCGGTAAAGGTCAATTTCACAATAAACTGAAGATTCAAATATTCACTTTCAAAATAAGGATAAGCTTCCCAAAGTGATTCTAATGGCAATAAATATTTGTAATCCTCTGTATCTGTGATGGAATACCTACAGCATCTTTAATTTTTAGTTCATTGATTTATCGGGGATTTTTTTCTGTTTTCTTATAAATAAAATGTAATTTAAATGATTTGAACTTTGTTGTTTCTAGTGGTAATCGAGTTAAATGTATCTTGTTTTTTAGATAAATTTTTATTATAAACAAAATTAATAGTATTTAAATTAAATTATGACTATTAAATAATAAAGTTGTGTATAAAAAAATAATTTTCACCAAGTAATGGACATTCTAGTAAAGTAAATTGGAAGAAAAAGTCATTAAAATCAAACAATTGAAATTCAGTTGATTTGAAAGAAAATGTTTTTAAAAAAATCCCTATATAAATCAATGGGATAAAAAGCAAAGATGTCGCTGGTATTCTACACGGTTAATATCTTTAGCGAACTGAAAAAAAGACGATCGTGAATGATATAAATCAATTCTGTCTTATAGATTGATTGTGCTGTATGCAAGCTGGATCAAATCTTGAAACGTCTTTGGAATATCTAAATTACGTAATTGATTAAAATCCATAAAATTTTGCAATCTGAAAATGGAGACTAAGAGATACTGTTTCACATGTTCAGCAATATCACTCAATTAACGATGTTGCCAACCTATCATAAAGTTTGTATTTTAAAATGGAATTACGTCAGATTATTTACATATTTTAAATATACATGGTAAGTGAACACTTACAATACCACATTTATTATACAAAGTGGTAACGAACTCTACCGACAAACTGTATTAAGGTGATTCCTTATATCAAAATAAGAAAAGAAAGTTCATCTGGACAAGTGGAAAAATATTTTAATAGACCTTGGGTTGCCCAAAAATGTGGAAATGTAAATTGCAATACGCGTTATTTAAAACACAAGGAACCGTGGAGTGTCGGTTGTTATCTCTGTGAAGGAAGTCATACATACGTTATCCAAAAACGCATTTCAGGAATTAGAAATTGGTGCGAAGGGATTCAGAAAAGGGCATAATTCCTAGACACTTCTAACAGAATTCACGGATGAATCCAAAGTAGGAAAAAGGTAGGTCTTGACAGTAGCAAACATGGAATGCATCGCAGGAAGTAGGAAGTATTGAAAGACCGCCATCTCCACAGTTCCTTGTTTCTGGAATAATGAGTGCTTCGATGTACTTTTTAATACCTGTACCTGAAAAACTCATGAACTATATCATATTAGTTAGAGAGTTTAACAGTAAATTTGAAGCTTTATACACTCGGTTAATAGACATTTCTTGTGGAGGCGAATACATTGAAGGGAAAATACAGTATATATTTATTTTCTCCAAGTACTGTAGAATTTGTTTCCTCTGATAAAAAAAAACGAACTTGTTTTTCAAACTCCCTTTAAAGTTGTATATTCTGTAGACTTGAGAATACTATGTACCCTGTAAAATTACACATACCTTACACGTCCTTTCATCAATAACTTCGGAACGAGTTGAGTCGATCAGCTTTAATTAGGTTTTCGTTTGCCTTAGAAATAACCTTATTGCGTTATTGAGGTAAATTTCTTCGGAAACTATTCGCAAATGAACAAGAAGGGTGAATATAAAATTTTGTAAATAACAGTACAATTTAAATGTTATAAAAATAACTTCCAAATATTTTGAAATATTATCTGTTTTAAATTGAATATATCCGTGGGATTGTTTATAACAAACAGAGTAATAAGAACTGTAGATTAGTTACAAGTTAACAGGTTTGGAAATGGTGCCGGTGTTTACATTTTAGTTCTGAAACCGGCCTCCCGTACATGTTCAATGTTTGACTAATATAAATATAAATATACTACAAGCTTGTAGTTATATTTGCAACAATTTTCTGTTGACAAATGTTTGAAGGATTTAAGGGTATTAAATGTTACTACGCAACATGAATGTATAAGCGTTGCCACGCCTTACAACGCATCCATGAATTTTAAAAGCAAAACACTCATTACGTATGTTGCATCCTTACATCAACAATTTTACGCAAACTTAAACAGACACTTGTAGCAAATTTCAAATACTAGCCGACAGGAGCGGATTAAGGGAGCCCAGGCTAAAGTCCCTCCCTTTAATACTAAAATATAGCAATCAACTTATTATACTATAGGCTTCAGGCCCATGCCAATTTTTCCCATTCGCTAAGCTTGCGGTATTGCTAGAGTTAAGTCTTCTTCCACTAGCGTCTTGACGATACGTATTTTGTGACAGAGTGAGCTATTTTGGGCCTTTATAACAAACCAAATTATTACTTTGTGACAATTCCTTTGAAATATCTCTGTCATTACCTAGATTATATCTAGGAGGTTTTCCAAATCTCCTTTACTTTATTAGTGTTTTTACAGAGACTGATGACCATTTGGCTTGTATTTGGCATTTATGTGTTACACTACAGTATATGAGCATTCAACTGTTAATAATGAATGTAGTTAATCAATCAAGGCAACTCTTACCATAGACCTAATATTTATCCACCTGCTTTTTATTTAATTATTATCATTAACAAAAAATTTACAAGGTGGGGTAAAGGACTAATACATATGCTGCAATATTATTTAATTTCCCTATAACTTTTTACCAATTGCCCGTAAATCAAAATTAACGTCACCATTGTTCTTCTGATTAAATTTGCGCCTTAAATCATGTATCACATGACCCTATTCCTATTTTAAAAACTTAACCTTAATTCAAAATGGCTGATTTCAAGATGGCCGCCGTCAGATATACCCTTACTATATGACTTCTCCCTAGTTCTAATATGTATCCATATATTTGCTATTCACCTTTTGTCGCTACAAGAGGTCTTATAGAGCTTTTACCTCCAACTGTATGAAGACTATTCTGTACTTCCATGTGATGTTCTGGTAGCTGTATCTCCTAAACCCCTGGAGCTTCGCACCTATAACTTCACTGAAATACTGACCACATTTAGTACTACTTTCTCATATGTGTCTCAGTCAGCAACTCGATTCACCCAAACGTAAGGTTTACTTGTCAGAAATAAGTATTCCTAGTACATACTTGACAAAATACTTTATCCAAAATGTCAGTTACCTTATAACAAACATAAGTAGAAACTGTAATAATGTATCATTATTTCAGTAATATAAAGATAGTAGTCTTTTCTGTCTCTATGTCGTATAGTGATCCTTCTAAGAGTGATTAATTATTTTATTTATCTATTCATTTATTATTATTGATTATTGTTAACACAACTCACTTGGTGTTCCAAATAAATTAATTTATTGGATATTGATTGGTGATATTTGAAGCATACAAATTTCGTATAACGCAAATCGTACTAGTTAACATCAAAATTATTACAGAATATTTCCATACGCTAAACTTCAATACAGGCAACTTGAAGGGATAAACTGACAAGACTAGACTACACTCACCTACTACGCTCAGCCTGCCATATAATTATTGCTTGCATAACCACGCTGTTTCCCCATAGTAAAGTCCACCTTAGTCCATCTCCGCTTGCAAAGAGCATTTTATTGAACAATGGTTTGTTGTACATAGTAAAAAATGCTTGTGTTAATTCAACTCAATTTTAACACACGACAGTGGTTCCAGCCTGACTACCACTGTGTGGTGTTAATTCAACACAAACCCCGCGGTGTTGGCCTTTAACACAGGGGTATGTTAAGTTTTTAACACACAACCGGTGTTGAGCGGTGTTAAATTCGGATCTGTATTAATATTTTCGATGTTAATTCGACACCATGTCAGAGTCGATAATGTGGAGAAAAGTGCTATGTGTTATTATGTGACGGTGTGGCACCAACACGAAGAAAGTAACACAGTGCGTAGTGTGTTAATTATTTTGTGTTAATATTACACCATGTCAACTATCAATATAACACAATCGCTGTGTAATTTCAACACCCTATTCTTATTTCAACACACCATCTGTGTCACAATTCAAGGTCAAGACCATATAACTAACAACGTTTTAGTGTTAATTCAACACCCCCTGTGTTAAAATTCAAGGCCAGACTACTAGATTAACATCGTTTTTGGTGTTAACTCGACTCCACTTCTGTGTTACTACGACACCTACTTCGGTGTTGAAATAACTCCGTGTGCGGTGTTGATGTAACCCTTTTCCTGTGTTGGAAAAGTTTGTGGTGTACATGCTTACGTTTACGGTGGTTTGCTATCTTTGAGCACTAGCTAGTAAAAAGGACAACCATTTCATCGCGTTCAGAAATAACGAAAGGAACAAACTTAACGAAAAGAACTGTAACAGTTGGTGCGGAACACAATTTTGACCAACATCTTGTTCAAGAATGATAGGAAACTCTTACTTGTATCCTTATAATATGATTGCTTCTTAATCGTGTTTTCACTTGTTTTCCTCCATTTTTGAGACAGTCCACGGTGCTGACTGGTGAGCTTTAGTGCAGTGTAGAAGTGGCACAGTAATACGATGTTATTTCTCGATGTTGACATATTTCTTGAGAAACAGAATATAAAACACTTCAGAACACATCACGCAGTTTGGATGTAAAAATTTTGTGAATACCTGGATTTGTTCAAGTATTTCTTTCTAATGTGTTTGTCTTTAGCTTCAGTACATAAGCCCTTATAATTAAATGCCCAACATATTTGGCAATCACTCAGAAAACAACACCGAAAATTCTACACTTGTGTTAATTCATCGCACAGGCTGTGTGTCGTTTCAACTACTGGCATGTGACACACAATTTCAAATGGAGAGTGAGTTGTTCTAACCACCTGTTTGTGTTATATTTTAACACAATCGTGTTAACACATAGGCATGTCGTTGAAATAACACAATGATTTTTTACAGTGTAATAGCCCGGCAGTCTTATAATGAAAAGTTGTATCACACAAAGATTACTTTAATTTGAAAAATCGAGTAAGCCTGGACAACCTGGATAGTTATATTAAACCTATCAATTGAGGTAATCTTCCGAACCACAATTCCAAGGACAGATTCTCTGCATTTGAAGCTTTATTTGCTGAATTTTAATACTTATCGTACTGATATTAGGGTCACCAATCGAATAGTATCATTTCATAACATATTATGTAAAGACTATTTTTATTAGGATACACAAAAATGTAAAAAGTGTTTCTCCTTCTTTGTACTGTAAGAAACTGTTCATTACTTAATCAAATAAATCGCTGATTTGAGAAACGTCATAAGTCAGCTATAGTGTACATGCAGCTTTGATTTTTGTAGGGTAGCTACACCGTTGGGTTGTGATATGTCAGAAGTCATGCTAACAGTTCGTACAATATCGAGCCTCAACAAGTGTTCCTGAGTTGAGAAACGTCATAAATCATTGACTTACGGCATTACTGACATTATTGATTTATTATGTTTTCCAAATCAGGAATTCAAATGTAAATGTTCTTAGTGTTTTTTACGTAAAAATAGTATGAATTTTAGGTTGCTCCCCTCTTACGTTTCTTAATAGTTACTCAATGCAACACCATCAACGAATTTACAATTAAAGAGCTGAATTGCACAACATCTCAAATCCATTCTTTTTCTTCGTATTTTGCGTTTTTTTTTTATCTTAGCATCTATGTTTTAAGGGCTATTCACTTACATAATACGTAAGTTCAAATCAAAACTTAAAAAAAAAATACAAAATAATTTTAGCTAAACAGAAAAGCATGCCAAGTATAATCTTCTTGTCTTTTTTCTAAAATCACAAAAGTACTCTGGTGGATTTGGAATGTTCTGCAATTCAGATCTTCAATTTGAGGAAAGATACTGAAAATGAAATTTATATACGAGTGCTCTTTAGTACTCAAAATTATGCCCCTTAGCCTAAATATGACGGATGATTAATGAAAGCGAATGATCGTGAAACAATTGGTGGATTCAAAATGAGGGAGGAAAGAGGAGAACCCCATAGACATGATATTGACACCAACTTTATCAACATGACTTGTGATCAAACCACGGACCTCCTGCATCAGACATGAGCACTCTATCACTGAGACTCCTGGAGAAGCTACACTATTAAAAATTTCCTTCCTCACAAATGAGAAAAATGCATGTTCAAAACAAAATAAGTAATGTTTACTCATATTTGAGGAAAAATGTCTCATTATTTCCAAATGTGTTTCCATTTGTGAGCTCAAGCCAAATTTCCAGGTTCCCATTTATGAGATTTTCTCACTTCTTAAAAATGAGAATGGAATAGTGCGTGATTTGTAATATAATAGATGATTAAAAAATAACGATAACAATCTTACCGAAATAATATTACTATGTTTTACTAGAAGTAATATTGCTAGGGTTTAATTACTATTCAGGAAACGAGATAAAGGATTTCAGCTGTAGCAGAGTGAGAATGGATATGAGTACGCAGTAGGTGATGCAGCTGAGGTGGCGTATGGATACATGTCATGTGACAGCGGCGAGAAGCAGCATACATATAAAACTTTCGAACGTAAGTTTGGGTGAATTGTAAACATAATAACATAGAATAAAAGTTACTGTAGTACATTCGTTAGAGTGTAGAACGCTGACGCCCTCATACAGGTTATATAGGCTATAGCAGTCAGGTTGGCTCTTATATGTATCAAAGCTCAATACTCAATTCACATAATAACGAGTGCAGCAATAACAAGTGAAGGCGGATTAGAGCCCCGTAGGGCATTACAATAGAACGGGCAGGCATGTCAATGTTTTACACCCTTCGCCATTCGTTATAATGCGCAAAATAGCTTATGTACGGAAATAAAGAATACATAAGTCATCTGAGTAGTTAGAAACAGCGTTACAAAAGTGTAATTTATTATTATGGAATTGTAATACAAAGGTACTTTGTACTGATCACCTAGCATAGATTGGCGCCTCCTTTTTTCGTCACCAGTAATCGTTTTAATGACACATGTTTACATTTTATTTGTGGCATATTAATGTACCCGTTTGCTCTTAATTTAACGTAGAGGCTGCGGTAGCTCAGTGGTAGAGCGCTCACCTCTGGTGCGATGAGGCCCTTGCTTTGATCCCAAGATTCCCAGCTCGCGGTAAGTGGGCTTTCTGGTGGATAAACACAGTGCGCATGAGTTTCCTCGGGGTTCTCCCATTTGTTCCCACTTTCGTCATTCCACTATCTTTTTCATTCTCATCATCATTGTCTCCTTTAGCCTACCCAACACAGCTGGGGGAAGTAAACTTTCATTTATTTTTTAACCCAACGTCCCACAATTGTGCTCCAAGGCTAAGAGAGACAGTGATAGAGATGGATAGTAATGGTGTAATGAAAATGTGGACGTACGTTTCTTGGCAGTTTTTGCATGGGTTTGTGACCTTGTTTCCAATCTGAATTGAATCCTTTGCAGTGGAGTTTCAGCACTTTTATGAGAGGCAGAAACTGTCGCATGCCCCTGCCGTAATGAAGAAGGTGGAAGGTAGGGGGTGAGTCCTGGAACTCTGGACCTTCCCCGAAATAGCTACCTTTATGTTGTTGTTTTTTTATAATTTAAGGGCAATTTTACATATTTTCCATACAATTTGTCTTTGTATTGAACTTGGAACCCTTCCGAAATAAATTCCTGTGTACGTTTCTTGTAGGAAGAAACTGCATAATCCTGGAAAAGCCCACGAACACGGTGTTTCTCATGTAGGTAACTATTTTATGGTAGAGAAGTAGTCATATTGGACTGCGGTGACTCAGTGGTAGAACTAGCCTCCGATGTATGAGGTCCCTAGTTTGGTTCCACCTCCGTCAAATGGGCAGTGTGAGTAAATATCTTACATGTGTTTTCTCGGGATTCCCTCACTTTCTTCATTACAGCACTTTCGCTCATTATCATCATAACGTCTCCGTGAGCTTCGTAGCATAATCGTGGGACGTTACAATCCAGCAGAAATTGTTGCCGTTATTCTGAAGCAGACGGGTAATTCTTTAATCTAAATTATGAAGAAGTTGGTATAATGTTGGAGGAAACGGGAGAATCTTGAGTAAACCACGTCGATGAAAAAGGAATGTCTTGAGAAAGTGGACATTGATGAAAAGGAAAATGTTCAACTCTCTGATGTAGTAGATATAAGTAACGCACCTAAAATACAAGTCATCGTGATATTCGTGGAATAACTGTAGGTGTTTATTTAACATAAATTCTAGGAGTACTAATAGTTTGATTTTTTTTTTTTTTTTTTTGCATGTTTATATTTTGTTTATATCCTTTTCGGCCTTCCTCGTATTTGAGAACCCCGTTTCTGTGCACCGTTTCTCGCTTTTGAGGAAGATATTTCTCAAATCTTTTTGAGAAATGTGTTCCTCAAATTGAGGTTATACGTCTCATTTCCTCAAATGTTACTTTCTCAATTTTAAGAAAAAATACATTTTTTCTCAAATTTGAGAAAGCATTTGCAACCTCAGAAATGAGACATAATTCCTCGCATTTGAGTCATTATTTCTTAAAATGATATGAGAAAATCGAAAACTCACTTTTAGGAATGTATTACTCGGTGCACAGGTAAGAAACGGATGTTCTCAAATACGAGGAATTTTTCTCGAATTTAAGAAACCATTTTTAACAGTGTACTGATTAAATATTATTACAGATATACATTCAAGAACATTTGATTATATCTTTTGTTTCGATCTTATTTTTTCTACCTTGAATATTCCTCTAGGAAATATGTAATGTAATCTAAAACCAAAGAGAACGTGAATATGATCTTAAAAGAATATCTTTCTACCTATTTTATACATAAAAAAGTTTTAATAAAAAAGTTAATTAAATTTTGGGCTATCTCGTATTCGTTAACAGACATATCTGAATCTTTTATACCGGAGTTTTGTGCTGATGCTTCAGGGTAGTTGGTCCAGCTAATTAATCGGAAATAATTGTTCTATAGAAGGACAACAAAGAGAGAACATGAGTATAGGGAAATGGAGAATCCATCTGCGTGCTCGCGCTCACGCATGCAAGAGTGAGAGGGAGAGCGAGAGAGAAAAAGAGAGAGAGATATAAAGAAAGAGTATTTTTTTAAAAATGTTACGAGTGTATCTTTCTACCTCTCTCTCTCTCTCTCTCTCTCTCTTCCTTTCTCTCTACCTATCTTTTATATACAAACATACGCATATATACACAAGAGATCGTGCCCTAAAAGCTCTTGGTGGTTTGTAGAAAACTTGTGCACTTGAGGTTATGGTACTCGAAAATGAACATGCAAATATGTTTACACGAAAGATAAAGTAGTATCCAAGCTTGCTCGTGGCATATTACGATGTTTCAAACGATGTCGGTGGGAGAAGAGGTGTTTAGGTAGGAAGCAAGCAGGCGGTAGTGTATTAGGCAGAGACAAAAACAAGTTAAGAGATACAAAGTGAGAGAAGTGTGTGTGTGTGTATTCTGTGTTAAGGTTGAGAGCAAAGGTTAATATTTGAGAAGGAAACATTCTCGTACATATTTATTATGCACTTGCTCACTTGTGTAAGTAACCAAATCAAAATAAACGGATGTTTTCAAAGTTTGGAATTAATATTTATATAATTTTCCCTATTTCGTACCGAAGCATGCCAATTGGATGAAATTGCAGTAGAAATTCTTGTCCATCTTCTATAATGACTAAATTGTTATACATTGCGGGCGAAAACTTAAGGGTAAAGCGAGAAATTTCATGCAAGGACTGAGAAGGGAGTCGTGAGAATAGGAAATGAAGGCGATGGCGCGTACAGCTTGAGGCACATTCAACCGCCCAACACAAGCTTTAGCCTCGTCCTCTATACGAAGAAATTGAACACTAGGGTTACAACGAGATACTTTGTATAAATTGATAATTACTTGTATTTTTGGGCAGAAAGTGCTTCTACATAAGCACTATACCAGATATAATGTTAATGTAAAAATAACAAAAGAAGAATGTTTTCAAAATATATAAGATATATACATTATTGTATAATTAGTTGCTATGTAGTTGTTTATAGATACCTAACAAACATGTACGATTGCAAGACAGTCTATGTACATATTCGTTCAAAGAGAATCAACGAATAAAATTGTTTAAAACGTATCATCGTTTTGTAATTTCAATATAAAAGGTGAGAATACTAGTAAATGTAATCACAGAAGATATTTTAATGTGTAAACAAATACTACCACTCAAGATCTACTTATATTATTAGCCGAACCAGGTTGATGACTACCTTTGGTGAGTCGTTGTAAAAATTTTGGTTTACCTCACCCGGGATTCTTGTAAATTCATATCCCGAAGTAAAGTAAGGGTGAATTTACTTCTGTAATAAGGTTAATGACTACAAACTTGACAAGACTTAGAAGTGGTAGAATAATCACAAGAAAAATGAACGGTGAGGCAATGGAGAAAGAAACCAGTGATAGTGATAACGTGGAACAAAGTGCAGCACCAGGAATGACATTAGAAGACCGAATCTTACTAGTCTTACAGCGGCAAGAACAAAGCCGAAAAGATGATATGGAAGCCATGAAGCAAAATTTGGCGCAGATGTCCAGCAGACAATATGAGGAATTAAAGCAGATGATAGAGCAGAAGTCGGAGGAATCCAACAGACGATTGGAGCAGAAGTCAGAAGAGACGAAACAATTTATTCTCCAGGCGATGAATGACATCACCTCGCAGTTTGATGAAAAGTTAAAAAGAATATCTGAGGATTGCCAGGATAATCACAATCATCTAATCCAAGAAGTCAGTGGTGTAAAAAGGGATTTGGAAGTAATAGAATCTTCTGTACAGCAACAAAAGATTCAGGTCACGGATAACTCCAACCAGATACGTGTGAATACACAGTTGATAGCTACCTTACAAGAGAAAATCAGGACACTACAGATCAAGGACAACACATACCACAACAACATGGATAATGATCGTGTAGAATTCCCTTGTTCACAAGAGATGACTTCGCCTTCACCCGTAACTGATGAGGACATTATTTTGGAAGAAATTCATCCGAGGAGTACAGATGGGCGGAAAAGAGATGGTGCAACTACACATCACGCCATAGGTAGGAATTTTCACTCAACAAGAACACGGAATGATAAAAGGAAGGTAAAGTTAAGCGTAAAGATGAGTGAAATACGTGCTATGAGTAAGTTCAGTGGTAAATGTAATGAGAATGCTACTTCTTTCCTAGAAAAATTTCAGGACGAGTGCAATATAATGTGTATAGATAGGTCACAATATATGAAACTAATCCCTCATTTATTACTCCCACCATGTTCTTTATGGTTTAAAGCAGTACGAGATCACGTTAGTACGTATGAGGAGTTCAAAGCAGCGCTAATTGCAAATTACGAAAATGACTTTTTGCTTGCAAATAGAGATGCCACGATTAGAAACCAACATTTCAATCCTCGTTTGCACAAATCTGTTGTTGAGTTTGTTGTAAATACATACAACGAATTAAAAGTCGTAAATCCATTGCAATCGGAATCTAGAATCATAGCATCACTTCGAAATTTGCTACCGTTTAAGTTACAACAGATCCTGTTTTCTACACAGTGTATGAGTTTTAACCAATTATTAATGCTTGTTCAATGTTATGAAACTCAATACCATGCTCTGAATCAACAAGCAGGAGTAGGTAAAAGTAAAAATAATTCAGATCATTTTGTACCTGTTCGGAATCTAAATATCCGTAATGCGAATGATACGGAACACAACCTAAACCGAGTAAATTCAAGCAATCAGAACGAGCAAAATAGGCAAAGCTATGTAGGGAATCCGCCTAACCTAATTAGTCGTGGCAATCCTTATGTAAGACCATATACCCAAAATAGGTTCAAAAATAGACGAAATACATGGCGAAGTTCCAGGAATACAGTAAACTACGTGGATAGACGTAATCGGGGGTCAAGAGATGGCACTTCGCATCAAAATCCTGATATTGATGCAATTCCTGTACAGAACAGTAATACGGGACATAATCATGATTGTGCTGTACAATGTACTTTATTGGAACCATACACGAGTATGAATTTAAACTAATTGCAGCTGATGTGGTAGGGGTTAAACCCATATCAGCTATAGATTCGCATGAACATTTATCTTCAAATTTATATGTTCATGTTAATGATGAAAACGACCTTTTACATGACGTATCTGTAAATAATTATTCGGAAATAGCAGTTAATAGATGTCAGTACCAATTTATGCCTGTAGTAAATCGTTATTGGTCCAAAGATGATACTGTCAATGATGGTTTTGATGTTGAAGAAAATTTTGTATTTTTAAAATCATACAGTACAGCTAAAATACCTGTCAAAATCAATGGGTTAAACACAGAAGCTTTACTTGACACAGGAGCAAACGCCTCTTTATTATCATATTCGCTATGGAAAGCAATTACTAGCAATTATTCGAATCCTAAGTTACAAAAGGCTGAGAATCTTATTATAGTTGATTTTACCGGTAAACATAAAAAGAGAGTAGCTGGAATTACTCGTGTGACAATAGCTATTCAAGGTTTTGAAATATCAATCCCTATTCTAGTAATAAAGGAACTGAATGAAAAATTAATTATGGGTTTAGATTTATTATCTCAATTGCGTGTCATGCTCGATTTTAGAAACCAAACGTTGACTATACCTGGCATACCTCAGGAAATCGTTCAGAAACTGCTTCCAAAATTAGATGATATTGCTTGTCAATATAATAATGTTCCTTATGTATTGAATAATGTTTCTGTTAGTTCAGAAAGTGGTAAATTAAATGATCAACGAACGAAAGACACACAAAATTTGATGGATTCAAAAGACGATGTATTGTTTTCTGAGCGTGTTAAGTCACTCGAAAGTAGTCTTGATTTTACAGATAATACAGTAAAAGCTGACTTTAAGGATATCCTATACAAACATAAAAATGTCTTTTCAGAACGTCCTGGGCGTTGCAAGGATTTTGTTTATTCTTTTAAGGTTAAAACAGACAAACCCATTGTAACCAAGCCTTATATAATTCCATATAGATACAGGGAAAATGTACGTCAGCAAATTACAGATATGTTAAGAGATGGGATCATTAGGCCTTCACGAAGCATTCACCTTAATCCATTACATGTAGTTCCAAAGAAAAATGGTTCTCTACGTGTGGTTTTAGATTTGAGACGCACGAATTGTCATATTGATCTGGAACAAGTGAGGTATCCTCCAGTGGAAGAAATACTAGCCTCTTTACAAGGGAATGCAGTCTTCGGAAATTTAGATCTAGTAATGGCATATAATCAGGTCGAACTGCATGAAGATTCGAAACCGTACACAGCATTTAGTTTTGAAGGTCACTTATACGAATACAACCGTGTAGTCTTTGGGCTTATCAATGGTAGTGCGGCGTTAGCATCCTGCTTAAATAAAGTCTTGGGTCAAGACTTACGCAGCAACGTGATAACCTACGCCGATGACATCTTGATCATGGGAAAAAATCCGCATGAATATTTGAAGTATTTAGATATAGTTTTAGACAGATTGGAAAGTTCGGGCCTTACTATCAACCTACAGAAATCAAAATTTCTGCAGAATTCTATAGAATTTCTTAAATACCAAATTGATGCCTCTGGTTTACAATTCAGTCAATCTAAAGTACAAGCCATAGAAGATCTGCCTGCCCCATTAAATGTGAAACAGACACGGCAAGTATTAGGGCTCTTCAATTGGTTTCGCAAAGCCATCCCGCGATTTGCTGAGATAGCCCAGCCTTTATTTATGATTATAAAGAAAGGAGTACCATGGCAATGGGGTCCGATTCAAGAACACAGTTTTAATAAGTTGAAGGAGTGCGTGAAACGAAACATCCATTTGAATCACCCTCGATATGACGTTCCTTTCTATGTTCAGTGTGACGGTTCTCAACTTGGAATCTCTGCAGTACTCTGGCAACCTAATCCAACCATTCAGGAACCGGCCGTTATTCATTGCGCTAGCCGTACTTTAAACAAAGCTGAGAAAGGATACACCACGACAGAAATCGAACTTTTGGCTGTACGTTTTGCGATACAAAAATTTGCTCCATATCTCAGCGGATGTCATTTCATAGTACTTACCGACCATAATTCATTGCGATACCTTAACAGCATACAGGGATATAATAACAGACTACTTCGTTGGTCGTTAGAGCTTCAAGCTTATGATTTTGAAGTACAACACATTAAAGGGATAGATAATGGACCCGTAGATACCTTATCACGTCTGTTTCCTGGAGAAGAACAACATATCTTGTCCATCAACGAATTTAAGGTCTTACAGGATGAAATAGCTACCATTTCAATAGAAGATCTACGAGAACATCAAATGAATTATCATGAATATAAACAAATCATGGAACATTTGTCTTCATGCAGTGAGGGATGTAATTGTCCCAAACATTGGAATTCCAGATTTAAATTATCCAACGGAATTCTACTTATTAAAGATTTTAAATTCAAATCTAGAAACAAAATTTGCATTCCACCTACGCTGACAACACGCATATTAAAGGCCTATCATGACGATTTCGGTCATTTTGGTTATGTAAAGGTATGTGCCTTGATTAATAAATCCTTTTATTGGAGAGGAATGAGAGCTCAAATCAAAAATCATATCAAGGACTGTATTGAGTGCATGCGAATTAAACATAACTACCAGGCTGTACAAAAACCTATGCTCTCAATAACGCCAGAGAGACCACATTCGTTTCTGTCTATCGATCTATATGGACCTTTACCAAGAGCAGCTACTGGAGAAACTTATCTACTTACAACCATGGATATCTTTTCACGTTATGTAGTAGCTTATCCTCTGCGTAGAGCAACTTCCGCTGCTATCATAAATAAAATCTTGAACGTATATATTCCACATTGTGGCCCTATAGAACACATATTATGTGATAATGGTTCACAGTTCAAAAGTGATGTGTTTATCAAAGCTATGAACAAGGCTAACATTAAAATTCATTTTGTAACTCCGTACCATCCTAGTAGCTCTGTTGTAGAAAATGTGCATCGCAATTTTGGTATGTTGTTTCGACACTTTTGTAAAGATAAACATGCCGAATGGATCAAGCATGTCAGTCAAATCACGTACCTTTTGAATCATTCTATATCAGACACTTTAGGTGTGTCTCCTGCTAATGTACATAACGGTTATGATTTGATTTTCCCTGTGGAACGACATTTTGATGTCAAGTTAGAAGATTCAACAATCGTAGATTCTTCCAATTTAGTGAATATGGTAAAAATCCGAAGACATAACAAATTTTTGAAACGTAATTCTCAAGTAGAGTCTTTGCAAGAAGGAAAATATCGGATCAAGGTCAATGACTTAGTTTTTGTTAAACAACATCCACAAAGTAATATGTTGTTAAAGAAGATTTACAAATTTTGTGACATTTTCTCAGGTCCTTATTTATGTTTTAAGGAAATAAACCCTAAAGTTTTTGAATTGTTGAACGCTAAAACGGGTACGTCAATTGGACTTCGTAATATAGATGAGTTGAAGGTTTGGAAACCTACCCAGTATACAAAAGAAAAATGGATGCGTCTAGTGAAAAAGTTATTCGCGCCTGACACTCTTGCTCAAATACATAAGAATGAAGGAGACTAAGAAAAAAAAATAAAATAAAAGGGTATCTTCTGTTTGTGTAGAAATAGATTTATTTTCTTCCTTTTGTTCGCTCGAACGTAGGTTGCGTTTAATTCTTGATTTTTATTCAATTTAATTTTCTTTGATTTTCATTAACCAACGATAATTTTCCAATGATTTTAATTCTTTCTTATTAATGTGAAGGATTATAATTTAATTCATGATTGATTAAACACAAAAATTGTTTACATTATATTAATTTGTGTTGAAACTTTATTGTCAAAAATAAGTATTAATGGAATAAAAGATTTAGTATAAATGTATTCATGTAAAGGAAACTAAATAATGTTATATATACATACGAGGGTCGATCAAAATGTATAGGACATAATTAATGGAACATTGTTCTTATGAACGGACCAGTGGTTCTTAAATATAAAACCCAGGCTCCCTTGTAACTTTTATATTCAGTCCCATCGTCGGGCGACATTTTATACAACGAGATACTTTGTATAAATTGATAATTACTTGTATTTTTGGGCAGAAAGTGCTTCTACATAAGCACTATACCAGATATAATGTTAATGTAAAAAAAACAAAAGAAGAATGTTTTCAAAATATATAAGATATATACATTATTGTATAATTAGTTGCTATGTAGTTGTTTATAGATACCTAACAAACATGTACGATTGCAAGACAGTCTATGTACATATTCGTTCAAAGAGAATCAACGAATAAAATTGTTTAAAACGTATCATCGTTTTGTAATTTCAATATAAAAGGTGAGAATACTAGTAAATGTAATCACAGAAGATATTTTAATGTGTAAACAAATACTACCACTCAAGATCTACTTATATTATTAGCCGAACCAGGTTGATGACTACCTTTGGTGAGTCGTTGTAGGGTCATTATAAGTCAAATCACTGTGCACTGTGCTTCAATGTCTCAGATTACCTTCAATTTTTTTTTTCATACATAAATACCAATGAAATTATGCTAAATTATTTTTTTCCCATTTTTGGATAAGAAATGGGCCGGGGAGAAATTTTTGAAAGATGTGAATTTTGTTTCAATTTCACATTTTGGCACTTAGCAGCATCGAACTAAATTACCATAACTTCCTTATTTTTAAAGTTATTGGGCTCTGTATATTTCCGTGTTGTGTGTTGGAACTGTATATTTCCGTGCATAAGAAATAATAATTACAAAAATACAAAAAAAAAAACACCCTTTTTATTTTTTAACAATAACATGTGCATGTTAAGATGAATGTATAAAAAAATTTCAAAAGTTTCATAGTTGTAACTTTTGAGCAACGGCACAATTTGTAATAAAAAAAATTGCTTTGTATGCCCATTATTGTTTGACAGTGTACCCTTTTGCAAGGATCTTTAGGATCTACGGAACGAGCAAAAATTAAACTTTCATTTGACACCTAATGATCCCAATAACTTCAAAAATAAGGAAGTTATGGTAATTTTACTTTCATGATGCTGAGTGCCGGAAAGTGAAACTGAAGGAAAATTCACATGTTTCAAAAATTTCTCCCCGGCCCATTTCTCATCCAAAAAATCGGAAAAAAATATTTAGCATAATTTCATTGGTATTAATGTTTGAAAAATTTTGAAGAGAATCTGAGATATTGAAGCACAGTCATATTTTCAAATTAGGTGACTTGACATGGAATGAGCCACTAATGGTTTGATTCATTTACCAGGCGAATCATCAGACATTTGGAACGAGGTAACACACAGACAGCAGTAGCATTTGCCATTAATGTGCCACAAAGTGTAATGTCCAGGTTGATGAAATAGTTTACGAACACAGAACACATCAGATTTATGTCCAGTGAATTTCGTCCATATGTAATAACCACACAATGGGACCAATATCTGACTGCGCATTGCAACGGAACTATGTAGACAATACAACTGTCAGCGAAGCTTGTAACCGCTTCAGGAGTGATAGTGTCGCCCCAAATTGCATACAAGAGAATGAGTGTCAGTGGTCCGTATGCCCATCGAATAGCAAATGTTTTCCATTGACTTCAGCATATAAAATGTTCAGTTTACAGTGGTATCGAGCACATCGTCAGTGGACCTGCAATGAATACAACCACGTACTATTCAGGAATGAATCCCGATACAGTTCCCAGACCAATTCCCTTTATACACTGATAGAACGCGAACGTGACACCTGCTGTCATCCCACACTGTGTAAATGAAGAGGTATGATGGTAGCAGCGTACTGATTTGCGCAGACATTACGATGAATAGTTGCACGGATCTGCACACCTTTGACGCATTATTCATCATTGCTCAGAGATGTAGAGACGAGGTTCTGTAATCATATTTGCGGCTACACAGAGTCAACGCCTGCCCACATTCTCTGCTCACGGATGACAATGCCCATTGCCGTGGAGAAAACCTGATGGAGGACTGTAGTATGTTTTTGTAGTATATGAGTTCGTTCATTTTTTTCGTTTGGGGCCAAAGTAGTCCTGGGGCCATTTGAGGAAACTTTTGTACTTCTACATTGAAGCTCCTCGACCTAAAATTTTGCAATGGGCACATTTTTCCATCCCAGTAATAGTTTACAGTACTGGGATATGTACCTCTAGAAGTTTGAAAATCATCTTATTCAATTTCATGTGTAAAAAATAACCAAAATTTCAAAGTTTTGAGGATTTGATCTAATATGTCCCCTTTGATGAGGCTTTATGATCTTCCTCTAAAGTCTCGGGAGGAGGATGTGGAACTCACCATTTAAATTTTGGAACTTATAAGATTTCAAAAATTTGTTGTTAGTTTAGGACCACGGTATATACCTTTATAAGTTTCCCTTTCATAGGTAATAAATTTCCAAAAATATAATTAGGAAGATTAGTGACGTCATAGATAAAGATTTATTACATTATGAATGAGTATAGGGGTCCTTTATTTTCCATACGACAAAAGTAAATTAACATACCCCTTTAAATTTTAGGTAGAAGTGTATCTGTTCACCCATAATTTTGGATATTTCAATTTTTTAAAATTTGCTATGATAAAGATTTATGGAATGCCTTTGTGTATCATCCAAAATCACACCTTCTCATGGGAGAAAGCGGGCAACGTCTCAAGCGGCTAACGAAGTTGAATACCAACTTACTCCCGGGAAAGGAGTTAGCCTCTACCAGGAACAGCTATTTACATAAATACCTGAACCCCCGACTGTTATAATTCCATTACTTGGGGTCCAGGTCATTTGCAGTTGTGAGAACGTCTAGACAGATACAACCCAACTTACATCTAACTTTTCTCGACACTGAGCACTGAGCCAAGTATTTATGTAAGTAAAATTGTGAGTAGATGACACACAAAACACTTCTCCATTCTGAGATCAATCTCTCTGGTTCAGAGCGTGTTGTCCAATGAACATCATATGTCAATCTCAATATTGCTGTGTATGTAATGTAGTATTTCATTATAATATACTGTATATTCAGAGAAATAAAAGCACTGATCACACGTGAATCAGAAAATGCTTGAAAGTAGACGAAAATATCAAATTAAGAACAACTGCTGGAAAGAAGTTTGTAAATGACTGTCTCCATTGACAGAACTTCTCCAATTCTCCTTACTCCAACATATTTTTCTTTCTAGGGAAGAGATCTTGCTTGTCACACTGAGTATGCATTGAAATTGAAATTGAAACAGAAACACATGAAAAAGTTTCAGCCTGGCCGGAATTCGAACCCGGGTGTACCGAATAGAAGTTCAATACGATAACTACTCGCCTACTGCGCCACTTAACCTTCCACTCAAATTAATACCTAGTTAAAGTCGTTTCATGGAAAATTATAAATAAGATACTAATGCTTGTGTGAGTGTCTTAATGACTTACTCGAGATTTCCTTCTTTAACTGAAAAACAAGTAATATAGATGTTCCTCAATGAGGAAAATGTCACGAAACGTTCTTCAAGTTGAAGCTACGTCATCGGTTGCAGGGATGGTCCCAATTTACATTACATTTCGTCTTTACTATAACTTCTAATTTCCAAAGAAGAAAAGACGATAGAAATTATTTTCACATTCTTTGAATTGTATCAACACGTGTAAAAAAAGACAGTTCTATGTTTATGTCCCATAACTATTAGTTTATTTTTTTATATATTGATATGAGGAATTTGTGGCAAATTGAGCCGGTGGCACTAGCCGAGCAATTTTGGGAGTTCGGCTTCTGATCATGAGGCACAATCCACTAAGGATTCGAATTCAAGGTTGCAAGGTAGGAATTTTAACTGTACTCGGTATTTCTGTTTTCGTGTCCCTGTAGTGTTTGGAATGGGATACGGAAAAAATCTAACGGCCGAAACCGCCACCCAAAATCTCGCCGGGCCAAAACCTCGCCGCCCGAAACCTCGCATGGCCAAAACTTTGCCACCCAAAACCTCGTGAGTCTCGTGAATAATAATAATAATAATAATAATAATAATAATAATAATAATAATAATAATAATAATAATAATAATAATAATAATAATAATAATAATAATAGCAATAGCAATAATAATAATAAGAAGAAGAAGAAGAAGAAGAAACAAAACGTTGTGTGTGTGGGCTTTCTTTCGGTATTTCCATTTTCTCCCCCTTTCTTCATTCCATCATTTCCTTCACTCTGATCATCTACGTCTCCTTTAACCTACAGGGCATAATAGATGGACGTAGAAACTCAGATATTATTTCATACTATCATAAATATTATTCGATTTTGCCGGCGATTTTGCCACATTTTCTACCTTGTACATAATAAAATACAATTTGATCATTCAACATCTAAATTAAAATTTCTTAGCGAAAGTTAGGTTAGTTTGCAATAGAATAATGCTGATAAAGAGTTAATTATGTTGTGAGGAGTATAATTGAATAATATTTGGCCTTGTACTTCAAAATATGATCCTGACTGCTGAAGAGAACACTAATCCACTTATTTCTATAAAAATATTTCATATTGCACATTATGCAGTTAAATGTTATGTAAATATAGTAGCAGAAATGAAACTTTTATAAAAACAACACGAAGCACAATCTTTGATTTTCGTAATTTTTTGACTCTTATGTTCCTACTGTCCTTTTTAAAGGACACTAAGAGTTCAAATTAAATTACAGGAACGTTAAAAGGAAAATAAATAAATATCATTACGGACATTATACCTCATCTTTATTCAAGCAGCGCAAACCCTCAACAATGAAATAAATTCAATAGTATTTATAAAATCGTTTCTTTTAGAACGACATCTGTCCTTCCCTGCCATTCTTTTAACCACATGTGCGAATATGCGACCACCACGACACCTATATTTAAAACAAATGAAAGCAACAGCGCGCAAGGGATTTCTTGAACATTCTCGTAAACATATAAGCCAGTAGAAAGCACATTGGATTGATAGAGCATTGACGAGGACACCTTAAAGTCAGTATCGCAGAGTGTCCTTTTAAAAGGACGGTAGGCATATACTGTATGACTCCGCATGTAATTGCAGTGCACCTAGATTATCAAAAATAGCAGGAAACTGGTCGGCTAACCAGAGATATATCTGGCTGGGATTTAGCCTAGAACTACGAAATCTCCGGTCAAATAGCAACTGAAACTGTAGGTCTTTTTCGCATTCTATATCTTGATCACTGAATAAACTTCTTAATACTGAAAACTCTAGATGCTACGCATCAAAAAATTGAATTTTATAAATGTTAGAAATAAACCACAAGGCTCGGCGAATAGAGGAGTTGCTGTAGCTTCACTCCGTCAGACCACACGAAACAGCGATGTGACCTGCTCGAAAGAGCGAGCAGAACTGTACACTCGGCCACGAAGAACGCCAGTAACAGAAGTGTGGTTTCTGCTATATTTATGCTACTCCAAGTTACCAAAACCGCGAATTTAGCTCCTATGAGTAGGGTCGAGCGTGAATTATATATATCCTTCTGAACACTGGTCAATTTGTTTACGATTTTCTTTCAAGTCCTTAATTTCTGTTTTTCATTTGTTTCTGTTTATTTACCTGAGCTGAGTATCTCTAAGTGAAAGAAGAACTTGAGGCACTTTTGGATATTAATATTTGAAATTGAAATCATAGGAATAGGACTTATACTACTCCTTGGCTTTCGAGACACACAGCCTGTGAGTTTTAGAGGAGCTAACTATGGAAAAAATACATTTTTAATCACTGTAATATATAAATTACACAGGCCTACAGAAAAAAATTTTTCTTGGTGCCTAAAATTTTAGAGCTGATTTTAACTATGTGTGGGGCGCTGAATCCAATAATGTAAGCAGTTTTTTTTTCTATCAGCTCTACTTTGGTAGATACAGGCTACTGTACCAGTAGTGTTATTTACGTTACAATGTATGTGGAAGAAATATTACAATCCAAAATAAATATGTAAATTATAAATGATGTAACCACTATTTCTGCATGCTTCTTGCAATAGTATACAAAATAAGCAAAAGAAATACAAATATTCTCGTAATAACAAGTTTGAATATGATCTTATAAACTCTGCAACTCAAATAAATCCTACTGTGCTCTATAGAGATTTCTATTTGGAAGAACGGCGCTCTTTTCTCATTAGTGCTGCTATCTGTCGGTACTAAACGGAAACTAGTCATATAGTAGTTCCAGGAACGTCCACTAGATTGCATTGGTATTCTACTTGGCTAGTGGGTCGTAGTTGTTGTCTTGCAGGTGGAGTGACATGTTGGAACATGTGAGTTTTGTTCTGAAATCATAACTTGTATCGCGTATACTAAGGCTTTATATTTAACATCCGTGTTAGTGGCCTGAACATAAAATGAGTTCAAGTCGAAGAAGTTGTGTTAACCATCCTGATGTGTTTTGCTACATATGTGGTGAGTACACATTTAAAGACAATAGAAAACATATCAGTGACTTTGTAAAAAAAGCATATCATGCATATTTTGGTGTACGCCTAGGGGACCAAGATAAAACGTGGGCTCCACATATTGTGTGTAAAATGTGTACTGAACACTTGCGACAGTGGACAACTGGAAAAAGAAAAAGTCTTAAGTTTGGTGTTCCAATGGTTTGGAGGGAACCCACAAACCATGTTGATGACTGTTATTTCTGCCTGGTAAATGTTACGGGTATGAATAGAAATAACCGGAACAAGTGGACATATCCTGATCTGCCTTCAGCAAGACGTCCAGTTGTTCATTCCGATGAAATACCAATCCCAACGTTTCACCACTTGTCAGAGCTTTGTGAGACTGAAAACGAACGTAGTGAACATTCTTGTGACATGGATGATGGAAGTGACAGTGATTATGAGGGAATGTCAACAATTCCTTAACAGTTTAATCAAGATGAGCTAAATGATCTAGTTAGGGACCTTAATCTTTCAAAAGAATCGTCTGAATTACTTGCTTCCAGATTGAAGGAGAAAAACGTACTAGAACAAGGAACTAAAATCACATTCTACCGAACAAGGGAAAAGGAGTTTTTACCATTTTTCACTGAAGACACAAATCTCGTATTCTGTCACGATGTTAGAGGTCTCCTAGAACACATGGGTCTTCCAGAATACAATCCAGATGATTGGCGCCTGTTTATTGATAGCTCCAAGCGAAGTTTAAAATGCGTCCTTCTACACAATGGCAATAAATATGGCTCAATTCCAATCGCTCATTCAACACGACTGAAAGAAGAATATGAAGCAATTGCTTTGGTTATGGAAAAAATTAAATATCAGGACCATCAGTGGGTGATTTGTGTGGATTTAAAGATGCTGAACTTTCTTCTTGGACAGCAAAGTGGCTACACAAAATATCCTTGTTTTCTATGTCTGTGCGATAACAGAGACAAAGCAAACCATTGGTCAAAAAAAGAGTGGCCGCAGAGAGACGACATGGTTGTTGGTAAGAAAAATATTATTAACATGCCTATTGTTGAGTGTGACAAAATCATTTTGCCACCTCTACATCTCAAGCTCGGTTTGATGAAGCAGTTTGTAAAGGCGCTAAATAAGGACGGGCCGTGCTTTGCTTACATGGGAAACAAGCTACCTCAGATCAGCACAGAAAAATTAAAAGCTGGAATATTTGATGGTCCCCAAATAAGACAACTCATGAAAGATCCGGCTTTCGTGGAGTCCATGAATGAGACTGAACGTAGAGCTTGGACCTCATTTGTAGAAGTTATCAAGAATTTCCTTGGCAATAATAAAGCTGATAACTATGTTGAGCTAGTGAACCAGATGCTTAATGCATTCCAAAAACTTGGATGTAATATGAGTATCAAAATTCATTACCTGCACAGCCATTTGGACCGTTTCCCAGACAACGTAGGCAGTCTGAGTGAAGAACAAGGTGAAAGATTTCACCAAGATATTAAAACAATGGAGGACCGCTACCAAGGAAGATGGGATGCCCATATGATGGCAGATTACTGCTGGAACCTAAAAAGAGACTGTGCAAAGAAACATTCAAGGATGTCACGAAAACGAAGCTTCCGAAGTGTTGAATAGATCGTTTTGAACAAATTATTTGATTTTTTATTCATAAAAACTATTATAAAATGTAGTTACAGAGTTATTATGTACTTGATGTTTGTGTTTATATGGTTTTCATTATTTTCAAAGTGTTCCAAATAACAGATTTAAATGTCATAGTTTTCTTTTCACTTACAGTAAAACAGCACCTATGCAATTTTCAACGTTGTAGCAGGTCAGTCTTGCAATTCCTATATCTCAAAAACTAAAGCTGTTAGGGGAAAACTAACGCCATATTTGGATTCAGCGTCCCAATTCTACTTCAAATCAGCTAAGAAACACCCGGCACCAAAACCACTGTAAGCCAGTGTTATTATATAAAAATAAATGTAGCTATGTGTGCCTAATCATCACGGCCAAATTGCAGTCAAATAAAATGGCATTTGGTATATAGTTAGGCCTTAATCCAAACTGTGATGTTATCATATTGCGTTCATTATAATAATATCCTAAGGGATAGTGGGGATGCGATTATTTGAAAGAAATTGAGGATCTCACAATCCGTTAACTCTTTATTGAAAATGAACAGAACGTTTCCTAGCATTTTTATCATTCTTCTTTGTGGGAAGGAGTGCAATTTCTAAATATGGTAAATAGATAGTGGGTTGTTTTTTAAAAGTAATTGAGAACGATCGATATTAGTTGAGAAACAAGTTAAGAAAGAAGAAATACAGCCGGGTTCGATTCCCGGCGGGAGCTCGTGTAGTTCGGATTCACGTTAATTTGTAGGTCCACGTCTTATATAGTGTCGCTGCTGAAAAGGACGTTAATCTCAAAATCAACTCAACAAAAAATTAATTGCTTCTCATCATATATCCACATATGCTTACCACACGCTTTATAATAATTGCTGAAGCTTGTTTATTATATGGAGGGCTTAGAGCACAGGGCAATCAACCCATATATTGTGAGAAAAATAGACATAAAATGTGTAATATAAGCTACTGTATGTTGGTCTACTTACCTTGGTTTGGGACTTTCAAATTTCATGCGTTTTTCCACTGAAAAGTATTGATAATTTAACAAGGAAATAGTTAGACCATGAAAATGTAATTGAAATTCATCGTAATTTTGCCCATGACAAACACTTTACCACTTTATATCGTAAAGGTCAGATCCACCTTTATTCTAACAGAGCGGTGCTTCAGCGATTGACCGTAGAAATTCAAAGTCCGATTAATTGGAATTTAACAACTTGGTTTTATTACAATTATAAATTATTTAGTGGTGGGTGGTGGGTGGTTGTCGGAGTTGTTCAGGGTGAGTGGTGGGTCAAAGTGGGTCACGGTTGATGGTGGGTCATAGTGGGTCGCAGGTCAGAGTGGGTCACGGTGCGTGGTGGATCAGTATGTTGTGGATCAGTATTTCATTGACCCACGCCATCTCTGGTCAAATCTGTAAAACCAAACCAAGCAAAGAGCAATATTAATACACAAAACGCTCAACATCTTAGCTATTCATGACATAGCTATTGCATGATCCGAATAACTCATAATTTGTCATATTTTGCCGAAATACGTCATGACTTTTCCGTCAACCTGACACTTTAAATGTTGTTAGTGTGCAAAGTTCATTGATTTCATCACTTATTTACTTACTCTCTTATGATCATCAAAACTTTTAGGGTACTTCCTGTAGATATAGAAAGGCGAAATGCACTATCATTGCTTGGTTAGCGTGCAAGTAAATAAATAAAAAGGAACAGGATAATATTTCCCTCCCCCAAACCCCCTACATTGGAGTGTGTTGATTATTCAACAAAAAGACTTGAAATCCAATCAGAAAATTCGTAAACTATAAAATATGTAGCCAAGTCTCGACTTTACAATAATAATAATAATAATAATAATAATAATAATAATAATAATAATAATAATAATAATAATAATAATAATAATAAAGCAATAATAGAATTACAAAATCAATTACGTAAACAATACTTTCCAATTAAGAAAAAATATTGTCACGACGAGATTCAAACCCGTGTCTCTGCCATACGAGTTTCATAATTTGCCAATCTACCACAAATTCCTCATACAAAGATAAAACAATAAACTAGTAGTTACGGAAGATAAAAATAGAACCTTCTTTTTCTACACGTGTTGATTCAATTCAAAGAAAGCGAAAATGATGTCTGCCGGCTTGTATTTTCGCGGATTCCAAGAATTTCAGATATCCTCTGGTCTTATTGGCCCATTCAGATGGGACATCCAGATCCATGACCTACATATAGCGGAAAGTAAACTGGCCCTCGTAGGCGAGCGTGGTAGTGCAATATACTAATAGTAAAATTCGTATTTGGCGTGGGTTCAAACCCTGTCCTAGGATTTTTATTTTATTTTTTAAATTTTCGTAACACTTTTTTTCATTAAAATAGGATTGAAAATAATACTCAAAAATTGATTTACCGATTACTTTTTTAAATTTTCGTAACATTTTTTCATTAAAATAAGCTTGCAGTTTTACTATACGGATTCAAAGGAAAAGTAGTATTAGTAGTAGTAATAGTAGTAGTAGGAATAGTAATAATAATAATAATAATAATAATAATAATAATAATAATAATAATAATAGCAATAGTAGTAATAGTAGTAATATTAGTAGGAACAAGTTAGAAGCCCCGCAGTGGTTGGTTAGGTTTTTGTTCTCTTGCCTTAATTTTTCTGTACATTTTACACGACCAACTTTATCCTAGCTGGCTGGCTAGGATAGCGCGCGAATAGTCAAACTCTTGGGATCGGCGTAAAAGCTGCCGGCTATTCTTCTTCGGAAATTAGAAGTTACGATGAGGAAGAATAGTAGTAATGTAAATTGGGGGCAGCTAAACACGATGAGGAAGCCTCAACTTGAGGAACGTTTCGTAATATTTTCCTCTTTGTTAAACAAGGAAATAACGAGTAAGTCATTGTGACACTCGTAAGGAATGTCTTCTTATATGAGCATTAGTATTTTTATAGTCTTACATGCAATGATTTTAACTAGCTAATAGTTTAGATAAAAGGTGAAGTGATGCAGTACATTCTCAGTGTGACAAGCAAGATCTTTTCTCCTCCAGAAAGAAAAAAGATGTTGGAATGAGGAGAATTGGAGAAGGTTTCTCAATGGAGGCAATGATTTACAAACTTATTTCCAGCAGTTGTTCTAAATTTGATATTTTCAGCTACTTTCAAGCATTTCCTGATTTATGCGTGGTCAATAGTTTATTTACCTAAACATACACAACAATATTTTGATTAGTATATGATGTTCTTTAGAAAAGACGATCAGAACCATATATATTCATCTCAGAATGGAGAGCTGTTTCGTTAGTCACCTACTTCACAATTTTACCTGCATAAACACCTGGACCCGGGCTACCAACTGCTTTCAGTGCCGAGAAAAGTTACGTGTAAGTTAGTTTGCATCTGTCTAGGCGTTCTCACAACTGCAAATTACTTGGACCCCAAGTGATGGAATTATAACAGTCAGGGGCCCAGGTACTTATTTAAGTGGCTGTACCAACTTTCTTCTCTAGAGGTCGGATGAGCAGGTGCAGATCATCGCATCTTCTTGTCCTTAGAAGGAAAAAGTGACCTAAAAGGCGGATGAACCACAACGTGGTTAACAACATGACGATGGAGAAATTAAATGAGAATACTACCACATTATCATTTTCCCAGGAGGGACTAGAAAGGAGAATAAATACATCGTAGGTAAAAGAACCCTGAGTTCGGATCTCAGGGTGGAGAATTCTTCGGGAAGAATCATCAAAACAGAAAATATTATTATTATTATTATTATTATTATTATTATTAATAATAATAATAATAATAATAATAATAATAATAATAATAATAATAATAATAATAATAATAATAATAATAATAATAATAATACTTTCATTTCAGCAAAGAAACATGGAACTTACTAACTTTACTACGCACGGATAAACTTAAAAATTTAAATTTGGAATGGATAAATATAAAGTGAACATTGTGAGCTTCAGTGATATGAGATTATCAGGAAAAGATGAGATAGTATCGGGAAACTTGATAATATTCTATTTGAATGACGTTAAGGCCGAGACTGGTATCACGATAGCAATTATGAACGAAGTACCAAGAAGTATAACATAAGTAGAAATCTGTAGTGATCGTTTAGTGTTTGTAGAACTAATTGCAAAGGAAGTGATTATTGTAATAATACGAATGTCAAGAACTGACAATGATGACAATGAAGTAAAAGTAAAATATGAAATTAATGATATATTGCATTAGGAGGGAAGAGTTGAAGTTAATGCCATAGTAATAGAAGACCAACAGGAGGTGGGAGAGGAACCTGCGAATAACGTGGTGGGATGGTTTGGGTTTAGTAGGAGAAGCTCACGGGACAAAATGCTTATCGACTTCTGTCGGCAACATGGTACGATAGTGACCAAGACGTGGTTTAACAAAGAAAAGCCAAGCTATACTCGTGGAAAAGTCCACGAGACAAGAAACGCTGCCAAATTGATACAATCCTGTCAAACAACGTTTCAGGAATAGCGTACAAGACGTGAAGATACTACAGGGAGAGGACATAGATTCGGATCATGACCTTCTAGTGACGAAAGTACAAACATGGTAAAAGTTAATCAAGAAAAATGAGAGGAGAAATCGAATCGGACAACGGCTAGGTTGTAGTTGATGTTTCTATTGTCTTGTGAAATCAACTGCCATTATGTGGTGCAAATTTGGAGATACAACCCCCTTATACTCCGCTATTTCAGCCTATATATATGTATATATATATATATATATATATATATATATATATATATATATATATATATATATATATATATATATATATATATATATATATATATATATATATATATACTGCTTTTGTCAGTTGGAGATTTATTAGCAAAGTATGGACTTGAAGAAAAATTTTGTGCAATGAGTGATATGGTAGGCAATGTTGAAAGTAGTTGGGGCAAGTTAAGTAGATCCTACTTAACATGCACCACAATAATATTGTCCTAATGGAAAGAGCCCTCAAAAAACATGCAGAACGGAAGCGATGGCTAAGAAGGTTTAGGAATGCAGAAGAACAGAAACAGCTTATAACAAAAAAATAGAGAAGGATGAATAATAAATTAAGAAAAAAGATGGTCAAAGCCAAAGAAAAGTACATGAAACAGATACACAAAGAAATAATGGAAGTTGAAAGACATGATCTGATGTATCAGATAGCACAAGAATTAGGAGGAAAAGCTAACAAAAGTTTACGCAGTTCGGAATCGAATTTCAATAAGGTCATGTAGCCAATGACTATCAAAGAAACCTTGAAATTTGAGAGGAGTGAGATGTAGATGTTGGAGGAAGAACTATTTGAAACCTGAAAGTGAAAAAGGCATCAGGATGCTATTGCGTCGGGGTCAACCTGAGAGACCGACGGCTCATTCCGAACCGGTACATAGATCAACGAGTGAAGTTGTGCTTGAATGAAGGAAAGAAACAACAATGTGAAGACTGGAAGAGGAGTTAGAGAAGAGTGTATTTCTAGCCGCTATTATTCAATATTTGCAGTGAATGTTTAATGAAGGAAGCATTAAGGGAATTAGAGATTTCAAGATTGGAGGGGAGATTATTAGCAAAATCTGGTATGCAAATTATATTGTTATTATAGCAAGAATCGAAGAAGGACTACAGGAATTGAAGACGAACTAATTGACACTGGGAAACTATCTGGAATGAAGTTCAACATCGAAAAATCGAAGGGAGAAACGCATTCCCCTTATCCCGTGCAAGCGAGCTCTTGTGGACCAGAATAGAAGAAAAATAACTTTAGGAAGTCTATAATTCCAAGTATCTAGGAAATATTTTTACAAGAGGCGCTAACTGCAACAAAGTTCATTTTAAGACATGCTATATCCAAAGAAGCAATGAACAAGAAAAGATCACTCTTAACTAGAGGCTTAATATTGGACTAATGAGGAAGTTACTGAAGTCGCACCTAGTAGTATTGGATTCTATGGCTCGGAAACTTGAACACTACAGAAGTTAGAGAAGGAATATTAAAATAGCTTCGAAATGTGGTTTTGGAAGGAGATGGAAAATATTTAATGGACACAGAGACTAACAAACGAAAATATTTGAAAACGGATAAGAAAGAAGAGAACGCTTTTGGCCTGTATTCTCTACTGGAAGGACAATTGGGTTGGACATCTTGCGAAGAAATATCATTTACCGCTGGGAGGGAAATTCTTGGAAGCCTCTTCGAATTCTTCTTTCTCCATACAGTTCTTCCGTCGAAAACAAACAAGTTGTACCTATTATCATTGATGAAACCCACTTCCTCTTAACATTCACTAGGAATACTTAGGTGGTTCAGGGGCGATACTAGATACTTCTTGCGTTTTTTGTTATTCACCAAAAAGTTTGTCTTAATACACGATCGTAATAGCCTGCTGCTTTCAACACATTTCTCACTGTATCCACTGACATCTTGATTTAGGATTCCGTTTGATAGTAGTCAATACAATTTTTTTTGTCTCTGTTTGAAAGTATACTTGGGTGACCATTCGTGTGTTTGTGTTTAACTGATATTGTAACGCAGTATCTACCTATTATTGATTGCACTGTTGCACGAAGTTTTCACGTTATTTTAAGTATTTCAGACTACAATTTTGTTTGTGAAGTCTGGTAATGATTTTCTTCGTCCTCTGTTATTTCCATCATTTGCAACACATATTACCTTTCGTTAAATTCATGAACGAGATCGAGAAATTATTTGATGTCTCTACCATTGCAAGAGTGATCACTATCAGTGATTACAGGTATGTTCATTGTAAACAAAGCTGTGGTTTGCGGATACTTTTTGGACGGGAGCAAGGCACAAATACAGAAAACAACTCAGAATAGGTAGTTACGTAAACGGCAAAATAATGGTGAAAAATAGTGTAGATGGAATGCCTAGTGTAAATGACATAATGTAATTTAAGTTCATTTTGCTACTAAACAGTCATGAGGACGGGCTCATTCTTTATAAATAATAAGCGGACGAGTATTTTTCTAATCCCTGTATAAGTTTGTTCTGAATCTGACGAGCTAAATTTTAAATATGGATAAATTATACACTTACTTGTATAATGTACCACATTGCTCTCCTTAAGAACAGTAATAACCAATGAAAGTTGAAATTTACCATTCATCTGTAAAGGATGCATAGTCACTAGTGCTATTCTAATCTCCTAACAACTGGTGAAAAGCATTCTCCCATATTGTTTTGACTTCAGTTTATCCTTTTCCAAATTTTTCTTGTACTAAACCAGTGCCAGAATGCGAACAAACTAGATTTCTCTTGGAAAATTCAAATCAAAAGATAAGAAGTTTAGAGTGAGATGAATATCCGACGAATTCGGTTTTTAATGTTTCATTCTGCTTGGATCGTTCTGTCGCGATAATAGTATGAACGCGAGAGCATTTTCAAGTGGTAGTAACGATCGCTAACAACTAACTCCAGAAAAGCGTTTACCGTAGATGCCTTGCGGCGATAGTCACAAAATAGAGCTTTAGTGTATTGTAATATATGCATGGTCCTTCATGAGTCAAGCTGGTGTCTATTAGTGTTTTCAAATCCTATCTGCATGATTCAATTTATAGAGACTGTTTGTTCGCAATTTTCCAAAACAATATAAATATTTATAAAAATGAAAAGAATTGAATAAAATTATTTGTTTGAAAGATTGCATATAAACCTGAGAATAAAAATAAATATTACACATAGAATACGTTACGTAACGAAGACGTTAAATCCTCCTGTCTTGTGTCATATTTCTTAACGCAAGCCCGAGACTCTTCTTCCACCTTTCTCGCTTTACATAACAAGTGGACGACCCTTAGATACTTATTACAATCATTATAATCCCATATCTCACTATCCCGAATAAAATCCCGGAATTCATATTCAAATTTCTATCTGCTTATTCAAATTTTTGTCTGCCCATTGAATTGAAACAATTGAAAGTTTGTTTCTGCAAGAATACAGGGAGGTTTTTACTAATTTGCTTGGCTTTTTTCTTTCACTCTTCTTTAGGTCATGTGTGTATGTGTTTATATGAGGGTATAACAACCGGTTCTAGCGAATAGGTGTGAACACGCTGAATAGCCCCAATGACTATCGGGATGTTACTCTGACTTCATATCAATGCTATGCTCAATCTACTCGTTTCTACATATAGTACAATTACGTACACAAATGGAGAAATCCTCGATCGCGTGTTCGAATTACGAGCGTAAAAAGTTGGAAATTGAACAGATTTTGCAAAAAGTTTGAAGTATTATTTTTTTAGATACACCCTTCCTTTTGGGCATAGAAGAGGTTTTCTTGAATGCCCAGCATAGTGATGAGGTCAAAACATACGCATTTTGTAAGATTAGGGCGCTTATTAGGGAGGAGGGAATGTCAATGGTGTCTTAATTGCCTTCTGTTTGGCACACCGGGTCGACAAACTGATAAAATGTGTTTGCCACCCCTATTCGACTGTATTGTCATTCAAATCTCACTTTCCTCTGTGGCCACCTTCAAATTAAACATTGACATTTGTCTCCAAAAAATTTCGTAAAACATTCCCTGAAGTTTGGCCGCAGAACTAACGTAAAGGGACTCCGAACCCAGTTGGCCTGTGCTTATGCATTGTGGAAGACGGTGTTTCAATATCTCATCGCTAGCATTTAAAAAAAATCAATGGATTTTAATGGCGATTGGTGGAAAATAGTGGCCAAACTTTAGGGTATATTTTACGATGTTCAGCGATAAATGTGCCCAAAAATCAAACAATCGGTTAGCGACGATGTATGCAAACATCGGTTTTCTACAGAATAAAAGCCACCTTGTTCGCAGCTTTGAGCGCATATTCCCATTAATGATTTTTGGGGTTCTTTTGTTGTTGAATATCTTAAAATATTTCATGGAGTTTGACCAATTTTTTCACATAATAGGCATTTCAATTCGCTGAAAGCTTAAAAAAATGGCAAGCGATGATGTATTGAAACATCGTCTTCCGCAATACATAAGCATAAGTTGACAGGGTTTAGAATAACGCTCGGAATAGTCCCACTCTGGCGCTGCGCGATCTCTTTGAAACAACAATTAAACGCGATTGACTATAAATGAAATGCCGATTCTGTAAACTGATATTCCTATTCACTGTCAGTGCCAGCATGTGGTGGATAATTTATGTGGTTAACTTAACAATGAACTAATTTTTATTTTCCACATATGATACTATGTTGTAGTGCGCAAAGAGCAAACTTCTTGCTAAACAGTTGTTCCGGGCAAAACAACATATTGATGAGTGAACCTTTTGGGAAAATATTGGGCTCACTCCTACCTACAGAAGGCAAGAACATCACAATATAAATTATCACAAGATTAATTATGAATAACACAACGTTCTTTTTCGAATTTCGGACTCCTAACAAAGTGTTTCGGAGACAGTCCTTGTTAAATTTAAAGGTGGTCACACAGGAAAGTGATATTTGAATGACAATATAATCGAATAGGGGTAGCTAATATATTTTATTAGTTTATCGACCCGGAGGAGGCAATTTGCAAGTTGTAAGACGCCATTATCATTCACCACTTTCCACTAAGTGAACTTCTCTTGCGAAATGCCTATGTTTTGACCACATCGCTGTGCTGAGTACCCAAGGATGTCGGTATAGCCCATTTCAAACCCAGGAGAGTGCCGTTGTTCACAGTCTCGAATCACAACAAGAAGAATTGGTAGAGATGGCTAATCAATTGAATATGGATCACATATTTTGTGACAGTGTAAAGGAACCATCGTCATATCTTGAAGATCCATACGTGGGTTTATCTCATGTATTATGGTTTGATCAGAAGAGCAAAGAGTTAACCAAGGGCAAGGATGAAATGAGAGACAGAAAATTCGTAATAGAAGTGTATAGGTCGTATTCTAAAGAGGCAGAGTTACTTCGTATAGCGGAAGATAAGCCAACCCATTCTCGCAAACGTTTCAAAAATGGTCTGGTCAAAGTGGCTAAATAGTAGAAATAAGAAGGATGATTCTGTGGAAGAGAAGACGAATACTTCGGTAATATGCGGACTGCAAAAGCAAGAACACGGACTGCAAGAGCAAGAACGGGATGAACTTATTATGAGGTTGATCAAAAAAAAGTGCATGCAAACACAGATTGATTTTCGATTGAGTCTGAGAGTTCTTAAACAGGATTTTTTTTAGATTAGGTTTTGTTGTAAGATGATAAATCAGATGTAAAATCTTAGGTTACCGGTTATTACATTATGTTGCAAGAGATTAGATTAGGTTGAAAAATGTATGAGATCAGTTTGTAAAGAGGAGAGAATGTTAGACTCTAAGAGTACATAGGTACAAAGTGTCTTAAAATGTGACACTAGCCGTTTCTAAGGAAGATAGTTATGAATATGTGCAAATATAGAGATTATTGATATTATAGAGATTAGATTCATGGAAGATTTTAAGGAAGATATTTGGAAGTCAGAACTAAGAGGCTTTTAAGATATTGTGGTAACAGTTTAAAAGAATAAGAATTCGTAAGACGACGAGAATAAATATGAGTAAAAGAAGGTGTGACGCTAATGAGTTGTAAAGAAGTTAATCAGATAAGTTCTGATTGAGAATAAAGCAACTTAAGAAGATTTCTGAAGTAGTGCATTTTGTGATTAGCTTATAGTAGAGCAAGAACGGGATGAACTTATTATGAGGTTGATTTAAAAAAAGTGCATGCAAGCACAGATTGATTTTCGATTGAGTCTGAGAGTTCTTAAACAGGATTAATTTTTTTAGATTAGGTTCTGTTGTAAGCTGATAAATCAGATGTAAAATCTTAGGTTACCGGTTATTACATTATGTTGCAAGAGATTAGATTAGGTTGTAAAATGTATGAGTTCAGTTTGTAAAGAGAGGAGAATGTTAGACTCTAAGAGTACGTAGGTACAAAGCGTTTTAAAATGTGACACTAGCCGTTTCTAAGGAAGATAGTTATGAGTATGTGCAAATATAGAGATTATTGACATTATAGAGATTAGACAGGGGACCCTTGACTCAGCTTTTCTGCTCTCATTTTTTCCAGGATACTTTGAAGCCGGTGACGTCACGTGGAGGTATCGCGGTATTTTTGAACAGATCGAGCGAAATATTGGATAAACAATTTCGCTACTGTTTCAAGGTGGGCAAAAATCATCTTAACTGCGCAGCAGCTCATTTTAATAAGAGAGGAAGCAATACAAATGAAATCATGTTCTATCGATTCCCTAAAAGTGATGAACTTCGAAGATGATGGATTTCCCATTCTAAGCAAAAGAACACTTTTAATATGCATAATGCATGAATATGTTCTGCTGACCTTTCACCATAGGATTATCAAAGGGTTCGAAAAATGAGTTTTTAGGTTTCCTGCGAAAGTAGTGTTTAAGATCTGACGCTGTTCCTTCATTATTGATACCAAACTGTAATGAGGAAAAAAAACTAGACGTTAGTGAAGTTGAAATACAGGCGTGTAACAACAATAATTTATTTTACTTTATTGACATTTGTTTCTGAGAGCCTGAAACTTAAGGAGTTTATGTACGTAAAGCGAGGTGGAAGGGGGTACCAACAAGAATAGAAATGCATACTCTCATATGTTCTTTAGTTTAAATTTTATTCTTAAGTTTTGTTGAGTATCTGAATCATTATTCTAGGAAAGTGCTCAAAATACACTTTGAGGAGAACATTCGTAGGAACCTATTACGAACAGAACTTAACCTAACCTAACCTAATCTTGTCTAAAGGAACCGTACTTGTTACGTACAAATTACCTTTATTTTTATTCCTTCTCCAAACTCACATTGTGTGATAAAATCACTTGTTTTGCTCAAAGTGCACTCTTACCATTATTCGTGTAACTGAAGGGCTGACCGACAGAGGGGGCTAAGCCACGAAAACTAAATTCCAAGTAATCGAAGAGTAAAGTGGAGGACAAATAATTGCAAATTTTCCCCTGTAAAGGCGGTTCTTTTATGTATGTATACCACTCTATAGATATCTGTGCAACTTGCAACTTGTAATACATAATATAAAGTGTGTTGTATTGAGTAATAAACGAATATTAATAATGTAAAGGAAATATTTTGCAGTGACGATATCTGACAGTTTAATTAATACACACTAAATACAAAAGGTTAGGTTAGATTTCTAACCTAACCTAACCAAATTAAGTTAGGTTCGGTTATGTTAGGTTAAGGTAGATTAGATTTCTAATGGAACCTAACCTATCCTAACATAACCTGACCTAATTTGTTATTACATACCCGGAATCTCTGAATACTCTGAACTATGTTTGCTTAAAGTAGATTAGATTTCTAACGTAACCTAACCTATCCTGACACAACCTGACAAAATTTGTTATTACATACCCGGAATCTCTGAATACTTTGAATTATGTCTGCCTAAGGTAGATTAGATTTCTAACGTAACCTAACCTATCCTAATACAACCTAACCTAATTTGTTATTATATACCCGGAATCTCCGAATACTTTGAATGATATATGCTTAAGGTAGATTAGATTTCTAACGTAACCTAACCTATCCTAACACAACCTAACCTAATTTGTTATTACATACCTGGAACCGAATCTGTGAATAATTTGAATTATAGTTGCTTTATGTATTTTATTACCTGAAATGCTCTCATGGAGAGGATTGGTTTATGGTAAGTATTTGAACTCCTTCCCCTCAATGAATGTGTAATGACAAAAATCAATAGTCACCCCTTCCCTACACCCAAAGAGGATGAATTTGGATTTAAACCGTGTCGAGAGGGTCACTATTTCAGTGACCATGAAAATTATGGACTGGACACTAATTTAGGATTTTTTGGATTATTTGTCGGGTCCTTCGTATCTGCTCTCACCCCCGAGCCGAAAAATGATAAGCTCCTAAGTTAGTCCTTGGCAGGGGCGGCTTTAGGATTTTAATTTTGGGTAGGCCTGCTGCCTCGCTGATGGATACATATACACATTTGATTGATTAATGACAGTAGGAAATTACTTTTACAGTAGTGGTTGATACTATTTGTTAAACAATTATCTACCATTAATATATTTACTCTTTAGTATATTTACTAAAGTATGTTTATTTATACTTTAGCATATTTAGTGGAAAATATATTTACTCTTTAGTGTAACTTTTAGCGTTTATATACTTTTCAAAATTTTTGGGTAGGCCTGTGCCTACTCTGCCTACCCGCTGAAGCCGCCACTGGGTCTGGTGCATTAAAGTATCAAAAATACTTGGTACTTCAAGTTGATCAAGGAGGAGTTAGTAGTAAAACATTCTTACAATGATTTTTATTTATATGAATAGAAAATGCCCATTCTTGCCCTTAAAGCAATGGAAAAGTTTATATACCGATTTCATCTTTCTAACTTAATAGGCTCGGGAACCTTTTCTACCCACTTAGGATTCGCCCTTTAATCAAAGTAATGTAATAAAAATGTTAGTTAGGCCAGGGCAACTCGTGTACTAAAAATTGTAAAAATCGGCCCAAAGGTCTAGGAAAAGTTAGTGACCAAGCATTATATTCATTTTTATTTGTGTAAATAATTAATCATTATTGACGATATTTATTTATTATATTATATTATATTGTGTTATCTGTGAGTAAAAAACTCATTCTTAGCATTTGGTAAAACAAGGAGTTAATAATTATATTGTTTTGAATCGAGTTTTACGAGTAAAGCGCGAAATATAACAAGCAGGCAAACGAAGAAAATCTTCACCGATACCTCCACATAACGTCAGGGACAAGGAGCCAATCAGAACGCTAATCGCGAACTGGGGCTACCTGTTATTTTATATACCTTGGAGATTAGTTATATACCTTGGAGGTACCACGCACACGTCGAGATACTCCCGTATCTCATCCCGGACCCAATGGTACGTGTTGAGTCACCATTTGAGTTTGATGCCGGCCCTTATCCCACAGTTTCCTCCCTTTGGCAGGATCAGAACCGTCACCGAGATTCCTGGGATTGGCCCCTCTCCACACCTCCGTTTGGTCCCCCTGCAGGCAGGAGTCCAACACTCCCCCCCCCGGTAGGGTCGTCCGAACAATACGGGACTTCCTCTAATTACGGTAGAGGTACACCGTACATTACCAGAGCCAATGACTGATGTAGACCGTTTGCTCAAGGCAGACATTGTCACTTGGGAGCCGTGTCTCCCCTAGTAGGCCCGCCCAAACAATACGGGGCTACCTATCTTTAACGTGTTTAGGTACCACGTACACGTTGTAGCAAGGCTACCTGTCCGAATCCCAATGGTACGTGTAAGCCACCATTAGAAGGGACACCCACACCCTTCCTCCGGTAGGATCGTTCAAACAATCCGGAACTACCTCTTCTTACGGGACAGGTGAACCGTACATTACCAGACCCAATGGCTGATGTAGACTGTCTACCTTTAAAAACAATGGCCATTTGGGAGCGGCGGCTCCCCTGGTAGGGTCGTGGCTCCTGCAGCCAGTTGAACGCAGAAGACCTGGGACAAAAGAGTGACCCACTTCCTCAGCGCTCCTGAGGTACGAGTATGCGTTAGGATACTAGGTATCCCATCCCGGACCCAAGAGAACGCATTACACTCTCTTTGAGGGCAGTACCTACATCATCCTCCCGGTAGGGCGTTGGATCCGTTCACCCAGGGCACACCAACTACCCACTCTTTTTAGCGTGTTGGGGTACCACGCAGCCTTATCTCCCGGACCCAAAGGCACGGCCTAGTTGCCCATTTCGGGGGATACCCATGGGTTCACCCCCGCCGGTAGGTGCGGCAGTCAAAGACTACCTACCCCACTGAGAACGTGATGGGGTCACACGTACTCTCCCAGATCCAATGGCACGAGATAGTCGCCCATTTCGGTGGATACCCTAAGGTTCACCTCCGCCGGTAGGTTGTTGTCCTGCTCCTTAATTCAGCACATAAAACAGTGCCGACTCGATTACAGGACACTCGAGATGTAAGCTTGTTTCCAAGCCCCACTCGAACCAATCTCCCCCACGAGTACACTGTGGCCACAATGCATGCCACAGAGACTTAACAAGTGGGGGTCCCTTCCCCTTTCTCAGCACGGGCTTGGAACCGGCCATGGCGGGGTTTGGCATCCTGAGACAAATGACATTTCACATATGACAGTTTCTAAGTTATTAGACAAGTTGTTCTGTGACGAACAACCAATGCAGTGGACGTCCAAGAACAGCCACCGACGAGGATACTGGGACAGTAATTGTGGCAGTCTAGTCAGTCATCTTTTAAGATTCAACTTGCAACAAACTGATTGATCAACATTACGAGAACACAGTGAGTTTAATCCTCCTGCTGATGTCACTATATGCCCTGCTGTAGATCTATTTCAAAAGATACTCATCGATGTTACCTCTGGTTCCATTCCAAAATGTGAAGGCGACAATCGAAGCCTACAAGATTCATGGTGGTTGCTGTACTCCATGAAGCTATAATGGCTTGTCGGTGTGGTCTAATAGCCTTCAACTGAGATACTACTGCCGACAATATAAACATTCTGCATTCTACTTGCCCGTGTTAGATGTCTAATTAAATCTTCGAAACGTCGAAGTTGGAAAGAACACTAACGTCACTCAGTAGTCAAACTCCTATGGCTGATGTCTGCTGTGGAATTCGTGCCATACATGGCCATTGATCCAGTAATAGTGTATATACTCTATAAGAAAACGGGTTCTGGAGACTAATTCCATAAAGGTAGCCAACATGTTAGGACTACACTTTGCATCTAGCTCTTGACTCTGCACACTATTCAGTCAAGTTGAACCTTTTTCGTAGTCCTACCGAGAGAAACTTTAAAGGTACGTGGTGTCAATGTTGAAGATTATAACATTCTCTTCACAACTCTCGCATTCAATTTTGCCTTACGTACGTCTTCAAACTTGCTCCAAGGATTGACCTGTATCTTACGATATTTTGCGCAACGTTTCACGCGAATCATAGCTTGCATTATCGTAACAGTTTAATACCATCTAGTTAGAAGAGACGTTTCCACCATAACCTCACCGGAAAGTGAAATGGAACCGAGTCAACAAAATTAAACTCCACTCGGTTAAACCTGCTTTTAGCAATTGGCAGATGTCGCGTAATAGACGCTGATATTAAACGAACACGACACGCTGGGGTATTTAATACTCTCATCTCACACATTTGTATTTAGTGCGTGGCGCTAACCGTTCGTATTGCAAGGACTGTATTCTAAACTGACTATTCTTCACATTCTGGTAGAACGTCCAGGACACTCAGATATCAGACAAGTTAGGCCTTCCTAAATATTTTAATCAGGTTTTTGGGAATAAGCGATCTTTAGTGACGATATTCCTACATTTTTCTGTACGATTGGAATGGTTAACGTTTTCTGAGGACATTAATTTTCAGAATTTTTCCCTGTTATTGCGATTATTGAATCCTGATATTTTAGATTTGGTTATTTATTCCTTAATTCTTCTAAATTCGTTTATCTCATTTTAATTTGTTTTTGGTTTGTTCTCTTAATTTGTAAATTTTGTTTTTCATTTACACATTTGTAAGTTTTATTGTGAATTGTTAATGTTCAGCTTGTGTCGGCTATTCCTCTTCTCGTGACCGGGCCAAATACCTTCCTAACTGACTTCCCCATTAAACTTCAATCAATCAAAGGTGGTAGTACTAGTACTAGTAGTAGTGGAAGAAGAAGAAGAAGAATATATGTTATCTAAACGTACTTAATTTCATTGCATAGATAAAATCATGACAGATTTCTTTTACTTGACGCAAGTATAGAATAATTTACGCAGAATTATTATTATTATTATTATTATCATTATTATTATTATTATTATTATTGATATGATTAATAATAATAATAATAATAATAATAATAATAATAATAATAATAATTTCTTATTTTGAGTGTCGGTATGGAGCCTCCAGTTTTACATTATAGGGTAAGGTACAAAAATGTACCTTTGCAGTTATCTTCAATGTAAAATTGACATTCTGATCAACATAGAGAAATAGATCTGTCGTGATAACTTATTTACATAATTCACTGTTTTTTTATGATTATTCATTTCCACATAAAATCAAAAGTGAGACCAACGAGGAAAAACGAGATCAGTAGCAAGGAACGAACGAATTCAATGCAGCAATGATCGATGTCATTTAAAAATTATTTACTCAGCAACCACAAATAATAATACAATCACTTTTGGTAAAACAATATAACGTTTGTTTACTCTAAAAATACGTAGGTTTTAAATATTTCAATTTGTTGTTGCGCGAGTGTTTATATGTAAATATGTGTGGAAACCGATAGTTTGTATGAAAATAGACAACAAACGTACGTAATATGTGGTAGTTTATATACGAATGGGTTAGTGAAACCGTGATACAAGTCACTAAATGTCGCATCGTTAAATAATAGACACATATTATGTTATTTTAAGACTTATGGCAAGAACAAAGTACAAGTATATATAAATAAAGAACAGTATATGTAATATAAATATAAATAATAATATAAAAAGAAAACATTACATATATTTCGGAAAAGTTCCGAAATATATGTAATGTTTTCTTTTTATATTACACTGGCTTACAGTGGTTTTGGTGCCGGGTGTTTCTTAGCTGATTTGAAGTAGAATTGGGACGCTGAATCCAAATATGGCGTTAGTTTTCCCCTAACAGCTTTAGTTTTTGAGATATAGGAATTGCAAGACTGACCTGCTACAACGTTGAAAATTGCATAGGTGCTGTTTTACTGTAAGTGAAAAGAAAACTATGACATTTAAATCTGTTATTTGGAACACTTTGAAAATAATGAAAACCATATAAACACAAACATCAAGTACATAATAACTCTGTAACTACATTTTATAATAGTTTTTATGAATAAAAAATCAAATAATTTGTTCAAAACGATCTATTCAACACTTCGGAAGCTTCGTTTTCGTGACATCCTTGAATGTTTCTTTGCACAGTCTCTTTTTAGGTTCCAGCAGTAATCTGCCATCATATGGGCATCCCATCTTCCTTGGTAGCGGTCCTCCATTGTTTTAATATCTTGGTGAAATCTTTCACCTTGTTCTTCACTCAGACTGCCTACGTTGTCTGGGAAACGGTCCAAATGGCTGTGCAGGTAATGAATTTTGATACTCATATTACATCCAAGTTTTTGGAATGCATTAAGCATCTGGTTCACTAGCTCAACATAGTTATCAGCTTTATTATTGCCAAGGAAATTCTTGATAACTTCTACAAATGAGGTCCAAGCTCTACGTTCAGTCTCATTCATGGACTCCACGAAAGCCGGATCTTTCATGAGTTGTCTTATTTGGGGACCATCAAATATTCCAGCTTTTAATTTTTCTGTGCTGATCTGAGGTAGCTTGTTTCCCATGTAAGCAAAGCACGGCCCGTCCTTATTTAGCGCCTTTACAAACTGCTTCATCAAACCGAGTTTGAGATGTAGAGGTGGCAAAATGATTTTGTCACACTCAACAATAGGCATGTTAATAATATTTTTCTTACCAACAACCATGTCGTCTCTCTGCGGCCACTCTTTTTTTGACCAATGGTTTGCTTTGTCTCTGCTATCCCACAGACATAGAAAACAAGGATATTTTGTGTAGCCACTTTGCTGTCCAAGAAGAAAGTTCACCATCTTTAAATCCACACAAATCACCCACTGATGGTCCTGATATTTAATTTTTTCCATAACCAAAGCAATTGCTTCATATTCTTCTTTCAGTCGTGTTGAATGAGCGATTGGAATTGAGCCATATTTATTGCCATTGTGTAGAAGGACGCATTTTAAACTTCGCTTGGAGCTATCAATAAACAGGCGCCAATCATCTGGATTGTATTCTGGAAGACCCATGTGTTCTAGGAGATCTCTAACATCGTGACAGAATACGAGATTTGTGTCTTCAGTGAAAAATGGTAAAAACTCCTTTTCCCTTGTTTGGTAGAATGTGATTTTAGTTCCTTGTTCTAGTACGTTTTTCTCCTTCAATCTGGAAGCAAGTAATTCAGACGATTCTTTTGAAAGATTAAGGTCCCTAACTAGATCATTTAGCTCATCTTGATTAAACTGTTAAGGAATTGTTGACATTCCCTCATAATCACTGTCACTTCCATCATCCATGTCACAAGAATGTTCACTACGTTCGTTTTCAGTCTCACAAAGCTCTGACAAGTGGTGAAACGTTGGGATTGGTATTTCATCGGAATGAATAACTGGACGTCTTGCTGAAGGCAGATCAGGATATGTCCACTTGTTCCGGTTATTTCTATTCATACCCGTAACATTTACCACGCAGAAATAACAGTCATCAACATGGTTTGTGGGTTCCCTCCAAACCATTGGAACACCAAACTTAAGACTTTTTCTTTTTCCAGTTGTCCACTGTCGCAAGTGTTCAGTACACATTTTACACACAATATGTGGAGCCCACGTTTTATCTTGGTCCCCTAGGCGTACACCAAAATATGCATGATATGCTTTTTTTACAAAGTCACTGATATGTTTTCTATTGTCTTTAAATGTGTACTCACCACATATGTAGCAAAACACATCAGGATGGTTAACACAACTTCTTCGACTTGAACTCATTTTATGTTCAGGCCACTAACACGGATGTTAAATATAAAGCCTTAGTATACGCGATACAAGTTATGATTTCAGAACAAAACTCACATGTTCCAACACTCCACCTGCAAGACAACAACTACGATCCACTAGCCACGTAGAATACCAATGCAATCTAGTGGACGTTCCTGGAACTACTATATGACTAGTTTCCGTTTAGTACCGACAGATAGCAGCACTAATGAGAAAAGAGCGCCGTTCTTCCAAATAGAAATCTCTATAGAGCACAGTAGGATTTATTTGAGTTGCAGAGTTTATAAGATCATATTCAAACTTGTTATTACGAGAATATTTGTATTTCTTTTGCTTATTTTGTATACTATTGCAAGAAGCATGCAGAAATAGTGGTTACATCATTTATAATTTACATATTTATTTTGGATTGTAATATTTCTTCCACATACATTGTAACGCAAATAACACTACTGGTATAGTAGCCTGTATCTACCAAAGTAGAGCTGATAGAAAAAAACTGCTTACATTATTGGATTCAGCGCCCCACACATAGTTAAAATCAGCTCTAAAATTTTAGGCACCAAGAAAAATTTTTTTTTTCTGTAGGCCTGTGTTATTAATCTATTTCAGTTTTGAACTCGATACTCCATATTTTTCTCTACATATCTTTGTGAAAACACGTTAATGAACAATAGAAAATACAACTTTTTGGTTCGGTTTGGTTTCGGTTAACTGTTTGAAATTGTGTTTAATGTCCCACGATTAAGCCTGTTAGTCCCACGACTATATTGTCTTTTTTCAGAATATCCATATATCTCGGAAAAGTTCCGAAATATATGGATATTCTGAAAAAAGACAATATAGTATCTCTTTTCAAACAAAATTGAACCAAATTACGGTTCAGTTTTTGTAATAAACCGACACATTCTGATTCAACCTTAAACCGACCTGGTTACCGGATTTTAGAACACAGCCAGTGGTTAGGTTGTAGCTGGTGTTTCTATTGTCTCGTGAAAGCAACTATCAATATGAAGTGCAAATTTGGAGATAAAACCCCATACTCCCTTATTTCCGTCCATATTCTTCTACAGCCCTGGAAGAACATGAAGTTTTCACACTATTAATGTGAAATTTGGCATTCTTATTGAAAAATTCTGAATGTTAACAGTAAATAAGAGGATGTCATTCCTTAGCCCCTCTTTTGGGATGTAAGCACAAAAGTTCATTTTCCTTATGGGAGATTCAAGGTTAAATTTTTGAGGCAGTCTTTTCGAATGATTATTGGTAAGTAATTTGGAGCACGTGAGTATTATTGTTACAAAATACAATAACACTCATCCGCAATGTTATTATAGTCGTCTGGAACATTATTTTGACTAAGGTTTTTTTGGGGGGTAAGGGACGTAAGATAGTGGCGGGTGGAGTGTTATCAAAACACAAATTGTATTTTGGGAACGCCAATAAGTGTCAGTTTAATCACAAATGTCACAGAATTAATGCTCCGATGCTCCTTGCATGTGCCAGTGACTGATATGGGGCTAAAACTCGATTCTAAAAATCACATTGAAATTACCATAAATATCTTTAGCATGGACTACCAGGAGAATGTATATTTGGAACAATTTACGTGAAATTCGGTGTTCTTGTAGTAGAAAGGTATGCGTATTTTAATATAGTATGTTATTTTGGTAACACACCATCTTAGTTGAGCACAGTGAGTAAAACATGTAATGGTGAATCGTTATCTGAATTCCAAATTTTATTTTGGAAATTCCAGTGAGCGTCAGATTAATCATAAATTTCACAGAACTAATATGCTCCGGTGCTTCTTGCATGTGTGAGTTACTCATATGGGACTACAGCTCCCATCCAAAATTCACATAATCACTCGACATACATATCAAGCAGGGACATACGGGAAGAAACTTTTTTGATCAATTAATGTTGGTTTTTATGCGTTCTTGTAGTAAAAGAGGTATGCAATTACGAAATCTGGATTACTGTTTTAATAAAGCAACGCCTTGGGAGGCATAGTATGAAAAAATATGATGGTGAACCTTTATAAACACTCCAAAATTTTATTTTGGAAATGATAGTGAGCGTCCAATTAATTACAAATGTCACAGAATTAATAATCCGATGCTTCTTGGTTGTGCCAGTGACTAATATAAGGCTAAAATTTCTCTTCTTAAAATCACATGAACAATTTACCATAAATATCCTTAGCAGGGGCATACCGGATGAAGCTATTTTGGGATCAATTAGAAGAAAAACAATCAAGTGCATTTGCAAGTTAATGTGTTTGTATGTGTTCACCATCTACAGCATGACACACATTCAGGTTATTATTAATTTCATGCGAAAAACTGTCGAGTATGTCTAACAGAGTAACAGTGCCAATTACCACGTTCATTATTACTTTCAGGTGGTTCCCATTATCGATTTTAACAAGGTACACGATGTCTCTGATAAAAAGACATTAACATAAAACCAAATGCTGTGAAGTCTGGACTTTTTGGTGAGCAAGGAGTAGGTCCTTGAATTTTGATCGATTTTTCTCCAAAACGAACATTTCAAACATGCGAAACAATTCGCGCGAAATAAAGGGGTGAACATAGTGTTGAAAATTGATTTTCAAAGTAAATCTTTCTATGGTATCGAATTGTGGGAAATTAACTGTTCCTACGTATTCAAGTATGAATTTGCAGCGACGATTTGTTTATGAAAACAAAAAAAGTGCAATGATTTCATTGTTAGTCAAGCATCAATTCTATGAAGCTGGTTCACAGAAAATTCACGTTTCCAAGGTCTCTCTTGTGATTTCATTTCCTGTAAGAATTGAATTTTGTATGCAAACTGATGAAACTTCTTGTGAAGCACATCATAATAGAAAGGGAGGTGGTACTGTGGCCAGCAATTGAATATTACATGCACAAGTCTATGTTATTCTTTCTACAGTTTCTTAAATTTTTGCAGTTTATTGCCAGAATGTTGCTTTACCACACCTTTCCTCGAATCGTTTGCACCAACGTCGTACGTCATGTACTGCTGACGGTGGTCAAGGATGTTGTCAAGATGTGTGTGCTGGGAGATACGAAATATTTTCCCCAAGACTCCGACTTTTCTATAAATTTATTCTAATTTTAGAAGTAATTTTACAAATTTTAATATAATTTATTCTCATATTGAATTTGAATCCCCCCTAAAAGCTTTCGACTCCACTCCGAAATAAATTTCTGCGTTCGTGCCTTGTGATGGTTTCTGATAATAGCACATAGACTCTCTTTAGATGTTAAGCACTGATCTGAGTTCCACTAGTCATAACACATAACCAGATATTTTCTGTATAGTTGTCATCATTCTTATTCACGAATACACTTTAAGTACATTTAAAAAATACTAAAAATCTTGTAGCATCAATAGTGAATTCAAATTGCTAGAGTATTTAATTCACTAGTGATGACAAATGAAGAGTAAGTCACTTTCGTGACTATTTCAACTTTGTCACTCAGTGTTGTGTGCATGTTTCAACTTGCTTTCCCCTCCTTTATGGAAATAACTGCACCCCAGCGCTACTGCTCATGGCATGACAACAAACTATCAGTGGTCAAAAAATTCATTCAACTACCCATGTGCCCCCACTCCTGCACAGAAGTCGCATGAAAGATCATCATTTCTTTTCGAAGACCATTTATATATCGGGTGTGCAAAATATGTGTTACAACTATTGGGAGGTGACTCCTGCCACTGAGATAAGAAAAAAAGTTCTCTTGAACTTCCGCCTATTGGACATAGTTTCGGATCTACAAGATGCCGAAAGCATGGGAAAATGACTTTCGGACGCCAATAGATCAGAAACTATCCAACGTAAGGAAGGCGGGTAAAAAATTCACTGAAGAAGTCATGCCTGCTGTATTGAATTTTGCATGTTTCGCAATCCTACCATGGATGCGCAAGGGATTCCTCAAAGAAACGTAGGGAGTCCCGGATAATCTGCCAAATGAAAATTGGTCTAAATTGATATGAATTGACAGGGTTTCTACCAGGTAACAATAATTGGTTTGTATTAAATCGATATCTGGTACAAATACAAAATGGCGGACAACTTCATTCCCGTTGTGTGTGGTTGCATAATCGCCAGGTACGGATGCTGGCCAACAATGACGTTCTGAGTATTAACTGTAGCGAATTTGTACTCAAATGCTCTAGAAAGACATCTGGAGTGTCGATAGAACACAACAGATGAAGCACGGTGATTCACATGTGTGGAAACACGTAACGAAAAATGCCCAGAAATGCACTCGTACTCAGTAAACATGAGTTCAAAGCATCGGAAATGTAAAGATTAGCGTCAGGAACATGAAAGCCATTGCCAATTTACCAATAATATTCCCTCAAACCGATGCAATATGATGTGCATGGTTGCATACCAATAAGGATGCAACAACTGAGGCCAAGTTGAAATTGTGCAAGGGTACTCACAAAGAAACTGGGTAAACTAAATGAATTTCATTAGTGGGATCGAATGATAGATATTGAAATGTGGCCAATGTGTGTGTTGATATCGACATGTAGCTAATGAACTAATGTCAACATATCCTACGACTGCTGGGACACCGTTCCACGTGCAAAAAATAGGAAAACAACTACTCGGGTCTTGAATCAGTAGGATTGGAAACTGCGACCACGCGAGCGAAAGCGAGAGACCCTCACTTTCTCTGTATTAATTTATTTGAGGAATACCCACTTTGTTCTTGTACAGCCTGCCGACATGCTTGTGTGTTTCATTTTGTTACTCCTACTGCACAGTTGTGAGCAATCAGAGCTTTAAGACGTTTCTTCCTATTTCTCATGTTGTTTTATTTTCAATATGTGTGGTGTTCCAGCTGCAGTGTTACATGTTCCAAATGGGTTCATTTTCGTCTTTGTCTTGGCATGTGCACTGTGTGTAAGATACGAATTTCTGGAGGTATTTTCCTATATTTCGAGTACGTCATATGTCCCAGAAGACGTGGGACGTGATACAAGATTGTTATTTTCACTCTGTATCAGAACTTGAACCATGGATTAAGAGGTTTCTTTTCATATGTGTTGACTGTGGGACAATGTCCCAAACAAAGAGGGACATTGATACAATCGTGTTGTAGTTACGTTCTACCAAAAAGTGCACCAGATATAATAGCAGAATGTACAACGCTATTTTCCTAGCTTTCGCACGTGAGACAGTGTCGCAGCAGTAGTGGGACATGTCCAAATTTGTCCATTAGCTACATGTTGATATCAACACACACATTGGCCACATTTCAATATCGATCATTCGATCCCACTAGGGAAATTCATTTAGTTTACCCAGTTTCTTTGTGAGTCCCCTTGCACAATTTCAACTTAGCCTCGTTATTGCATCCTTATCGGTATGCAACCATGCACATCATATTGCATCGGTTTGAGGGAATATTATTGGTAAATTGGCAATGGCTTTCATGTTCTTGACGCTAATCTTTACTTTTCCGATGCTTTGAACTCAGGTTTACTGAGTACGAGTGCATTTCTGGGCATTTTTCGTTACGTGTTTCCACACATGTGAATCACCGTGCTTCATCTGTTGTGCTCTATCGACACTCCAGATGTCTTTCTAGAGCATTTGAGTACAAATTCGCTACACTTAATACTCAGAACGTCATTGTTGGCCAGCATCCGTACCTGGCGATTATGCGACCACACACAACGGGAATGAAGTTGTCCGCCATTTTGTATTTGTACCAGATATCGATTTAATACAAACCAATTATTGTTACCTGGTAGAAACCCTGTCAATTCATATCAATTTAGACCAATTTTCATTTGGCAGATTATCCGGGACTCCCTACGTTCCTTTGGGGAATCCCTTGCGCGTGCATGGTAGAATTGTCAAACATGCAAAATTCAATACAGCAGATATGACTTCTTCAGTGAATTTTTTACCCGCTCTCTTTACGTTGGATAGTTTCTGAACTATTGGCGTCCGAAAGTCATTTTCCCATGCTTTCGGCCCCTTGTAGATCCGAAACTATGTCCGATATTCAAAAGTTTAAGAGAACTCTTTTTCTTGTCCCAGTGGCAGGAGTCACCTCCGAAGAGTTGTAACACTTATTTTGCAACACCCGATATACAGTTTGAAAGGTATACAGGTTTTTACAAAATACATGTGACAACACTTAAGAGGTAATTTTGCCCAAATAAACAAGAAAGAAATTCCAGTAAACATTTGCTGTATGTAAATAACTTTACTTCATAGTTACAGACTCTCAAAAGCTTGGAAAAATGTAATTTGAAGCTGAATATTTCCATTAAGAATTCCTTACGGACGGCGCAAGGGATTCTCTCATAAGAAGTGACGGACTCTAGTTTTTTTTTCATTACAAAAAGTAGACTCGATTCATGACATATGGAGCGACATCCAAACAAGCGACAACCTTGCATTGAAAGAACATCGATATGCAATCTCGAGCAGACTAGTTGCTGAAGTAGTTTTGATACGTTGTCCATGCACAAAACCTGCCTAGAAAACAAAAGTTTTGAATTTCTATTCCAATTTGAAGTTCCTAAACTTTTGTGATTTTTCATTGAAAAATAATCCCATTTAATTTACAAACGCCGTTACCTAAAAATGTTGAATTTTGGAAAAGGTTTTATGGATTAGCTTCAAGAGGGTACAAACATACCAAACTTCATCATTGTAGTCCTACCAGAAGTGCCAAACAATTATAAATAGTAGAAGGGTCCCATTTCAATAACGCGGAGATTTTTTTTAGTTCCCCCATAATACCTCACAGTTGGAAATTCGTATTTTTTATTATTTATTTAAATAATGTTACAAAGACATACAAGCATACACAATTTCAAGTTTTTATTTCACTTCTCATTACCTAAAACCTGAAATGAAATATAAAATTAAAAAACGCTAATTGAAATGACATTGATATTTTCTCCTTTCACCCCTTTTTATCTCCTAAAAACATAAAAATAAATACTTTTAACAATTTTAGTATAGATTTCTGTTCTGAAGGTGTGTGAAATTTCAACTTTCCATATCAACTGGAAGTACTCATGACTTTATGTGAATGATTCAGTTCATGTAGGTATATTAGAGATTACACACTCTTTTTTAATAGACACTCACTAACTTTATATTCATTCTACCATAAGTCAAAGTCCCTACCATTATTTAGTTATAAACTACGCAATTTTATTAAAAACAGCAATAAATTATATGTGAGTCATAGCGTTCATATGCGATGAGATACGCCTTTGATCCCTAGAAGGAATGTTTGCTTTGGATCTAAAGTTGGATAGCGGATTGGCTCACACAATAAAATTTTAAACAACAGGTTCCCTCTCATATAGCCTCAGCGGTAAAAAAAGATGTCAAACTCCGATTGATCAATAAAATTTGTTGAAGGAATTTGAAGAAGTTAACCATCACAAAGTGGAAAGACAATAGTTGCGTTTAACACCAGGATTTATTTTATATTATTTTCTTACATCCATAACATATTAATGTCCTACTAAACTATCAATCATTCTACTATTCTGCACTTTAGGAATATTATATATATATATATATATATATATATATATATATATATATATATATATATATATATGTATCTGCTGACTGGTGTATTAACAAGCAATGCTTAAACATACATACTGATACTGAGACAAGTATATAATTACATATGTAGAAATATACAGCATATATATGTATACGCGCGGAATTTCTCACACACACACACACACTCCGAGCAGAGAACATAGTTTGATCGTTTGAGTAACGAGGTAATGCAGTATGCATCACTGATCGAGCGTAGTCCCACGTGTATGCATTACTGATCGACGCATAAAGACAATTACAGTGTACAATAACGCTTACACAAAGATAAATGGTAGTTAAATAACAGCCTCGGAAATTGCCGATTACTACGAACCTTGTTCACATAATACAATCCAAAGAGCATGCGAGGGGAAACAACGTCCAAATTGCAGAGGGAAATGAGCAATGTTAACTTCAAGAAACATGGTGGAGATAATAAACCTCCCCTACATGAGATGATGGCTAGGTAAAACCTAATACACTGTAGATCTAAGTATAGACTAATTTCAAGAATTGTTTTCATCTTAATTATGCATCCTACTGTTTATAATAAGAAGAAACATTTCAGTGTGTGAGCAACTCTAATTTCTAACAATTAACAATAACCGTTTCGCAACTCCCGCTTCCAATCTATCTGCCTGTCTTTATTTGAAAATGAATAATGGTGAAACTGAATATGAAGATGTTTTGCTTTATTATTAAGATAAGGGACGTGTAAAATTTAAATAAAGGACGTGTAGTCCCTATATATAAAAGACGAAGTCCTAACTGACTAAGTGAAAAACGTCCAGGCCAAACCGCTTAAGCTAAAAACTTCAAATTTGAACAGGAATAGGAAGAAAGATACCACTAAGGAAGGACTTTTGGAAATTCCACGGGGAAAGGAGGAAGTGGGGTTGGCAATTATTATAGTATAATGAACGAATATCTAAAGGGTAGAGATATGAAATCGGTATATGAAATTCTCGTTTAAAATAATTAGACACGTATTTCACCGTTTATTTTATATTTCCCCTAGATGGGAAGAAAAAGAGTAGAGGCTGCAATTGTTAAAATAAGATTGACATATCTCGAAATCCTGAATGTCCTAATACTTACGGACATTTAGTTCTTAAGTATATTATCTAACCCAGCTGATAATACACCCTTTGACTCAACTATTAATGATAAAACCTCAAACCTTTTGCTATCTTCAAAAAAATGTTTTCGGTCTATCATACTTATTTATTGTATCATCCTTTGCCACATTGTCTTACTCAAATCGGATAATTGTGTCTATTGTGTACCTATTGACGTTATTTTCTACTACAAATTTGGTTTTAATTTGTCGTTTCCAACATTATTATTATTATTATTTTTTTTTTTTTTTTTTTTTTGAGCAGATTTTAAGAGATCCCGAGATGTGGCATCCTTCTTATTTGAAACTCGACTTGGGAGATTGTGAAATGGAAGTTGCAATTATTATAAGATATCCATATTTCTGAATTACTGAAGTTTGAAGACACAAAATATTCAGTCAACAATGACACTTCTCACTCAATATAATTAAACACGTAACGCAGTGTTTATATATTGAGTCTCAGCCTATATAGTGGACCTACAAGGGAAGAGAAAGGTGTGGGGCGTTGACTAAGATTTTCTTTAGAAGTTTGCCGATAATGCACCTAGTGGTTCGTGATCAACGACACACGTAAGGGTATAAATGTACGTAGTATTCATTAAATCTTATTCTCCCCGTACGAAGAACGAAGTCTTCCTCTAGTATATACTGTACGTATATATGTATACATAATGATGCTTTTAAACGATGTGCCTTTGGATTTTCTCAAGTACTTCTGTTCCACCCCACATTCTCATTCCACCAAGTATTCCATCATCATTCGTTTGACTTAAGGTTCCGTCTTCCTTAGCCTAATAGAATATAATGGTGGTACGTTAAACTGAAAAACATAATTTCATTTCATTTGCCTTTGAAACCAAGATATTATATATATATATATATATATATATATATATATATATATATATATATATATATATATATATATATATATATAATATTGACCAATTCTGATGTAGACATGTTTCTTTTCGTCTATAACCAGCTGAAAATTTGTCAGTGAATTGAAAACTACAACCATAAGTTGAGAAAAAATGTGACAAAGTAGGACAAAGCGAAATATTCATTATTTTAAGGTAAAGATTCTATGAATTCACAATTAGATGTAATGTAGCGGCGGCGCAAGGGTAACCTTAAAGGAAATTAATGTTCCATGATTATACCATAAAGGGAACGAGTGACTGTTGAAAGTGAGCGATTATGAAATAGCTGGTAGGATGTGAATGTGAGAGGAAACAAGAACCACAAGTAATTCCACGAATATGATGTTGTCTAGTACAAACATGTTGCGGGATCGAACCAGGGGCCCCTTACAACAGAGGTGAACACTATTGTTAATAATATTCTACTTGTCCGTTTCTTTTGCTGCTTTGTATAACATAATTAGAGAGAGAGAGAGAAAATCATAATAGTTCCACTTCAAAGGCACATTTTGAAGCACGTTTCCTGTAATGGACGCAGGTTATTCCCTACATTTTATTCTATCCATTCCAGTTATAGAATATGTAAATTGTCTTGTAACTATTACATACGTCTGACAATAGTCTTCTTACTGAATATTTTTAGTATTTCCCGCAAATCTATAATCTTTTCTCAATCCACTATTTTGTCACAATTTTAATTATAGAACTTTTTTTGAGAACTCAAAATCGTCAGTTAAATTTTTCAATTCTAAATATTAGCACAAACTAGATGAAAGCAATCACGTAATTGACTTTACATCAAACCAATTCATTTGAAACATGTTTTTTTTTTTTTTTTTTTTCAGCTGCCTTTCAAGTAGTCTAAACCAAATCATGTGCTCTAAATATAGTATGTGTGCTGGGAGAACAAATCATATGCTACGCTGAAAGGCAACGTTAAAAAATATAGAGAGAGAAAATTTAATATTATTAGAAACTCTTCTACAGAATGCTGTTATATTTTGCATTCTTCAAAGAAAAATCTATTTATTTTAATATATCTCAGTACTGAAATTCTAACTACTACATAAATTTTACAATTGTCTTGAAACGGCAAATGTAGCAAATTCTCAATATTTGAAATACGTAATAGGAAAGATATTATCTGTCGGCTTCATTGTCTGAATTATGAGTGACTTTCAACGTAAAATATCTCACACACTTTATGACGGGGATAGTGACCAATTTATTATCCTTCGCTTTATCTCACTGAGAGTGCAAACACTTGGCGTTAAAAAGAAATCACGTTTACTTGGACATTATGCTCTACGTGACTACACTCCTGACTGCGTACTTATGAATGTAGACTTGTAGTATTCACAACATTATATCCACAAATTGAGGAAATATAGTTCCTCTACCAATTTCTAATATACTTTCAAACTGCTAAACAATTGTAACTCAGAGTTCATTAACTGAAGTTTAAGGATATTGCGTTCACAATAATGTTAAAGATTACCTGCTATACATTTCCATATATCTTTAGTAAATGACAAAAGACCCCCTTATTTCGTGTTTAACTTTACAATCAGTTACATACTGAACAATTGTCGGAACAGCAAATACTGGTTGACTTGAAAATGGTTAGAGGCGCAACTCATGTGTCATCTGATCAAAATAATGAATTTGGTTGGCTAGTAAAGTCACGTGGTGGGCGATGTGACGTATCTCATTGAAACTGTCACATGAAAAAATCAGAAATATACAATTCTTCTATACGATGAAATATAGAAATCTATTGTTCTTCTTAGAGCTAGATTTTGAGAAATACTTGCAGTTCCAAGACTGTCAAGAAAGTGTTGCAAAATAGTTGCAAAGTTTATTAAACTGATACACTGACGATGAACTAACAAGGCCAAAATTAAGAATTAGTAGTAATATCTCTACGTGTCTTAATTTTGCAACATAGCTCTGTAGGAAATAGAAAAGAAAGAAAGAAATGTTCGTGATTGCCTATAGGCTACGGCTAGCAGCAGTAACCCAAGGAGTACATTGTAATTTACTAAAGAATCCTCCATAGAGTTCGTATGGTCATCCCTAAGAAAACTCAATGAATCGAAAATAATATCATTATTTTTTCGTCACGCTTCATATTAGATTATAGGACGTCCTCACGGAGACCCATTTTTTGTGGTGACATGGCGTGGGGGGGGGGGCGGAGATAAGTTAAGGAAACTAATGAAAAAGAAAAATCTAAAGCCAGAACTTGGACGACAGAAAACTGAAATTCTGTCTTTAACTTACGTAGTAGTTTCTTCCTCTTGGGCTTGTTGGATAAAGAGACTGCAAAGTTAATCATAGACACCAAATCAGTTAAACCAACCTCTACAGTTTACGATCAGAATACGCAATTGTATGAATATTTCTTTCATTATCTATAAGGTACATGTATAAATGTGCGCTGGAGAAAGTTTGTGAAGTTGAATGTAACATATGTAAGTAAAACACTGTATTTATGAAGATATACGCGTATACTATTTTTAAAAATTTAATTAGAACCTTAGTACTTCATATTGAAAGTTTAATAAAACAAAATTTGTGCTATACTATTAGTAAAATTGTACTAATATTTAATATTGTGAGTGTCAGCAAGTTGAGCACCAAGAGATCCATACAAGACGGTCCTCCGGAATTCGTACAAAAAAGACAATATAACAGTAAGTTGTAAGTGTTAGCAGTTGTTGTGTAGTTAGTGCAAATAAACATGTATTCATTTATCACAATTAAGTTGTTTTGTGAACATTTATTCATCAAAAGACAGAATCATTGGTCAACTCCGACCGGATCACAGTGAACTAGCGTTTGATACAAACTGTGAATGCGTATGTGAACAATTGTTACACTGCTCTTTGTGTAGTTCTGTTCATGTGTGCAGTGACGTTTATTAATTCTTCTGGAAACTATGTGAATAGACATAAGTGAGAACACGTTCATCAGTGTGGACTTGTGTGTGGACTTGTGTTTATTAGTTAGTGTGGACTTACAACAGGACTCAGACAGAAGCAAGTTAGTGAAACAACGTGGTGTGTGCAAAAGTCAGCTGACAAGAATTCAAAACTACGTAAGTAATATTAATTCAACAACTACAATTAGTCAGGTGAAAGTACGTAAGACTGCAATGATTGAGTTGTATAAAAAGTTCGATGAAGTACAATCACAGTTAGAAATAAATTACGAACAAGTAGAGGACGATGCATATAGAGAGGACTTTGAAACCAGTTACTATGATGTATTAGCGCAACTAGAGGATTTTATTATTCAGCGTAGCCAGGAATCTCATTCAAACAATTCCTCGAAAAATGAGAATCAGGTGTCAAATGATCAATTAAAATTGCCTCGTGTTGAATTGCCATCATTTGAAGGACGATACGAAAATTGGCTTTCATTTTCAGACAATTTTAAAGTTATGATTCATAATAACGATAACGTGTCAGTGTTGCAAAAGTTCCATTACCTAAGGAGTGCATTGAGGGGGGAGGCGTATGATTTAATAGCGAATCTGCAAGTTACAGAAGCTAATTATAAAATTGCATGGCAATTATTGAAAGACAGGTATGAAAATAAGCGTTTGATTGCAGCTACTCATATCCGTAATTTGTTACATATTAAATGTATCGCAAAGGAAACTACATCAGAATTCAGAGAATTTATTAATACAGCTACTAGTAACTTGAATGCATTACGAGCTTTAGATTTGCAGACACCACTAGAAGAGGTTTTGTTAGTTCAACATTTCGTTTCACAATTAGACAATAACACTAGGCGTGCGTGGGAGTTATAAATCACAGATCATTCTTTCCCTCCCTTATCAGAGTTCTTTGCATTCTTGGAACGTAGGTGTCAAGCATTTGAAACTATAAAAAATACACCATCGCAGGAAGTAGTGTCAAGGTCAAGGGGCGATAAAAATAAACAGAGTGCTGAACCAAAACAAAAAGAAAAAACAACCAAATCATACGTGACAACAACTCAGTCTTTCTGTAACTTTTGTAAACAAAACCTAATACATCAGTTGTTTAAATGTCCTGCATTTTTAAACGCTGAAGCAAAAGAAAGACAAGACTATGTTCGAGATAATTTATTGTGTTTCAACTGTCTCAAAAAAAAAATGTAAAGTTAAGACTTGTAGATCAGGTGGCTGTAAACGCTGTTCCAAAAAGCATAATACCTTGCTGCATTATGACGTAATGTCAAAATCAGATGAGAAAACCAGTGTTGCTAATTCACAATTAAGAAATTTTTCGAGTCATTCTAATACGAATAGGGAAAATATGACACAAGGTTCTTATTGCATTTTCAAGGGAAAACCAAATGTTACTGTTATGTTATCTACTGCTATAGTAAATGTACGAGATGTAAATGGTAAATTACATCCATGTAGAGCAGCGTTTCCCAACCGGTGTGCCGCGGCACACTGGTGTGCCGCGAAAGGACCGCAGGTGTGCCGCGAGGAAATTGAAAGAAAATTATTAATTCTATAGCAACCAAATTGCAAGACAGGAAAAAATGTATATTTTTGTGTTTCACATTACTATGAATTTCTACCAAGGAAAAAAAACTGTAATTGTAATATATTATTTTACATCTATTACTGTGTAGCAGACAGTATTTCGGCTCGCACACATTTTCACGGTTAGCTGCTATGTTACGCTTCTTCAATTGAGAGTCATACTAACACTAAGAAATGGAAGCACTTGTACGGTACGCGTGCGCGTCAAGTGAACGTTCGTAGAACACTCATTCGCACGTGAATAATAGAACAAAACTTAGTTCAACAGGTGTGTTTTGACTTCGACGCATCGCAAGCTGTGTGATTGCAATAATATGCACCGGTTTTGATTAAAACAGCAAAGTTAAAAGTACAAGACGTTTGTTCACTTGTTATTTAGTGATCTTCGTTCTTAGCGAAAGGTTGGATACAGTTTTCGAAAAAGAAAGCGTATTTTTAAAACTCTGAGTCCTATATTTCATTGCAATTGTTTTCTATTTTAAAATTAGAATAAAAAATAAGCATAATGAATTAGCATAGCGGAAAACCAGTGATCGAGGTTTCATCTCTGTGAGATCAGTAATCAAAGAAAAAAATTACCATGGTATTTAATATTTGCAAATAATAATAATAATAATAATAATAATAATAATAATAATAATAATAATAATAATAATAATAATAATAATTATTATTATTATTATTATTATTATTATTATTATTATTATTATTATTATTTTTATATATGAGTGTGCCGCGAGAATTCAAGTTACACCCATAGTGTGCCGCAAGTTGAAAAAGGTTAGGAAACGCTGATGTAGAGTATTATTAGATTCTGCCAGTCAAAGTAATTTTGTAACTGAAGATTTAGTTCAAAGGTTGCGTCTACCTAAAAATAAACACTCAGATCCAATTCAAGGTATTAATAGTGTGATTAGTGAAACAAAGCATTGTGTAGATGTACATATAGAATCAAGAATTCGTGAATTTACAATTGATGTAAACTGTTTAGTTTTGCTCAAAATAACAGATAACATTCCAAGTAGGCCAATAGATCATGCTGATTGGAACTTGCCGACAGACATAGTGTATGCAGATCCTAATTTTCACCAACCAGATACTATTGACATTTTGTTAGGCGCGGAAGTGTTTTTGGACATTTTGCGATCGCATAAACTAACTAGACCAGGGAATTATCCAGTAGTACAAGAGACTGAATTTGGGGACATTTTGGCGGGTAAAGTTCCTACAACAAGAGATTCTAGTATACCACAAGTGTCATTTTTTGTGCAAGAAAGTAACCTTGATAGACAGTTACAGACATTTTGGGAGCTCGAAACGATACATTCAACAGTTATGACTCAAGAAGAAAAGCAATGTGAACGACACTTTGAGGAAAACACTACCAGAGATAGCAGTGGTCGATTCGTTGTACGTCTGCCAATTAAGCCAAGCCATAAACCATTAGGAGAATCATATAATTTAGCTCTTCGTAGATTTTACCAGCTAGAAAGACGGTTGCAGCAGTGTCCAGAAATTAACGAGCAGTACCGTAACTTTATGAGGGAATATGAAGAATTAGATCATATGAAACCAGTGAAAGAAGAACATGAAGATAATGGTATGAAATGTTATCTCCCACATCACGCAGTATTGAAACCATCCAGTACCACAACAAAGCTAAGAGTGGTTTTCGACGCTTCTGCAAAGATTTCAACGGGGGTTTCATTAAACGACATACTTATGACAGGACCAACAATCCAGCAAGATTTACATTCAATTGTCACGAGATTTCGAACCTTTCCTATTGCTTTTACGGCGGATATTCAGTCAATGTATCGAATGATTAAAGTTCATGAAGATGACATTGGAGTTCAAAGAATTCTGTGGAGATATTCATCAGTGGAACCAGTCAAGATTTATGAGTTGCAGCGGGTCACATATGGTGAAGCATCATCACCATATTTGGCGACAGCGTGTCTTCGAAGGTTAGCGGAAGAAGAAAGAAGTAAATATCCTCAAGCAGCAATACTATTGGAACGTGATTTTTATATGGATGATGTAAGCTCAGGATGCCATAATGTCGAACAGGCGTTAAAGCTTCAGAAAGAACTTATTCAATTATTGCAAAGCGGTGGGTTTACTTTAAGAAAATGGTGTTCGAACGAGCCAGCATTGTTGGAAGCAGTGCCAGAAGAACATAGGGAAATTCACTTACCGTTTGAATTTGAGTCCGAGTCAGGTGTTTCAACATTGGGTTTATCGTGGAATCCTGCATCAGATAAGCTTCTCATCACCAACAAGTCAGTTAAAGAATGTCTCACGACCAACATACCAACCAAACGTCAAGTGACTTCGACAATAGCAAAAATATTTGATCCTTTAGGACTTATAAGCCCTGTAGTTACTCCGTTCAAGATTTTCTTACAACAAATGTGGATCCATAAGATCAATTGGGATGATCAAATACCATCAGAGCTCTATCAGCAATGGTTAGACCTGTGTCATCATCTTCCAAGTGTTAACGAAATACAAATTGATAGATGTGTAGTATTGAAGAATTATGTTCATGTCGAGATACATGGGTTTGCTGACAGCAGTCAACTTGCGTACGGCTGTTGCATTTATGTTAAAACTGTGGACATTTCAGGCAAAACTACTGTTAAACTTTTGGGTTCTAAATCTAGAATAGCTCCTATTAAAAAGGTAACGTTACCAAGACTTGAACTTTGTGCGGCAGTACTTTTGAGCAGGTTGTATCACAAAATAATTCCGATATTAAACATTTCAGTGAATAGTACTTACTTCTGGACCGATTCAAAAATAGTGCTTGCATGGATATCATCTCCAGCTGCCAGATGGAAGGAGTTCGTGGCAAACAGGGTTGCAGAGATACAGGAGATCACATCAGTCAACCAGTGGCATCATGTGTCGTCAATGGACAATCCAGCCGATATTATTACACGGGGAATGGATCCGAAACAGTTGAAGGAAGCAGATATTTGGTGGCATGGACCCGCATGGCTTGAAACATCTGCATGGCCCGAACAATCAGAAGTGGTAGACGAAGATGTTCCAGAAGAAAGGAAAGTAACGAGCATATCTTTAGTCAGTTATGAAGGTGACATAAGCTGTCTGGAGAAATTTTCATCATTGTGGAAGCTATTGCGAGTTATTTGTTTGTGTCGTCGTTTTATTTACAATTGTAAAAATCACAACGAGAAGAAAGTAGGAACTATTTCCACTTCTGAAATTAGTGATACTTTACAACAATGCATTAAGCTAATCTAACAAGTTAGTTATTCGCAAGAATTCAAGGACTTAGCTTCGTCAGGCCAAGTTTCATCCCAAAGTGAACTTAAATCTTTGTATCCATTTATAGATAATGAACAGTTGCTACGAGTGGGAGGACGGCTAAAAAACTCCGACTTACCGTATGATAGCCGACATCAGATCATCTTACCACCTAAAGAGCATCTCACCAAATTGATAATTGAAGCGGAACATAGAAGATTGTTACATGCTGGACCGCAGTTATTGATTTCATCATTGAGGCAAAAATATTGGATCCCACGAGCTAAACAAGTCGTTCGATGTATCATTCATCAGTGTCTAGTTTGTTTTAAATTGAAAGCGTCAGCCTCAGAACAACTCATGGGTCAATTACCATCAGCACGAGTACAGCCAGCTCGAGCTTTTATTCACGTGGGGGTGGATTTCGCCGGTCCCCTAATGATTAAGCAAGGAACTAGAGCTCGTAAAGTGACAAAGGCGTATGTTGCAATATTCGTGTGCTTAGCAACCAAAGCGATTCATATGGAGTTAGTGAGTGATTTGAGTAGCCAAGCATTTTTAGCAGCTCTTCGAAGATTTGTATCAAGAAGAGGTAAATTTTCGAACATCTATAGTGACAACGGAACCAATTTCGTTGGAGCGCAGCGAGAACTTAAGGAGCTTCAACAACTACTCAGTTCACAACAATTTCAAAACTCAATTCAAGATGTTGCAGTGCAAGAAGGATTTACATGGCATTTCATTCCACCCAGAGCAAGTCATTTTGGAGGCATTTGGGAAAGTGCAGTGAAGTCATTTAAGTTTCATTTAAGAAGAATAGTAGGTTGCACGATTTTGACATTTGAAGAACTCAACACAGTCATAACACAAATAGAAGCCTGTTTGAATTCAAGACCAATCACCGTTCTATCCAATGATCCCGATGATCCTTCATTTTTGTCGCCAGGACATTTCCTTATTGGTGAACCTTTGATGAGCATTCCTGAACCAGATCTAGTGGACATTCCGACCAACCGATTATCAAGATGGAATCATCTTCAGAAGATGAAGCAGCATTTTTGGAAAAGATGGTCTCAGGATTATCTACATGAACTACAGCAGAGAAGGAAATGGACAACAAAACAACCTAATATTTCTATTGGAGATGTGGTTCTAATCAAAGAAGACAATACTCCTCCATTGTCATGGAAATTAGGTGTTATTCAACAAGTGTTTCCGGGAAAAGATGGACTAGTGAGAGTAGTGAGTGTAAAGTGTAAGACAGGGACTGTTAAAAGACCGATTACTAAAATTGTACCTGTACCTAAAAGTGATAATGTGGATTGTGTGTAAGTTGATTGACTTGGTTCAATCAAGAGAGGGGAGAATGTAGAGACTTTTGTAGTGAGTTTGTATCATTGCCATTATATTTGCATAACGTTGCTCTTTTGTTTTAAAAACAGTATGTGTGTGTGAGTGTCAGCAAGTTGAGCACCAAGAGATCCATACAAGACGGTCCTCCGGAATTCGTACAAAAAAGACAATATAACAGTAAGTTGTAAGTGTTAGCAGTTGTTGTGTAGTTAGTGCAAATAAACATGTATTCATTTATCACAATTAAGTTGTTTCGTGAACATTTATTCATCAAAAGACAGAATCACCATCGTAGGAGCCTACACAATACAGCACACTCTTGCTGTAAGTAGGTTTTATTTTCTTTACCTTATATTTTGGAAACATACACCCAGTTTTCCTTTTAAATTTTTGAAACCGTCAGAAGAGTGAGTCCCTAAGCTGTAGTTTGTTTAACTTTACGGAAATCCGGCATGAGGTTCCCAAACTTCGTAAGAATGCTTGAGGAACTTCTTGATTGAAACAAGTATTGGATTCTCGCAAAGCGGCCAAAACGGTTTATTACAAAGTATTTTATGAATCCACATAGCTGCCTGTTTTCATATTTGACTTGAAAGAAGATACATCATACTTAAGATAAAAGTCACATACCTTTAGTTTTCTGCCAGTGCAAAGAAAGCGTTTGCTTACATGACTGAACAAGTGTAAAAGATTAGGGATTGGTCTATTATCGATATGGAATGAAATTCTGAGAAAGAGGCTGCCACAGTAGGTTCTATACATTTTTTCTTTTTTTTCTAAAAAAAACCTTTCGACATTTTTCTTCCAAGTGAAAAATTAGCTACAGTAATTTCAATGCTGAGAAGAGCGAGGAAAAAAGGCATGAAAAGAAAATTGCAAAAGATGAAAACTACTGGTTCCTTTTTCTAATATTTCAATTCTAACTTTTCCTCTCCTTTTCTCGTTTGAATACATAGTTTTAAACTTTAATCCTCAGAACGTAGAATGATAGACAGAGGAAGAATGTAGGTTCTGAGGGTACACAAAGAGTTTCGTTATACGAGTTCGCACTTCATCAGAGTCTTATATCCTCTTCTTTCAAAATCACCTCTACATTCGTTTGAAATCCTCCTTTGTGATACCTAAAAATAAGAAGGGAAAATCCTCCAAAGGAATAAGAAAAGTTAGTTGGGAAAAATGTATGTGATTTGATTTGGTTTCACAGAAATCTATTGATTGAGACGAGAACATACTAAAGTAATCACAGTAATTGATATAAGTTCTATTGCTAGAGTGAATTAGCGTCTAATACAAAACTAATCTAATGAATATAATAGAATTGCAATGGGTTTAGGTACTGGATAATAGCATTGCGAATGCAAAATTAAGCTGGACAAATATACAAACCAAATGCGTACAATTAGACATAGTTAATAACTATCGTCTAGACTTCTCACTAGTGTTTTTAGTTTAGCCATTTCATGGTTGGTTTGGCCGTTTTCACTTGATAACTAGTTTATAAAAATATGGCTTGGTATAATTTTGGTCAATTCTGCATTCAAGGTTGCCAACTTTTAGCCACTTTTTCTTAGCAGTAGTTGAATCTCTTTTCGATCAACACTTCTTTCAGAAAAATATAAGGTCAAATAAAGCGTATCTTTCAGTTTTTCTAATCTTTCTGCCTAAAGTAGCAATTATGTTAATAGGTAGGGTAATGACAGTAAATATCGAACGCTCTCTAAATATCGAATAGCTTGGTCAGTTAATTAAAAAATAAGAATACCAAAAACGTTGCACACTATATGAAATTTGTCAAAACACCCTTCCAAATCTCACCTTATGAAAATCAATAGGTCGATAGGTCTCGTTATTAGCAAACGCGGGAAAGTTTCCAAGTCTGTGGTTTTGACTGAAGATTGCAGAAATCACTATATACTTTTGTAAGGCGGAGCACCGCAGTAATAATATTTTTCTCTTGCGTGATGGTGTCATCATAAAGTATCATTTTAATAATGCGATGTGTTCATATCAATATATGTATATTTATTTGTTATAATGTTATTTTTCACCTATCATCGTATTTGAAGCGAAAAGAAAATAGTGTTCGATATTCGAGATTCATTTCATAATATTGAAATTCCGTTCGATAAAATAAGTTTCTTTAAAGAAAAGTGTTCTTTTGTATCGAACATTATTGTAATTGAAAGGGCTATTCGTGATTTAAATATTAATTTAACTAAGTTGTTGATATATTTTGCACTGAATTTTAAGGCTTCTACCATGTACCTGATAGTTCACGGGTTCAAACTGTTATAAAAGATATTTAGATTTACCTTTTTAGTAATGTGTCGTGATGAAGAGCCTACCTAATTGAGGTCTTAACATCCTACTGATCGCATTATTTCACACTTTTGTACCCGGGATGTCCTCCTCAATATATAGGCTAGTAAACGCAGTAGAAGTTAATCATAAAGGATTAAAAAAAATATTTTTGATGATTTTCCTGAATTACTGCCCAGAAATTAACAATGGGCAAAATTAGGAATTCCAATAAGGAAGGTGTCCCCAAAACAGAACCAAACCTATCAAAATAAATTGAGACGATGCCAGTATTCGTTATCTCCCTTGACTGAAGCTGTTCAGCAGGTGAGGTTCGGTATGATATTCCAAAGGCAGGCATCGAAATCCTTCCAGTTTCCTCTTACAACTTTAAATGATAAATTATCTGGGCATCAGAAGATTGAGATTGCTTTTGGGCGGAAGCCACTCTTGAGCCCACAAGAAGAAGACGGAATTTCTGAATGGATGATGAACATTGTAAAGAGAGGATTTCCGTTCAAGAAAAGTAATTTACTGGACGCTGTTCAACAAATTGTACAGTCTTCAGGAAGAAGCACACCGTTCAAGCATGGAAGACCAGGGAAAACTTGGTTCAGGTGTTTTATGGGACGACACCGTTATGCTGACGGCCGTTGCGCCCCAACCATGATCGTTTACAGCAACATACGACATAAGCAAATTATGAAGAATAATGTATCTGAGCTATGGATCTACGAGAAAACATAAACTGGCTGAATGAAGACTATAGCATTTTTTATTTACCTCCAATGGTTTAGGTCGTGGCTAGAGACTGAGAAAATCACACTTCCTGTTATTCTCTTTCTTGATGGGCACAGGAGTCATCTATCACTTCAGGTCAATGCATATTGTGACAATCATGAAATACTGTTGTATTGTCTTTTCTCCAATGCCACTCATCTTCTGCAACCAGCAGACGTAGGATTATTTTCACCTTTGAAACGAGCATTGAAGAATGCTCTTTAGGAACGGAAAATCAAAGGTCTTGGAGCATCCGTAATGAAAGCCAACTTTTGCACTCCAATTGAAGAAAATTTAGGATGGTGCTGTCAAACCAGAAATTGTGAAAAGCGCATTTCCTAGGTGTGTTCTCTATCCATTGGGTCCGGCTTCTGTGAACTATAGCAAGATTGTTGACGATATTCTGAAGACCCCAGTCGTAAAACCACAGCAAAAGAGCCACCAGAGTACCCCTTCATCTTTTTGACAACTGTTCCCTACTCCTCATCAGCAAATGAAGTTAATGTTTGATGATCTGGAAAAATTTCTTCCTTTTCGTGTTCTTAATATGTTCCGTGACAAACTAAGACGTGATGAAGAGGAAAAGACTGATAGTGATCAAAATTTGGATGCTTATTAGAAAAGTGTTAAAACGCGGTACATGAAACTAAATTGACTGATGAAAACTAAACAAGTGGATCAAGCTCAGAAGAAGAAAACGAAGAGCAAGAAAGTGATAATCGTGAATTCACATATAATAATGAACGCTTGGAGGCGTACGCACTTTCACCCAAGAAAGATTTCGAAAAGTGGAGTAAATTTCGCAAGCTAAAATTCTTTCATCAAGATGAGATCGCTTCGGAATGAGCATCTTTGCCTTTCTCAAGATGTAGTGATGATTCTTTCAAGGAGTTTCTCAAAATTCCTGAAGCCCCGGAGAAACCTCATCAATTTAGGTTGAAGATAATACATGCAATATCTTCCGAGGAATGCTGGAAAGAACTGAAGGAGAAACGCAACAAAAAAGATTAACGTAAGATGCTTCTCTCTGTGCTGAAGAGCGGCGGTACGCGTATAATACAAATATTTTGTAGTATAGAACATTTTAATATGTATTTCTCTCGTATCTTACAAGTAAAGGTTCTCTCCCAAGAATCGAGGATCCTGCGCTTATATTTAGATAGAGGAGGGCCACGAAGGAATACTGGTAAAATATGCCGGGCCGACAGCAAAGGATAAATCCAATATGGCCGCCCGAAGATCATGCCAATGTAATTTTGCAAGCAACCTCTCATCCACTTCCCATGGGCATATTGACTTAATGTTTTGCAGATTGATACATGTATGAACACTACACATCTATTGGTTTGAAATTTCGCGGACGTTGACGTATTGAACACAATATGGACGATCAAAATGTCAATGTGTCAACGACTCGTGTCTGGAAAATGAATTGTACTATGGAAGTACAGTATCACTAGATGTGCACGAAAATCATTAAACGGTTCAAAATATCGCCATCTGAAAACCAATATGGCAGAACAAAATCCTGAACCCAACGTCGAATGATCGCTTTTGCCGTTGTTACCCTTGTGTGATATCTTCTGCTTATCGCCAAGAATCTTCATCTTATTCGAAGAAATGAATTCATGCAGTTTCACCTGTTTGTTCCTTTCCATAGTTGGTATTTTCATCCATGGAATAGGGACAGCATAGAGAAGTTTACGTGTTGTAACTACTTTTAACGGGAACTAACAACTTGGTTGCTTTTACGTGCTAAGGAAGAATAAAAGACAACACTATTATCTTAAGTAAATTATTCGTTATTAAAACTAGTGGAAGAAACAGCGCCACAAATCTGCGTTCATCTGATCTACAACTTCGGTATGTAAATTCTTGGTTGTAGAAGCTAATTGAAGAAAATGGTGGTGGGGATTTTACTTGGCATCACAGGAAAATTTACAAGTCCCTCGAAATAATTAACAGCATTCTTCAGTGTAGCAGCTTGCAACCAATGTTCGAAAAATACATTGCTAAAGTCTTTATAGAAAAGTTCATTCCCGAAGTGGTATATTACCCAGTTGTATGTCGCTTCATTATAGTGGCACTTCAAGGATCTAAACTTATCTAATCACTGAAGCCAGTGTGTAGTGTTGGAAAGTGTAGCACAGAGGTACGAGCTAACATTGGAAAGTGTAGCACAGAGGTAAGAGTTGTGAGATGATGAACCTGATTTCTGTGTAATAAGATGATATGTATGTCATTTTAAGAAAACAATTCCACTGTTTCAAGATTATTTACGAGTAACCCGTGCCCATCAAGAAGCCAAGAACTGACCCAAAAATATATGCGGAACGGAAAAATTTAATCCAGTCTAGGTACCGTTCAGGATATAATATGTGCATTCAATTATTTTTATGATCGAACTTCAGGCCGACCCTAATTGTATAAATAAATGAAAGTTTTCGTCAGTGTTAACTAAAAATATTCAGGTAACCATCATACAAATTAATTGATGTGTTCATCATAGAGGAAGGGAATTACACACACATTTGACCCAACATTCTATATACACTTTACTTCACGTAAATCATTTTGAGCAACCATTCTAGCTATGATAATAGCAACGATGACGTAAATAGGAGAAAAATATTGAACACGAATTATTCCTCGAATCACATAATATTATTGTGACTCATTTTACAAAATATCTTAGAAATTCACATGTTTGTACTTTATAATTCAACTACCCAAACATTATTTACCAGAACTTCTAGTAAAGCGAAAAGCCTTTATCACTCGTAAACACGTACTCATATACAGCATTACTATTGCCACTTGTTGTGTCTGTGTGAAATTGGCCATTATTGGCCAACTTGTTCTACTGAAAAAAACACAAATTGATAACACTGTTACTGACCACTGCCTCTAAAAGATGCTGTTGACCTAGATGTCTATGCATATAACAACTGTTCATATAAAAGCTACTGCGCTTAGACTATTTACTCCGCTCTGGGCTCACAAATGATTAGTTTAACGAGCTTTTTCATCTTGCTATTTCTGAGTGTAAGAACAAATGTTATGAAAGAGCTAACAAACCTTTACTTTCTCCACTGTGGGAGCATAAATAATTTTCACTAAATTTCTCATTTTAATATCTCCGTATACAAGAATAACCATTCATCAAATAAATAATAAAAATTGACCTTTTTCTCTGCTGTCGGTGCACAAATCAGTTTCAGCAGCTTTCTCACCTTGATATCTCCGCGTGCAGTAAAACGACAAAGAATTCTGCCTGTCTAGTGACACGAAAGAGAGAAGAAATGTCCAACATGTTTTATCTGCACATGTTGAATGCTCTTGTTTGGTGTGTGACTTTTTGCCTTCAAACGAATACAAACAATTTAATAGATAAACATGAGAAGTTCTCTTACCTTCTGAAGAAAGAGTGAGAAAAAAGTATTTGGCACTTAATTCATGAAAGAACAATAATGTATTTGCTCTTTGACATCAAGCGTTTTAAACCTATGTTTCGTAACATCTATTTTTTAATTCCTTTAAAAGAATAAAGGAGACATTTCCAAAGATAAAATATTTTACTTCGACTTGGCAGTAGCTTATGTTTAGAACACAAATTATTTCTTTCCTTGTACTTGTGAACATTTCGTATATTAATATTAATATTAGTTCTGAACAAAGGACGTTTCAAATTTAAAAGGAAAGATTTTAAAAGGAATTTTTAGGCTAATAGCATTTCGACACTCCAAGATTATCGTTCCTTGCTGCTATGTGCAAGTGTATCTTACTGTATGAAAACATTAGTGTTGCTTCTGGAGAATGTTTTGGGGTAGGGGGTTAAATCCTCCCAGAAATGGCTAAAGTAGGTAGTGTAAATTGATTGGGTAATTGGATGAAATTTAGCGTTCCGTACAGCACCGAGGCAATAAGAGTCATAGATCTGCAGTTTAAGATGAAATTCAAACCACAGTAATCCATTCAAAATTTTCAACTAGAACTACGGTTTTGTTTGGAGAATATTCAAATCTTAATGATAAAAGAACTCATCTTATATAGCATCATTATTGTTTTACTTGTACAACAACCGGAGGAAGCATGGAAAATGAAAATAAACAAGAAAACCAAAGTGATAATGTGCACAAGAGTTCGAGAGAAAGGGACGTGGCTAGATGGAGAGAAAATCGAAGACGTTAAGACGTTCCCCTATTTAGGAAGTTTAATATCCTCGGATGGGAGAAGTGGAAAAGACGTTGTTCAAACATTTCGTAGGCTATACAAGGATTTAATAGGAAAAGAGGACAGCTAACATCAAGAAATGTGTCGTTGGAGGCTCGAAAACGATTTATTAAGACCCTGGTAGGGAGCGTGGCGCTTTACGGATCAGAGATGTGGACATTTATAAAAGCTGAAATATCCAAGCTGGAATCATTTGAAATGTGGTGTTGGCGCAGAATGCTGAGCATATCATGGAGCAAAAGGGAAAGAAATAAAGACTTACTAAAGAAAGGTAATGAAGGACGACAGATCATGAAGATAATAGGAGAAAGAGAAACAGCATGCTTGGCCACCTTATTCGGTACTCCGATTGGATCACCGTGCTGATAGAGAGATAGGTGAAGGAAAACCAGTAAGAGGAAGACCAAGGACAGAATATCTTGATGCAGTTAAAAAGAAGAGGCCTTATCAAAGTATAAAACAGCTCTCCCAAGGAAAAGAAAAGTTTTAAAATTTCCATGTTGCCCACCAACCTATGGTTGAAGAGAGAAGAAAAAAAAGTATTATATTTCAACAACGTCGTCTGGACCTGAAGAAAGCTATAGAAAACAGAAACAATATAGTAGTACAAGTGATTAGACTGCCGAAAGAGCTTTATGAACAAGAGCAGTGCCCAAAAATTTTCTTCTGATCTAGATGCCATTCTCGAAACTAGCCACCATATTATCGCAAATAAAATTTTATACATGGGTATACATATTTTGGATTTGCGTTATCTAGACACCAGAATCGTATTTCCAGTCGCCATGGCTACATGGGGCCCGGGAATTTTCCAGCCTGAGCAAGATGAATATTAACAGAAGTTCATTATGTATTGCATGTGTTATTACTGTGAAACTTCAACAATTTCTTTTAAACAATCTCACATGAAATAGTGGCCTGACCTTACGATTTATAACTTTTCTTCTTGACTCTGACTGCGAGTAATATTTGGTATATACTGGTACACTAGCGGGAGATTACATTGTGAAAAAGTTGCGTTCCGCAAGTTTTCTGCGATTCAAAAAACAAAATCATAAAAGCAAACATTTGAAGAGTTTAATCCTTATTTAAGTTTTGTTAGTGTAGTGTAAGTTAGTTTCCCTTTTGCTTCACTTATTGCTAGAGAATATTGTGTATATTACTCGCCATGTATCACAAACCATCTTTCTCATTTACTAAACAAAGAACAAGGTTTATCGGTGGTTCAGCTCTCACCACTGATGCGAGGGGTCACTTGTTCGATACCAGGCTAAGTGAGTTTTTGGTGGGAAATATTGTGTTAATGGATTTTCTTGCTATTCTGGCGTTTCTTCCCATATGAACATTCAACCAGTTCTTTTACATTTATTCCCTTTCATTAATCTTGCATCGCTCTTAGTATAAGAACATAATCTTGGAATGAAAAACTGGAAATTTCATTTCATTTTATTTAGTAATCAACCAACTGTAACGTTTTTATCATCACTGCGCTATCGTGTTTGTTTATTTGTTGACTTAAATGTTAACTTAATGTGTTCAAAACACTTTAGGGTATCTATTACATAGACAACTACTTACCAAACCCTACCAATTATATCAATGACGTAGTTTCGTGGACTAACATTAACAATTTGCGATATGTTCCATTTGCTAAGGGAGATGACATTAAGCTAAAAATATTATAGTTAAATAAGTATTGTTAATGTTTAAAATAATTCGATAATAGTTCTCGAGAATTCTCAGATAGCTCATAGAGATTATTATCATCTTAAATTTGTGTATCTTAATATTGAATTCGACTGAGAGTTTAAATTATTTTTAGTGGGAAAAATATTCAGGCTTCCACACCAATACATCCCTTATCGAATCTATGACGAACTTGCTTACCAGAATTTAGCACTCACTATACTATCAAATCACCTTGCTTTTATATTGCAGATATCTTTATAAATAAGATTCGCTTTGGAAAATCGGTTGGTATCCTAAACATGAGAACATTAATTAGAGCATTAATTCAGACTTCAAACAATTGTCATTTACGTAAAGGTAATATATAAATTTACTATTACAACTTCCTTTGTATGCTTATAACTGCAAAACTTCTATGAGGACATATGTTCATAGATATTGCTTGTGTTGTACTGGTAAGAAAGGTGATACTAGTTATATATTTAAGTGGTTTAATAAATTCAATCCATTGCCTTTATTCCTAAGCAACACTTCAATATATACGCTAGACACTTTATTGTGCAATGTTGCAAATTAGTATAGCTACTGTAACTTTATCCATACATATTCGAGTATATTCAAATAGTTGTTAAATTTTAAAAAAAAAATAGTGTACTTTTTAAAAGTAGCTTTTAATTATGCAACTTTTTTATTTTTTGTTTTATTAGCAATGTCGTAGACACTTGAAAAACATGCCTAGTATATTTCTATTAAGCCGCTTCCCTACTGAGTGTCGCAGACAATTTTTCCTGAACCGATAGCTGACGTACATACATGGCGGTCATTGTTTTAAGCGCACGAGTTGGGTTATTTTTTACGTGTGGGTAGGTTCGTTTCTTTATTATTTTCTGATTTCACCAATCAAATATTATTCTTTACTCTTACTCGTAATCTTTCTTAAAATGACCCTTGTATTCTCAATCGTAATTCTACTATAAGCTACTCCAAAATCACTACATCGCAAATCTTCTCCAGTTGCTTTATTATCAATCAGAACCTTTCTGATTATCTTCTTTACATCTTATTAGCATCATACATTCTTTTACTCATATTTATCAACCGTTTAAATTCTTACCACAATTATGTTGAAGGCCTCTTAGCTATGTCTTCCTAAAATCTTCCATGAATCTAATCTCGATAATCTCTATAATATCTCTATTTGCACATACTCATAACTATCTTCCTTAGAAACGGCTAGTGTCACATTTTAAAACACTTTTGTACGTACGTACTCTCATATTCCAACACAATAGACCGAACTTCAATCGCAACTTTCAATTAGTTAGAATCATCGCGTAAGCAAAAGGAAGTGTTTTTTGTAATCAGCTCGTTCTACGGTAGTTTATAGTGCAATGAAAACAATCAGTGATAATGTTCATTGAATAGTTTCTTTAAAAAGAAAAATTTGAGATTTGTTAAACGGTTAATTTAGGTTGGCAAAATTTACCTAATGTTAAATACCATGTAGCTATATGATTATTGTTGTTATTGTTTGTACTTTAACGTCCATCGTCAGCGCAGAAAACATATGAGATGTAAATTTATAATTTAAGGAAGAAACTGAACCACCATAGTGCGTTCAAGCTTTAATGCTTTTATACTGGGAATTGATTCCGGGACTATGTACACCTAGTGCAGACGTGGGAGCCAGTATACCAGCAGGGAGTGTCTTGTATGATTAAAGAAAGGGAAAATAGTTTGTGTACTTATTTGCTTGTTGTCAGGTAAGGAGGGAAGGATAATTTGTGAAGATGGAAAGTACGCATAGAATAGATACACGATGAAGTTTTATTTAAGTAATTATTTGGAGGATTAGAATTACGATTAGAAATTAGGTTTCTGGGTTTTCGGCATCTATGGCCATGTTAGCCCGTCACATATGAAGAATGACGTTCCTAAGCGATCATACTATCCGAGGAGAGGATTGGGGATATAAGGAAGGAGCCTGGGACCTTATGTTAAGTACCATTCCGGCATTTGGCTGGTATGAATGAGGAAAATTCAGGAAAACCTCTCTCAGGGTGACTGGCCTGAAAAACATTTTACACTTTTTCGACCGAGTGCCCCCACCGGGAATTGAATCCGGGATCGTTCGCACCAAAAAAGAAAGCGTTAGCGACTACACTACGGTAAATGAATACGAAATGTGAATACAGATAAATTTTTGCAAATAACTTACAAGGAGAAGGCAGACTTTGGTAAGTGAACTTCGGTGCCATTTTTTGCGAGGTTGTACAGCACATTTAAAGAGTTAATATTACAAACTGGGAGAGCACAATGACCAAAAATGACCGAGAAAAACCATCTTCAAGTTTTCTACTGGACACATATATTGCAAGACGCGCAAACTTATCATATGACGGCGTGGCAGAGTGACAAGAACCTTGGACTCAAGTGCAAAGGGTCCCGGGTTCGATTCCCATTCGAGTGAAACTTTTATTTTCGTCTTTAGCTTCAACCAATAAAGTAGCCATTTGCAACTATAAGCAAAATATTGATTCACCATGTGTTTATAATGTATTAAAACAATAGGAATTTTCAATCACTTGTAAAATCTTTCAATGTTCCATGTTAACTAGGAACACACTTTAATCTCTTCCGTAAATATTATTGTTACCGCAGTCGTGTAAAAATGTTGTTGAAACTTCGTGTCTACATCTGTTGACAGTGTGTGAATTACAAGGGGAATGAGGGGGAAATCTCCTTTGGTTATAGCAACATCCAGTATTAGCAAAGGGAATTTCCCCCTCAACTCCTTTGTAATTCGGACACTGTCAACAGATGTAGATATGAAACATCAAGAACGACAAGAACGACTGTCGTAACCATAATATATAACTCGTGATATCGGTATATTTACGGAATAGATTAAATTTTCTCACTAGTTAATATGGAACATTGAAAGATTTTACAAGTGATTGGAAATTTCTATTGTTTCAATACATTATAAACATATGGTGAATTAATATTTTACTTATAGTTACAAATGCTACTTTATTGCTTGAAGCAAAAAACGAAAATAAAAGTTTGATTCGAATGGGAATCGAAGCCGGGACCCTTTGCACTTCAGTCTTAGGTTCTTCTCACTCTGCCACGCCGTCACTTTAAAAAATGCGCCTCTTACGATACATGCGGCAAGTAGAAAACTTTAAGACGGTTTTTCTCCGTTATGTTTGGCCATTGCGCTCTCCCAGTTTGTAATATTAACTCTGCAAATGTGCACTACCAAATTGCAAAAAATGGCCTCGAAGTTCACTTACCAAAGTCTGCCTTCTCCTTCATAGATTGAGTGTGGAAAAGTCAAATGAAGTCAATGAAAAATTGGAAGATGTGTTCGTAACATGATAAAGTTCATTAATATGGTTGATGAACAACAAATTTGTGATATTAAATAGTAGGGAAAATTATGTAGATTAGTGACAATAGGTGCTAGAATATAGTTAATTTTTAGGAGCAGTGGTATATAAGGGAGATTAAAGAATGTGATCTAGTTACTCCTAATTGAGTCGAAGTTATTGGAGTTAGTGATGCGCACGAGACAAGATTTGTGGCTGTCTCGACTCGAAAATGTGATGTAAAAGTGATGTCTCGACTCGAAAAATGTATATTTCTCTATTGGAAGAACCGTGTCTCGACTCGAATTTTGTCAGGAAAATCCTGTCTCGACTTGTCTCGTGCGCATCCCTAATTGGAATTGGTTGGATTTTTCTTGTCTTTAAGAAAAAAATCGTTAAACATATCTTTCTTTAGCATATTTATTATTACACTCACTTATTGAAAGAAAAAGAAATTAATTATGGAAATCTACTAAGTAACTAATGATATGTCTCTCAAAATATTGCACGCATTTTGTGTAGCGAGAGAACTTGAAGAACTTGACTCATTTGTAACATATGATAAAGCACTGGCTCATGGTGCAACCAAAGGTTAAGCTTTTAGGTGGTCTTCCTAAAGTAAAATTTCCGGTTTGTTTTTCTCCTTGTGTATATGCATGTACAGTACGGTAATATGATAATCTCGTTGAATTTCATACTCGTAATTCTCTCAACTTCTGTAGTGTGCTTTGCAGGAGTTATCACCTCTTCCCCTAATACCTATTTATGAGCGCATACATAGTTGATGCATCTGCTTGCAAGGCTGGTATTTCGACAGAGAACATTTCTGTATATTCTCCAGGGATACTAATGGAAGAGTCCATTTGGACTACTGTTAGATGGAAGGAATTTCTAGCAGATTTAGTGAAACTAGACGCGAGATTTATTCGCAGTGGTAAACTATGTACTTCTACTAGTCACATTGGAAATACATGAGATGCCTCTGAGTTGCTTTTACAAACTTTGGGAATTGATTTTATTAGAAAAAACTCAAGATAATTACTGAGCTTCCCCATTGAGGCAAATAAATAGTCTTTCTTTCATTTTTAGCAAATCTTTATTGTACGAGAGTATTTTCAAAAGTTTCGGGCCTAATAGTGAAATACCATGCCACTGACAACAAGCTGTTGTTGGTATATAATGACGCGCATGAAACAAATAACGCTGGTATGTAAAATATTTTTCTTTCACTAGATCAAAGCAAAAGTGTTTCTGGATGATAATTCGCCCCAGCGATGCCAACCCGTGGGAAAACTATCATATTGTGAGATTTTTTTTGACAATTTCTTGAAATGGGATAAGGGGAATTTTCGTAAAAATTGGCAGGATTTATGGGATTTTTCATATATCTATTCCCTTGGCGCTAACAAAATTGTATATAAGCGAGTAGACAAATAAGTCTTTAATAAACTTGAAATTAATGTTGTCAAATTTTGTTACTATAGTGATCTATGCAATGATTTGTGAATCTTAAAAAAACAAGCACCAAGTTTATTTTACTCTGGTATTATTTTTTTAAAAAAAATGAAAGAAAGAACAGAATTAACGGAAGAAGTAAAATGAGAAACGCCAATTTCCAAAATGTTTCATACGAAATAACTAAAGAATAAAGTTTATCTTGTTTTCTTACGTTCAGTAGAAAATCGTGGCTCAAAAACATGATGGAAATACTAAACTCAACACAAAATGAACTTATTTTCATCAGTACTTTCAATTGTCTCTTTCAATTGATGACAGTACGTGTTCATAAGCTGTTTGATACACGTAGACGATCAGAATTTTCGGATCATTCACTCATATATTAAGGAAAATAACTAATATACACTAATTTCACTGTTCATGTTCTCTAAGTTTAAAAAATTTTGTTATTAGTATAGCGTGGGAAATTCAAGAGCAAAATGGGAATTTCTGCCTCTCGAGATGGGATTTCATAACGTTTCAGGTTGGCATCACTGATTCGCCCCTGAATTCAGATCTAATTGCAGAGTTTCTGCATGAGCCTCAACTTTCATGTCAAAGTGTTTTTCAGTATATGCGTTTTGCAGCTTACGTAAACATATATATTTATATTTATTTTTCATTAGGATATGGTTTCGCAACCATAGTGTCTAAGGTAAGGTAGGGTTTTTAAAATGTGATGTTAGTACAAAAAGGAATCAAAGGGAAAACGGTGTCGTTCTTGGTTAATACACTCACTTCTGGTAGTGGAGGTTCCAGATTCGATCTCCTTCGGACTATGTGGGTTTTTTAAATAGTACTAAATCACGTGTTTTGGCACTCACGTTTAGAAGTTCCGTCAGACATAGCCTATGTGCTGAACAGGACGTTAAACTTCAAAGTTAAACAAATAAATGAAAGCAATGTGAAACTTAGAATTAAACAAAAGTTAAGTAACATGCCTAAAAATGTTTTCATTCCCAATTTCATGCGAAACTTTGCCTCAGAAACGACTCATCGTAATTTCCAGTAATAGTCGGACAACATTGCTGCACTCCATTTGCCTTGATGACGTTTCTTCATGTGTGAAATATCATGGTGAAAGCATTTACTATTGTAACAGTACTGGTTCTTAATAAGTATTTCTTGAGCCACAATATCTATAACAGAACATTGAATCGTAAATATTATTTATTTACAAACCATTAATTTCTTGTACATCAATTCTTCTGAGAACTTCCTAATCTTTCACTTAACAATCTCTCTTATTTTATCTTTCATTTTTTCAGTAACTAAGGAGCAATGATAATCTTTTTAATCTCCTTTTTCTTCTTCTTTACAAAATATGCTCCGTTGTCGCACCTCTGATCGTCTTTCTAATACCGGTACAGGTAAATAATAGTACAACACTATACAACATACAACATACCGTTGTACTATGTGTGTTACTAATGATACAACTATTATCTGCGAGAAATTTCAAATAATCATTCGGGAAATGCAGTTAAGTGACATATTATGTTACAAATGGTGGTAGTTACAGAGGTTCGTGTACAACATTATGATAATTATCTGCCTTATGGTTGCCTAAAATGCTCTTGAGGATACTTACAAAAGACAGGTATGCCGTTTTATAGCATCACTCAACAAGTCAACCAAGTTATTGTATATAATTTATTAATTCTTTAATTTGCGGTACTACAAATATTCCTTCCTTTATTATAGCATCACTATTGTTTTGGAACTTCTGTCGGAAATACACGAATTCAGGTGGTGTTTGGCATTTGCTAAAATTTGGGCTTTACTGATTATATCTACTTTCTTGGATTTTTATTATGTTCAATGTTTCATGTATAGTTACAATCCATCTTGCGACTCTCTTATTATAGAAGCCTAGAAATAGTGTAAACTTCTATACTAGTTAACCACAAAGCTAAAGCAAAATCAAACGCTCTTCGTTGTTATTGACTATTATTTCCTACTATATATGCAGAGTTCTGTACAAGTGATTGGAATCATCTTTGATCAATATAAGTAGCTATGATTAATATATCTCAATGTCTCGTACACTACAGCACTTTTGATGTTACGAAAATACGTAGAAGCGTATGATGATTATGATGCTTTCTTTTATGTTTGTAGGGGCCGATGTGGCTCAGTGGTAGAGCATTTACTTCTGGTGCTTGAGGTCCCCGGCCGACAACATCAGTCAGAGATGCAAATCGAGAATGTGCTTATCAATTGGTTCGAGGAGACAATCGCACTATAGTTCAGGATGCTACTCATGACGTTTAACATGTCGTATGGCTCATGTAATAGCATTTTGCAGATAATGTTTGGCTCACTTTATCCGTTTTCAATATTCTTCGTTGACTTTAAGATATTCACCAAGATTGAAAAAAAGCAAGAAGTGACCTCAGCGATAAGCGTTAATTTACATCATTGTCAGCATTGTATTTTGTTGTGCCCCCCTTTTTTTTCGGAATTTGCACTTTTCCCCCTTATCCAACCTTGCTGTTTCCCGAACTTCCACCCCTTATATTTCTTGAACCTATTGCTATGGGCAGCTAATTTTTTGGGAATGCTCATCTCTGTTACAGGTCTTTCAATTGGCATAGGCCACATCTTTCACTGCAACTATCATTTTCGGAAGGTTCCCTTGTAAGTGTCATGCACGAACAACTTTGCTCCTAATTTGGCCACGTCGTAGTTAACTGTATTACCTTGTAGAAGGCAATCGTTTCTAACTTCACTGTTAGAGGCGCCACACAAAGTTCTCGAACCAGTACTGAATCACTTTGCCATGTATTGAACTAATGCTTAATTAACTTACGTTGCCTAAGCATATATGCAGTCTAATTTCATTTGTAATAACATTGTTAATTGTATGCTATAGCGATATGCTGGAGTGCGAAATTTATGTAAAAAATATTGTATTTCTATCTTGTTTACGTACCTATACATAAAAATTGAAGTGACATCTTTCAGTGTATGCCGTTTAGGCTAAGAGAGACAATAATTATGGGAAATTAATGATGATGGAATAACTGGTGGAACGAAAACGTGGAAATATAAGGAATCCCTCGAGAAAACCCATGAACACGATGTTGTCCACCACAAGCTTACCTGACTGGGGATCGAACCAGGGACCCCAGACACCACAGATAAGTGCTCTACCACTAAGCTTCCGTGTTTCCCCCTACCTATACGAAATTTCAGAGTTCTACTTAGTTAGTTATTCCTACCAAAAATAAACTCTGGTATGTCCGTACAGTAAAAAGGATCACGCACTAGAAGTTTCAATTTCGTCCGTAGATGTTTACTGCCATCTAAAGGCAAAATGTATAACTTATACTACCTTTGCAAGAAAGAAAGAACTCAAAAATTCGCTTTCGTCCGAGTTATCGTGTAGAGTAACGGAGAAACGGAAGTCGCTGTTATCAGTTAGGATTTTAACGGATTAACTCTACTAACGAAAAATCATTCGAGATAATCACTCTAGCTATCTATTGGCAATGAATGATTTAAAAAAATCGCCTCCGTTCAAGAGTAATCCTGAGGAATATCGGACGGACGGACGGACTTCCATTAAATGTTATAAGTCCCATTTGCATGGCCCTAATAAACAGAAAAGTAACCTAATACAGTAAAAGCTTTGCAATTGTAGAAAAAGAAAAAGATACTAAAATGTTAAAATATAAGTCAAATAAACAACTATTTTTTATTTCTGTTCAAGTTAAATCCAAAGCCTTTGATCACTGAGTGTTAGAACCACACCTTTAACTAATATTGAGGGTATTACATTCAACACATTCTGGCAGTTAATTAGACCTATTCTAATTTGTCTTTGGTGTCGAATCAAATAGAGACGCGACGTGTTGGCCGTTACTAAGGCGACGGGAAATAATCACCAGGCAACGGTGAGAAAGAAACTGCCCTTCTACATATCCACGCGTTTCAAAGGCAGAGAAAAAAAGAGAGAATATAGGAGAGGAAGCTATACTTTCAGAGCACTAAATAGATGAATGCGAATTGTTTTTCGTAGAACAAGAATATAAACTAAACAAAATAATAATTATGTGGAATTTCTTTGAATTCTATGTACGTCATCCGGCTTCATAGCGTTGCATACAGTTTTCAATTATTGTTTGCTTTAACTGTTTAGTCTTTAAAAACGTTTGACTGCAGCTGTTGTAATCAGTGCCAAATAGTTTTGATATCTTATTATGTTTATCATATTTCAAAGTCCAAATAATGATATGCACGTGTGAAATGTTTATTGTAATTATCAGTGGCAGCATGTGGTCTCTAAGGTTCGGTTCAGACGAGCAGAAAAGTCTGCTTCGGGCCCGCAGCAGACTCGTGCGGGCGTCACACATCAACCAGTTCAGACGAGCAGAAAAGTCTGCTGCGGGCTCGCAACGAACTCGGGCGGACGTTTCAGTTCAACATAGAAAACAGTTTATTCTATTTTCAGCTACAGTTGTCTTCCCTGTTGATGAATTTACGCAATGACGAAGAGAAGTTCTTTAAATTATTCTCGCATGATCAGCATTTCGTTTGACGAACTCTTAACGATAATAACTTAAGTGATAAAATTAAAGCAGAGCGTACTATCATAAGACTTCCGATACCACCAATTCAAATGTTAGCTATTACATTAAATGTAAGCTAATTATGTTAGGTAACTATCGTTTTTATGAATGCAGAAAGTAAGAAATTCGGGGACCTATTTATAGACATTTTCAGTTGTTATTAGCGTCCACTAGCGTGGTTTAATTATCGGGTGACTAATTACAATTTTTGGCATATGTTGGCAACTTTAAACTAAAAATTAAACACTTATTTGAGCGTTTCCAAAATATTCCGCTCCTAAGAGGGTAAGAGAGGCATTTCAGTAACAGTAAAATTTCCCTTCATTTATTCACACAGAGCCGAATGTGAGAATTCGCTTCGGTTAGAGATGTTAAATTCGGAATATAAACTCCTAAATAAAAATAATGGAGCATAGGTTCCAGCGTTTTCGATTTTTTTCTCTTGAAGAGGAGAAGGAGAATTTCTATAATAGTGAGGTTGCGGTGTCTCAGTGGTAACGCGTTCACCTCTGGTGCGTGGCGTCCCTGGTTCGATCCCATTTCGCGTTAAGTGGGAATTGTGGTGGACAAACACCGTATGCTTGGGTTTTCTAGGGTTCTCCTGTTTCCTCCCATTTTCTTCAATCTACCATTTCATTCATTCTCATCATCACTGTTTCCTTTAGCCTACCCAGCATAAGCATGGGACGTAAAACTCAAAGATTTTATTCCATTTCTATAGTAGTGAAATTTCCCTTTATATATTGATAAAGTGTTCAATGTGAGGATGAGCTTAGATTGGAGATGTGAAATTCCGAATGTAAACTCTTAAATAAAAATATTGGATTTAGTGTTTCCGAATAGTCCGATTCTAAGGTGGGAAAAGGGGACTATTTTTATAATTGTAACATTTCCCTTTATTTATTCATATAGTGCCGTGTGTGAGAGTCTCTTAAGTTAAAGATGTGAATTCCAAATATGAACTCTCACATAAAACAATGGAAAATGTTCCAAGGCTTTCGTATATTCCACTGCTAAAAGAGGAAGGGCGGTTATTTATATAATATAAAAATGTAGCAAACGAAAACAGAAAAAGATAGGCTTATTATTTTGTAAGCTGCATAGGTAGAGTTTCATGGCAAGGTTGGAAGTTGTTCTTTATGTCAAGAAACATTCAGTTGCTACAGTACAACCTCTCAAATCTGAACTAATTGGTGCTGAAGCCTGTTCGGATTTCGGGGGGTTCGGATTACCCAGGAAATAACATTACGCACTTATTTCGTCACTGAATCAGCGGTAAAACAACGACTGAGGTTAGACAGGGTAGCCCAGTGGTCGAAAGGGCAGTGACCTTGACTGGCGGGTGTACACTCATGTCCAAAATGATTGTCGCATATCTATAACTGTCTTCTTGTAAGAATATAATTAGATAATGATTTAGAATAAGCATTAAGTCTAAAAATGTTAAAACCTTAAAAAAAACTAAATTTGTGTGATTAAATCTATTTCCAGCTGTAGTTTTTCTCTTGAGAACGTGTTCGGATTTGCCGGGTTTTCGGATTTCCGGGGTTCGGATTTGAGGGGTTGTACTGTATCACTAAAATAACAACAATGTACACAATATTATCAATTATACGAGAACCAATAATATTTTTCTTACGCATCCAGCACGCTTTTCTTTAACCTCATGAATAGTGCTCTCAAACGGGTCAGGTCAGGTCAACTCGGGTCGGGTTGTCGGCTCCGGTCAGTCGGGTCAGCTCGGGTCGGGTTGTCGGGTCGGGTCAGTCGGGTCAGCACGGGTCAGGTTATTTGGGTCGGGTCACTCGGGTCGGGTTATCGGGTCGCGTCAGTCGGGTCAGTTCACTTTGGTCAACTGAGTTTAGGTTGAGCTTAAACTCGGCTGGAGTCGAAAGCTGTTGTTTTTCAGTAGCTGCCTAATTAAAAATAGCAATTTTCAATTGATTTTATAGAAACCATAAATCTATTTTGAACACTTGCAGCTAGTGTTTTTATGGTAAATGCTTATTTTTGTACTTGTGTGTACTTTAATTTTTAAATGTGGAAGATTGATTTTACCAATCGACTGTAATATTAATACCTACGCCAATATGGAGTCTGGATGTAGAACAAAACTAGAAGTTGTTTAAGCAAGGCGAAAAGAAAGATTAGATATGGACGACCAAGCCCAAGCAGGGCTGCGGTGGCTCAGTGGTAGAGAATTCATCTCTGGTGTATGGTGCCCATGATTCGATCCCAGCTTGTGCTAAGTAGGCTTTGTGGTGGAGAAACGCCGTGTAGTGGGTTTTCTCGGGGTTCTGTTTCTTCCCACTTTCTTCATTCCACCATTTCATTCATTTCTCATGGTCACCATCTCCCTTAGCCTCGGTGCAGAATCGAGGGACCTTAAACTGAATATTTCATTTTATTTCACCAAGCCCAAGAACATCGATACAAGAAGAAGATAAAGATTGGATATGCAAGACGAAGTGCATAGTAATCTTGCTCTTGGCCTTGTTTTGGTGATCACCAAGTAGCGATGAGCGTATATTCTTGCTTTCCGTATAGTATGAAAGGCCATAATCAAAATCACACTTGGTCTTTATTTGTACCGATGAGGCGAGCATTCTTGGCTCTTGCATAGCATGAAAGACCACCAAAACTACGAAATGCAGGACCAAGACTTGACTGCAAGACAAAGAACAAGACGCAGTATTGATGACCAAGACCCAGGGAGCGAATTGTTTGAATTTCATTTGTTGGGCTGAAAATGATGAAATAAAATTAGTACCGGTACTTTATAATTAAATATCATACTGTATTTTTAAATTTTAAATTACAAAATTCATATTATGTATCTTCTTACGTGCAACTATATATACTGTAAAATACGTTTTAATTACCGAGAAAGAAAAATCAAAGTGGCACGGGTCCCGGAATCATAAGAACCTATTTTGGAATGAAAGTTGAAGGGTTTGAAAAAATCACAGGTGTTCTCCTGTTTCCTCAATCCTTATCATTGTAGTTAAACGATTTCCTTTTGTCTCCGCCAAGAGACTCTCGCTACTGCCTTCCGAGAAGACCCCCTGCCGTCCGAGCAGGTGAGAACACTGACCTTGAAGAAAAATTTCGTCACATAGAACTAAAGCAAGAAAACAATAAATTTCTCCCACGTCGGACACTGGTATCAGTTATAAAAAGAAATAACCAAACCTCAGAAGTGCCAAATATTCATTAAGATGCATATACAAATCCCCCGCTTGATCTAGCTAGTGGTTAACGTGTAAGACTTCGGTACATGTGGTCCGTGTTTAATTCCCAATGGGAGTGCATTTTGGCATTTACCGAGTGTCGTAACCATAGTGTTCTCAAAAGGATCGTGTTAACCCGACCCGACCAGACTCGGATCGGGTCAGCTCGGGTCGGGTCGGGTCAACTCGGGTCGGGTTGTCGGGTCAGGCTACTCGGGTCGGGTTGTCGGGTCGGGTTAATCGAGTCAGCTCGGGTCGGGTTGTCGGGTCGGATTGTCGGGTCGGGTCAACCGGGTCAGCTCGGGTTGGGTTGTCGGGTCAGGTCAATCAGGTCGGATCCCGGATCGGGTCAGTCGGGTCGGGTCGGGTCAGTCAATTCGAGTCACGGGTCGGGTCGGGTCGTTCTTCAACCCGACCCGACCCGACCCGTTGAGAGTACTACTCATGAATACCCTGATGTTCAACTAATTTTCGTGTTAAATCTAATATTTTTAAAATTTAATACATTAACAATGGACAAATACGTTAACAATCTCAAGGAACTGCATTAACAATAAAGGCTCGTTTTCCAAACCTATTTGTTGTCTATTGTTTTTAATATCACAATAAAGCGTTCATAGTCTCGCTGCTGAAATGGGATGCTAAACGAAAATCAAATATAAATAGTACATGAATTTATTATTATTATTATTATTATTATTATTATTATTATTATTATTATTATTATTATTATTATTATTATTATTATTATTATTATTACATTCACTCAGCCGAGTAACTCTCAGCCTGTGCCTTGAGCATACAAACCCGGCGAGGTATCATCAGTGGGAATGTTTATTTTATATATATATATATTTTTTTCGTATCCTTTATTTCATAAGTAAATGAAAAAGGGAGGAAAAAGGAAAGGGGAGGGAACGTGAGGGACAACCACAGACAAGAGATTGATAAACAAAAAACAAAACAAAGCAAAAAGAAAGCCAAACAAACGAAAATCAAAACAATTAAGACTTAACGATATCTTGATTCTAGTTTTAGTCTCGGTTCAGACGTGCAGAAAAGTCTGTTGCGGGCCCGCAACAGAAAACTCTGTTGCGGACTCGCGCGAGCCGGAAATACATTGGTTCATATCATTCATGCCACACGTGCAGACTTTCCCGCACGACTCTGCTGCGGGCCCGCAGCGGGCAAAAATTGAGTTGCGGGGACTGCTGGCTTGCAGCGAGTCCGCACAGGTGTTGCGGGTCGGAAAACCATTGCTGGCAATGAGGCAAGCCACACGTGCAGACTTTCCCGCGCCCGGAGAAATGGAAAGCGTAAAACTGAATGAAGAACTATTCATTAACGAAATATAAAAATATCACGAGATATGGAATTTAAAGTGCGAAATGTATAGAGATAGAAATAAAAAACGGGATGCATGGAATAAGGTATGTGAAACCTTATGTGAGAAATTTAATGAAAAAACAAGAAGAAAAAAACAGCATTGGTACCGTATGTATTATTATTACTTTTCAATGTAAAAATCTAATATTCATGTAATGTTTACATTTGATTTTCGTTTAGCGTCCCTTTCCAGCAAAGAGGCTGTGAATATTTTTTTTGTGATAACAATAGACAACAAATACGCTTGGAGAAAAAGCCTTTATTGTTAATGCAGTTTCTTTGATGAGATTTCTTGTCACTCACTCCGGAATGAACCGACGGTTTATAACGTACGTTGCATTATACCTTAGGTCGAGGCAAGGGCGCCCATCAGGGGGGCAAGGTGGGGCGTTCGCTTCCCCCCCTAAGAGGAAATTGTACTTGGGAATATCGAAAGCCCAATAGAATTTTTACATTAGTTGCAGCAAAAAATGAAACTATATTTGAAAAGTCGCTTATATTTGCCCCCCCCTGAAAACCACAACAGGGCGCTCTTGGGTCGAGGTCACGTATTATATAGCTTCTGTGCTCAAAAGGGACGCTGAAGTCCAAAACAACCATCAACATAATAGCAGAACAGAAAAGAAAGAAAAACATCGTTTTTCGGCTGACAATTGTTGTCTTTATTTGGTAATGTACTAAATTTAAAAAAAAAGAATAATTAACACGAAAATTGTTGAACATCAGGGTACTCATGTGGTTAAAAAATAAAAAAGCATGCTCGAGATGTAACAGAAATATTTTTGTTTCTCGTGCAATTGATAATATTGTGCACGTCGTTGCTTTTATAGAGATAACAACTGAATGTTTTCTTACATAAAGGACAACTTAAACAAAGTTATCTTGCCATGGAACTCTACCTATGTCGCTTACAAAATAATCAGCCCATCTGTTTCTACTTCCGTTTGCTGCGTTGCCTCCTTTTGGTGTGCTACACGTATTGGGGATTTCCTCAAACCCTTCTATCGTTAAATGTCACAATTATAAAAATGTTTCCTTTTTCTCACCTTAGAAATGGATTATTCGGAAACACTAAATCCATTATTTTTATTTAAGAGTTTACATTAAGAATTTCACATCTCCAATCTAAGCGGGTCCTATACTTTCTCAATATATAACGGGAAATGTCACTACTATAGGAATGAAATTAAATCCTTGAGTTTTACGTCCCACGATTATACCGGGTAGGCTAAAGGAAATAATGATGATGATGCTAAATGAATGAAATGGTGAAATGATTAAAGTGGGAGGAAACGGGAGAACCCCGAGAAAACTCACGCACACGGTGCTTCTCGCACCACAAAGCCCACTTGACGCAAGCTGGGATCGAACCAGAGGTGAACAAACTATAACTGAGCCACCGGATCCCACTACTATAGAAATCCCCCATCTCCCCTTCAAGAGAAAATTTTCAAAGACGCTGAAACCTGTGCTCCATTATTTTTAATATGAGTTTATATGCCGAATTTTACATCTCTAACTGAAGCGAATCCTCACATTCGGTAATTTGTAAATAAATAAAGGGAAATTTTACTATTATTTAAACGCCCCCTCTTTAGCGGGATATTCGGGAAGTCTCAAATAAATGTCTTATTTTTAATTTAAAGCCACCAACTATGTCAAAAAATCGAAATTAGTCACGCAATTGTTAAACTACGCCAGTGGCCGCTAATAACGTCTGAAAATGTCTATGAATAGGTCTCCGAATGTTTAACTTTCTGTGTTCGTACAAACGATAATTAGTTAACATAATTAACTTACCTTAATGTAACAGCCAGAGCTCCTCAGTGGCTAAGCGGTTAGCGTACCCGCCTTTGGCGTGGGAGGCGTGGGTTCGATTCTTGTCGGGAGCTCATGTGGTTCGGATTCCACGTTAATCAGTAGGTCCACGTCTCATATAGCCTCGCTGCTGAACGGGACGTTAAACTCAATATCAACTCATTAATGTAACAGCCAACATTTCAATTGGTGGTATAGCAAGTCTCATGAAAGTATCTTCTGCTTTAATTTTATCACTTATTTTCGATAAGAGTTCATCAAATGAAGTGATGCTCATGCGAAAATAATTAAAGATCTTTTCTTCGTCATTGCGCAAATCAATAAACATGGAAGAAAATTCACCTTTAAGCAGTCGTGAGCTTACATACGGATGAACCCAGTATCGTCTCTGTTTCTTCCGTATAATCAATCAATCAACCCGTATAATCATGTTTTCTTCTTTCAGTTTCCATCTTCATTCAACTGCAGCTGAAAATAAAATGAACTGTTTTCTATGTCTATGTGAAGTGGTTGGGCTGAGACGCCCGCATGAGTCTGCTGCGAGTCTGTTGCGGGCCCGCAACAGACTTTTCTGCACGTCTGAACCGAGCCTTAAAGTGTTACTATGTTAGTAGTAACACAACATAAATATTAGATTCTCACATTAAAAAGTAATAATAATACATATCAATGCTGTTTTTTCCTTCTTCTCACACATCTTATTCCATTCCTCTCGCTTTTTATTTTTCACACTTTAAATTCCATATCTCGGAATATTTATGTATTTCGTTTAATGTCCAGTTCTTCGCTTTGTATTTCTACGGGCGCGGGAAAGTCTGCTCGTGTGGCTTGTCTCATTGCCGGCAATGGTTTGCCGACCCGCTACACCTGTGCAGCAGCGGTGCCAGATCTAGCATAATTTGCATGCCTTTAGCATCTAGCATCTTGCCTTTAGCATCCTGCCCAAATCTAGCATAATTTCAGCAAGTTTATCAAAAACCCGCAAAACCTGGAGATGAGAAAGAAGTTAGTCGTGGGAAGAAAAAGAACGGCAGAAATGTATCCTCTCCCATTGACTCACATAGTCGGTAACCCATACAGTCAGTCTTATTGTTCGAAGCAAGTTTGAAACGACGGGAAAACATCCCTTTACCGATGCCTTTAGAGAAGGGGCGTGGGAGTAAAAAGAATTTTGTGTTTCATTGGAGACGTTAGCTTTTTGACGTTAAGATGAAACATATAGCACAGAAATGCAGATGACTCAAAGGCCTTTCGCCGTATGTTTGACCCAGTTCACCACGGAGATGCTTTCTTTTCTTTTTTGTATCTCCACCCAGGGTTTTCTATCAATTGCAGAGAGGATTGATCTGTGGTAAGTTTTCAATTTATAATAAAGGTAGTTTTCTATTATATTTGCTATTTACTGCTCTGCTTTTTAAGTGACAGCCTAAAACTGTTAGTAAAATTGATGCTTTACAAGAAAAACATCAATAGTCAAAAATTATAAAAATCAGAAGGTACAAAAAAATCTCTAGTTTCCAGAAGTTTTAATGTTTGCGTTGGAACTTCAATATACATTGTTTGAATTAGGTTAGTAGGAACAAAAAATGAAAAAAATAGAGTTTTTTTCTTAAAAAAAACTTCTGAATTAGTAATTATGAGGGTTTAGCATAATTTGACCGAATCTAGCATAATTTCCATTAGGTTTTGGAATAATTCCTAACTAGAGTCTGTCAACGCTGCTGTGCGCACTCGCTGCGAGCCAGCAGTCCCCGCAACTCAATTTTTGCCCTCTGCGGGTCCGTAGTAGAGTCGCGTGGGAAAGTTTGCTCGTGTGGCATGAATGATAAGAACCAATGTATTTCCGGCTCGTGCGGGTCCGCAACAGAGTTTTCTGCTGCGGCCCGCAGCAGACTTTTCTGCTCGTCTGAACCGAGACTAAAAGCTGAGGTTGCAATATCAAAGGTAAATGAACTCCCTGCTCTAGGAGTATTACTTAAATATTTAAAAAAAATACAGAGAGAAAAACCTTTCCTAGATAGAGAGTATCGATACGAAATGCTTTAATTCATTCTCTAGTACCAAACCAGTCAAACTTAGAAGTAACATTTTTTTTTTAATTCGAGCTTCTGAACATAGGGAAAATCGGTGTTGAGTGTAATGAGAGGCAAGGAAAATCCATACGGGACCTGCGATGTTTTGATTGATTCTTATAGTACTCGACGAGACAAACACAAAATTCCATTTTTTTAAATCCAAGCTCAGAAAGATAGTAAAATTGTTTTGAATGTAGAGTGAGTGAAAGGAAATTCAAACGTCTAGAAGAAGTTAGTTATCTGTAAAACATATTTATATTTCTTTCTTTATTTTTTTATTTTTATTTATTTATTTATTTTTTTTGTATTTACATTTTTAAGTGTATTTTCATATTTACCCTTGAACCGATTTTGGTGATATTTGATATATGAGTGAAAAACGACCTAACTTAGGCTTTTATTACATTAATTCTCCCCAAAAGGCATTACCTAAGTGGGCTAGAGGCGGTTCAAAAACTAATGCTAAAAATACAGTATCTCAGGATTTCGTGTAGTTAGAAAGCTGAAACCCATTATACAAGACCATTATTTAAAAGAAGAGGACACATGTCGTAGCGTTAAAAAAAAATAAGGGGACAGGGGAGCATTTTCTATACAAATACAAATGAGTCTAAAGATATTAGGTGGCAACCTTTTACTAAACCGCTGTACTGAATTTGATTATTTTTTGGTACATGGCTTCATTTAGGTTTCTATCTCATTAATTTAATAAGGGTAACACGGAGTGAAGAGTAAGGGATGAGAAGAGGTGCCGTGTGAATATTATCGAAAATGACCGTAATATATATCAAAGCCATAGTTTGTGGGGTCGCTAAGATAAATTGTAACAGTTTCAATGGCGTTCAAGTTCAACACTAATTGGCATGGGAAGTGAGAAGGAGTGAAATAAATAAGATGTCCAAAATCGAAGTTTTCTGTTGCTATCTATAAACCTGTTCTTCCATGTGTAGAACAAGGATTTCAGCTAGTCCAGTTTAAAGCGGTAAGCTTGTTTGATTTTGCAACATTCGTGGGCTCAAGTGTGGGCGTATTGTAAGGATAAGCGTAACTTGCATGCTTTCTTTTGATGGAAGGGAGGACAGAATCCACCATGAGACTTACACAATTCACATTTCTTTGAATTTTTACTTTCATTTTTAAGTTTTGCACACCAATGTATGAGCGTTCTTAAGACAGATCGTACTACTTCCTTTTTTCATGTTGTGGGAAATTGTTTCTTATGGAAGCAGTGAATACATGGCACGTACTTGTCCTTGCGATACAGGTTACACATAATTTACTGTTAGTGCGTCAATTTACTGGTAGTTTCTTGCGGCACAAGATTCAGTGTCAAAATAAGAGAAATGCAAATGATTTCAAGCTTAAATCCAGCAATCGGCGCAAGTGCATTCTGGTTTTAAGGCAGCTCAATTGTTATAATTTGTTTGTTTGTTTGTTTTTCTGTTTTATGTTGAAGTACAAAATCAAATAATTTATATATATATAGGGATGTATTCGAGTCGAGTCGAGTCGAGATTTAAGCCTGTCTCGACTCGACTCGAGAAAATGTTGTCTCGACTCGTGTCTCGACTCGAACATATGTTGCTGTCTCGACTCGTGTCTCGACTCGACAGTCTCTGTCTCGACTCGACTCGAATTCGAGTCGAGACGTCTCGAAATTCGAGTCGAGACAAAATATACGAGTTAAAATATACACACACATCAGCCAGACCGTTATGACTACCTACCTAATTGTTAGTATATCCACCTTTTGGCATGTATATCCACCTTTTGAACGGCAGCGCGTCTTGGCATGGTCTCAATGTTCCTCGGTGGGTCGCTGGAGAGAGTTGGCACCACATATGCACACACAGGTCATCTAATTCCCGTAAATTCCGGGGAGGGGGTGATGCACCCTCATGTCACGTTCAATCACATCCCAGATGTGATCGATTGGGTTCAGATCCGGAGAGTTTGGGGGCCAGCACATCACTTGGAACTCGCTCCTGTGTGCCCCGAACCACTCCATCACACTCCTGGCCTTGCGACATGGTGCATTATCTTGTCGAAAAATTCCACTACCGATGGGAAACATGACCGTCATGAAGGGGTGTACGTAGTCTGCAAGCAGCGTGCGATACCTCGGCCGTCATGGTGCCTTGCTCAAGCTCCACTAGACACATAGATGCTCACCTGAATGTTCCCCAGATAATAATTGAGCCGCAGCCAGTTTGTCTCCGTCCCGCAGTACAGATGTCAAGGAGCTGTTCCCTATGAACACTACGGATTCGCACCCTCACATCGTCATGATGAAGAAGATATCGGGATTCATCAGACAATGCAACGCTCTGCCATTGTGCCAAGGTCTAGTGGCGATGGTCACGTGTTCATTTTAGTTATAGTTGCCGATGTCGTAGTGTTAACATTCGCCATCGTTAGGAGTGTGTGTTCAGACTAGTGTTGTGAAGGCCTGTGAAAAAAACGGAAATTTTGGGTTAAAAAAACAGTGTTTTTACTGTTTTTCCGAGCTGGGGAAAAAACGGAAAATTTGGGTATTATCAGAATCACCATTTAATCACAGAATCATTTTAGTTAATATGTTAAATCAAACATATATTTCATAGAGATATCTTGATTGTTCTATGTAAAATTCCGGAAATTTTGAAACCATTAGAAAAAATCGTTTGTTCGGAAATATTGGCAAAAACAGGAAAATGTAGTTTAAAAACTATTTGTTAGCCTGATGCTAGTAATCTTACTTGCTGTAACATGTCTGCAACATATACAGTCGGAAGTCGAAAATCCGAACTAATTGGGACCACAGGTATTCGGATTTTCAAATTGTTCGGACTTTCGAAAATGACCAAGAAAATGCCGTTTAGGCTTACATACTGTACGGTGTGTTCTTCTATCGATACAGTGGTTATTCAGTACATACAGTAATTACAATACCGTACGTAAGGCTACTTACAATTAATGTTTCTGAAGAACTTGCTTGTACTCTAAATAACACTGTTCTTGTAAGTCACACTTAAAACTTATACTCCTAAGAAAAAATAAAAATAAAAATACATGACAAACAATTACATATAAATGAACTTTTGTAAAAACACTGACTTCACATAACGTCGATGGACACGCTATTGTTTGTTTAGCGCTAGCGTTAAGACAAAATGTAAAAAGCTTCTAGGGACCTCATTCGGATTTTTGACGTTAGGATTATCGACGTCCTACTATATATGCAATGTATTTCGCTAACGGAAACATACTTAAAGCAACAGGTTTTAATTCTACTTTACACACATATACCGCACAAGTGAGTAAATTTGAGCAGCGAGAAATATATTAAATGAAACTTCCGTTAGTTATTATCACAGACTAGCAGAATACCCGTTCTTCGCAAGGGGAGAATACGTTTCATTTTGGACACAAAGGGCACCAAAACTGTCACTAATGAACTTGTGGAGCCCCAAAACTATGAATTTGACATTAATATCAATAATTTTCAATTATCTTTACATGTCACCATCCTCCTTAGAGTACTAATGGGGCTGAATTTGTGGATTTAAACGGCATCTTCTGCTCATCTCAGCGAGTATGGATTCGAGGCCATTTTCGATCATATATACATATATATACAGAGGCGGATCCAAGGGGGATATAGCCCCCCTTCACACTCAAGTATACACTGCATAAAATGGGCTTCAATCCTGCTTTACACTGGATAAAACTGCAAACTATGGTTTAGCCCCTCCCTTGATCATATCCTGAATCCGCCACTATATAAATATACTGTATATAATGCTCAAAAAAATTAGGGGTTCAGCTGTAATATCACACAAGACCTTAAGATAGTGTATGAATAAGCTTGTGCTTGACTCATATATATCATACAAGAAGGAATGCTTTAAGATACACTAGAAAAATGGGGCACATACTGGTGTTGGGGCACGGAAAACCTTGTTCACACGGCTCATGACACAAGACGGTTATGTGTGCATCTCTCGAACTGCCCATAAACAGGCAAAGCAACAACACTGATTGTTCCTTAATATGTCATATGATCACTTCGAATAGCCAACAGAGCCTCGCACCTGCGTGGCATGGATTCAATCAGATTATCGATGAGTTCTTGGGGGATGTTGTGCCACTCATCCAGAAGAGCGACTTCCAGCTCTGGAATGGTTGTTGGATTTACTGGCCTAGCGGCAATTCGTCTGCCAAGCATATCCCAGACATGCTCAACTGGAACGAGATCCGGAGAGCATGCTAGCCGCTTCATCCGAGCGATACCCTCAGCATCTCATCCACTAACCGAGTTCTGTGAGGACAAGTATTGTCATCCATAAAAAGGAACGAATCACCAATGGCACCAGCATAAGGAAGAACAAGAGTTTTCATGATCTCATCCCTATATCTGAGAGCCGTCAAAGAGCCATTTCGGATGATGTGGAGCTCAGTACGCTCACCAATGCTGATTCCTGCCTACACCATCAGTCCACCACTATGATACTGGGATCTTTCTCGCACAAACATGGAATTGTGTCGTGTTCCACACTCTCTCCAGATGAAAACACGTTGATTAATAGACTGAATCGAGACTCGTCAGAGAACAAAACATTGCCCCATTCATTGCGTCCCCACCCACGACGTTCCTCCGCCTACGCTCTTCGATCAACACGGTGTCGTGCAGTTAATGGGACACACACCATAGGCCTACGTGCGTAGAGACCACCTTCTCGAAGGCGATTGCGGACCGTTTGAGTAGATATTATGCGTCCTGTTGTTGTTCGGAAGGCTCGCGGTAGCAGAGTTGTATTCTGGTTTCGACGGGCTGTTAACAACAGATAACGATCGTCTCTGGCTTTAGTTGCTAGTGGACGGCCCTGTCCTTGTCTTCTTCGAACACTTCCAGTTATTTGAAATCGATTCCACAATCGGGAAATCACACTTTGTGCCACTCCTATGGCATGTGCCACCTCCCGCCATGACTGACCAGCTTCCAACCTCATTGGGGGCCGCGATGGCTAAGTGGTAGAGCGTTCACGTCTGGTGTTTGGGGTCCCGGGTTCGATTCCAGCCCCTGCCAAGTAAACTTTGTGGTGTACAAACACCGTGTGCGTGGGTTTTCTCGGGGTTGTCCCGTTTCCTCCCACTTTCTTCATTCCACCCTTTCACTCATCTCTCATCATCACCGTCTCTTTTAGCCTAACCGGCATAACCGTGGGACGTAGAAACTTAAAGATTTTTCCCGGTCCGCATAAAATTATAGCTGAATTTGCATATCATCGCTAATGGAATTGTCACCATTGATTTCAGCGACTGCGAAAACTATGGATTTGACACTAATATCGGTCATTTTGGATTACCTTTACTTGTCTCGGTATCCGATCCCCCCGGTGACCCCCGGCCCGAATAGGGTGAATATGTAAGTTAATGTGATCAGAGTTTTCAGCGACCGCGAAAACTACAAATTCGACAGTAATATCGGCATTTTCTACCACTTTTATATGTCCCTGTAAGCGCCCCCTGAGACCTCCTGGTCCGAATTAGAAAAAAAAAAGATTCGTCTTGATCTGGGGCCTGGGCCAGGGTACCCCTGACTAAAATTTGGTAACTCTCGGTCCACTCGTCTGGTCCCCAGGCCGCACACAAACAGACAAACACAAACAAACTATTTATTTTATATATATTAGACTAGATAGATTCTTGCAAATTATGCCAGATTTTCATATTATCTTTCCGAACTCATTTTAAAGACCCGCTCCTACTTATCTTTATATATATATACGCAGTATCTCTATATTTATATCTATCTATATCTATATATGTATATAACAAACGTAGGAATTACACCCTCAATAACGCTCCTGGAGGACCCCTTTCTCAAAAAAAAAAAAAAATGCTGGGGAAATACTTGTAGAAACTTCATTTTTCGTGCCAGACGATTACCGAGACCTGGTGAACAAAAAAAAATAAATAAATACATAAATAAAATTAAAAAAAAATAAAATAAAATAAAAATTTAGCGATCGAATTAAAAAAATAGTTCTCCATAATAGTATTCACTGAGAATATTGTTATAAAATTTAAATTTTATGGGTAAATCAGTAGACTTTGAATACATCCACATCGTATCCACTAAGTTGCGAAATTGTGTACCTCCAGACATGGGCGGCCGAAGAAAATTTTCTAGGGGGGCATCTTCAATGTTTGCTATATTAGTCTGGCATTTAATGTGCATGATTTGTTATAGTACGTGTTCATTTTCGTAAGCCAGGGAGGTTCATTCTTATCAAACACGGAGATTATGAAGGAGCAGATCTACTGCACAAATTTTAATAAAAACATCTCTTTCGGATTTCTATCATCCCGCAGTCCAACCCCGAGACGGAAACATAAGAGATAGGCTTTTTGTTTTTAAACAAGATAACGTGCCTGGCAAATGCTTTACATTGTGAAGATTATATTAGTGAAAATTAAACGAATATAATTTTACAACTTAATATACATATCACTTAATGTTGAGCTCCCCGTTGCTATGTGGTTAGCGTATGCGCCTTTCTCGAACGAGGTTTGATTCATGGTAGGAGCTCATGTGTTTCAAATCCGACTTTAAACTGTACGTTCACGTCTTGTAGAGCTTTGCTCCTGAAAACGACGCTAAACTATAATCTAATTTAATATTACTAAATATTAAAAAATAATGACTTACCAAGGTGACGTCAATTTGGCAGTCATCAAATCCATTTTATACTTTCACTTAATCCAGTGGATATTAATATAACAATTACAAGACACACGTCATCATCTTCTCATGTATCTGCATTATTTGATTCATCCATAGATTTGTTATTTGTACGCATCATTCATTTTTGCATTTTCGGGAGGGTTCAGGGTTCTTTCTTCATTTAAAGAGTCGGTTCTCTGTATTGGAAAGAGAATCAGGGGAAGAAATATATACAAAACATGCCGCTTCCGACGCAGCACTGAAGCATTTCTTTTAGCGGTCATACCCTCCTCCCCTCTCAAGTTGTAAAGTGAGAAGGGACAGAAACATCCCAGACACTCAGGGTTCAGTTGACAATAATAAAACTATGGGTAAGTAAACATCTTGTACAGAGTCACGTTTTGCTTATTTTTGAACATTTCTGTGATTTCAACAATACAACAGCGGAAATACTAACTGGTTTTATTACTCCAACCATCGCTTCAACTAAGGGTAATTCCCAACGCTCAGTGAGCCATCTAAATTTTCGTTCTTTTTCTGTTCTCCAGAGGAAACAATGAGATTTTGCCAAGATGCTAAAGTCAAGATGCTAGATGCTAGATGGGAGTGAATTATACTAGATCTAGCACCAAGATGCTAGATATGGCTTCACTGGCGGGCTTCGATATCTACAGAACTTTCTGCCAAAGCATACAAAAAAACACAAAGCACAATAGTTTCGATAACATCTGTGTGGTCCTTCGGTAGGCTACACATCCGGTAAGAAGCTCAATCCAAAGAGTAGTTTGCACTGCACCCGTAGCCGGCTAACAAAAGACTCGTAGCCGGCTTGTATAGATAATTGAGTTCAAATTTTCAAGTATCCATTTACTGAATGCCCATATCGTGTATGCATGCATTTGCATGCATTATTTAATAAGTAAATAAAGTACACACACAATTAATTATGTCAGTGATAAACGGTGTTTATTGAAAAAAAAAACCTCTCCAAACAATGAAGATTAATCTTAGACTGGAGAAATGGTTATCCTTCGTTTTCATTATCATTTGGCCATGAAACAAACGCCTGACAGATATACAACCCCTATATACAACTATGTGATGTTGGAATATATAACTCGTAGGGTATGATGCTTTACTTTTTCAAAAATTTCAGTACTTCTAGTGAAATGAAATCTTTAGTTTTACGTCCTACGGTTATGCCGGTAAGGCTAAAGGAGACGGTGATGATGAGAAATGAATGAAATGGTGGAATGAAGAAAGTGGGAGGAAACGGGAGAACCCCGAGAAAACCCACGAGCATGGTGTTTGTCCACCACAAAGTCCACACGGCGCGATCTGGGATCAAACCAGGTACCCCATGCACCGGAAGGGAACGTCCTACCACTGAGCCACCGCGCCCCCACAGTACTTCTTGTGTACCCCTATAAATGCAATAAAGAACTAATGGCCATGTTTTTTTTTCTTTACAAAAATATTCAATTAGAACTGGACAATTTACATAAAATTTGGAATCGACAAATGAAAACGGCACGTTTCTAGCACTTGTGGGTTCGAGGTCTCATTGTTGAAAGGATTGGAGACAAACATATAAACTTTTCTGTGAGGAGAAACATAAACGCGTAAATCTAGTATTTTAATATATAGATAATAATTGGAATAATTTTATTTTCGAGTGCTATTTTTTAATATTCGCAATATTGAAATTTTTGAACTTAAATTTTTCCCGTGTTTGAAAAAAAAATATATCATTACTAGTAAAATTAACCTAATACAAACATATTTTTTTTTAATTTTTCCAGAAAATCGAAAAAAAACGTTTTTTAAAAAAAACAGGTTCAAAATTTCCGGAAATTTGACAAAACTAGTTCAGATACACTTGTACTTTGCCCAGCATTAAACTCTGATCTTAGTTCCGACGCAGTTCGCCGCCTGTTCTGTTTTACCAATCTGCCCAGACTAGAACGTTCGACATCTGTAATGAGGTGGGGGCACCCAACCCCTCGACATTTGGACGTCTTTTCCCCTTGGTTTCGCCACTTGCTGAAGACAATCACCACAGCACTACTCGAACACCTGACAAGTCCTGCAGTTTCCGAAATACTCGTGCCGAGTGTTTCTGAGCGAGCACTTTCTTCAAAATAATATTAAAAATTATAGAAAAATTTTCGAGACATTCGAGTCGAGTCGAGATTTTTAGCAGCTGTCTCGACTCGACTCGAGTCTCGACTCGAAAATTCGAGTCGAGAAATACGTTTGTCTCGACTCGTCTCGAATTTTACAAAGTGTGTCTCGACTCGAATCTCGACTCGAATCTCGACTCGAGTCGAGTCGAGATTCGAGACATGTCTCGACTCGTGCGCATCCCTATATATATAGTATTTTGCTATTCGCAGCAGCTCCTGTCAAGTTGCCACTGTTTCCATAAAGAATTTTCTTCAGGACGAAAATGTGAAATGTAAGTTCAGCCTTTCTTAAGACAGCTAAATATTATCCCTTTCAGGAGCGGATCCAGAGAGGAGGGCGATTGCCCCCTCCAGAAGAGGAAACTTTCTTATTTTATATGTAAATAAAACACATGCCAGAGTTTGGAGCTCTTAAAAGTAGCTCTTAGTAGCAGTACTACAACCCACCGTCCCCGTAGAAGCCCGTCCTGGATCAGCCCCTGATTCTTTTCAGTAAATTTTAATTTAAAAAAGGTATTTTTAACAGCTTGTGTTCTGATAACTTCATCAGCCAGCGTGGTGAGAAAAATATTCTCTAAACGTGCAAAATACAAAGCTAGAAATATTGTAATTTATAAATTCTAAAAATATTCACCTCTTTACGTTATATATATACAGGGTGGCTGGTAATTGGATGCATTCCGTGCAAAGGGATATTCTACAAGTATTTTGGAGCATTTTTACCTATATGAACCGGGGGTCGAAAATTAATAGTTTCTGAGTAATTTGTACATGTGTGATTTCTTGGAAATTTTGCCGGCTAACGAAAGGTGCGCGAGAAAGTTTTACCCTGACCCACTTCTACATATCGTTGAGCGCTGAAATTTTGCATGTGTAATCCTGCATACCAATGTAGTATACGTGGTAATGTACAGTTCGTAACTCTGCACTGTTGCTGTGTGATAGGTCCGAACGTGAAGTAAGGTGTACTGGTCCAGAATCCATTACTACACCTCAGAAAGCAGCGTGGCAACATCGCAGAAATACTTGCCTCTACGAAATTATGGCATGATTGGGAAGAGGTGGGATGAAGATAGTGTGCGGTCAATAGAAAATGCGAACTTTTGCGGATTTCGTACCCAGGTTCATGCAACTGTCTGGCCAACATTTTCAAGCAGTGAACGGGTGCGTTGTTTTCTAGGAGGTGGACACCTTTTGCCAGTGTGCCACGCTCTGAGATTTCATAAGGACTGAAGCCTATTGAACACGCACAGTGACGGGAGTTCATTGAATGGATCCTGGAACAACAAGTAGAGGATGCTTATTTTCAAACAAAATCATCTCCAGCAATGAGGCTTATTTAAATCTTGATGGTTTTGTTAATCGACAAAAATATCGCATTTGAGGTTAAGAAAATCCACGAGTGATTGTTGAGAAACAAATGTATCCACAACGTGTCACAGTTTGGTGCTTATTTTGAGCTGGAGACATCATCAGACCATTCTTCTTCGAAAATGGTACTGTCATGCAATAATAGTTAATGGTGCCAGTTATTGTGACATGATAAACCAGCCCTTTGTGCCTGAATCACTTGGTATGGATTTGGACAGCATGTAGATTCAACAAAATGGCACCACATGCTATACAGCGCGAGAAACAATTTAATTAATGCATAAATCATTTCAATTTCGTGTAATTTCCCACTTTGATGATCAGAATTGGCCTCCAGACGCATTCCAACGCCGTTGGATGTTTTCTTTGTGTTTTCAAGTCTAAGGTTTATGCCCATGACCACCTACGCTGAAAGGAGGAAATTCAGCACTTCATCAACGGAATTTAGCCATATTTATGCAAAACGGTCATGAAAAATTTCAACAGAGAGTGCGTATGTTCCAACAAAGCCGTGAAGCTCATTTACCTGATATGCTATTCCGTGCATGATACTATACTGTACATTTTATAAATCCATTTATAAAACAGAATTTGTATTTAGAAACCTACTTCATGAATCTACAAAAAATGTACAGTTTTTAATTATAAACCTGTGCTTTCGGTCATATTTATTTCTTGTATGAAATCTGGGACACCCATTAGAAAGCCGTGTAATTGCTGAACGTGTGGGAAGTTCTGTTTCCAGCTAATGTTTCGACTGACACTGAACTTCTAAGATTTTGAAGCTTGAAGTTCCAGTTTACGACTGTGTCGGCTGAAAAGAATTTTTCCTGACAAGAATGCTTACATGGTGGCAACCAGAAATTTTATATGAATTCTGCATGATCTCCTTGCACTTGAACGTACTTTTCCAGTTTATGTACTCAATGTAAATAAAGTGTCTTTTCTGAGTGTGTAAGAAAAATTTATAGTATCCACAACAGCCTAGTCCGTATAGAAATGTCTGCTGAAAGACATGTGTCTTCATGCCAAGGAACATGATAATCTAAAGATGCACTCGAGTGAATAGGAAACATATGGATCAGTTCAGAGACATAGGCATGCAGTTGCTAGAGAGATTGGCGAGCACAGAGGCACGGCGCACTCTCACGAAAGAGAACACAGCATTCTGATCTGATAGGGAACTCAACTAAACCTATTGTCTCTGGATCTACAATTCTTAATGGTCTGTTCTTTGAACCGGAAATCGATTAAAATAGTTCTGTTCGCAGCAGAAAACTGACTGCTATCTGACTGCTATCTCTTTCCCTGCGGAAGTTACCAACGAAACTTCTTTGGCGGAGATAAGAAATGTTTTCACTGTTGTGACTGCTTTTTCTCTTTGAATCTAAATTATCACATTATGTTTCATCTTGAATCACAAGCCTACTCAGAAACTTTTTACGATCTCCACTCACGCTTACAAATTTGCATATGGGAGAACCATTCATTATTTTTTTTTTTTTTTTTTTGTTAACTGTCAAGTTTGCGGAAATCGAATGAACAGCAGCCTTGTGGATGTCCAAATGGTTGAGAATGATGGTATGTACACTTAAGTCCAAAATTATTGTCGCATGTCTATAAATATGTTGTTGTAGGAATATAATTTGACAACGAATTCGCCTGGTATTTCTTACAATGTTAGCATGCGTATAATCGGCAAAGACATGTATGTGGCAAATTTCATGTCAAAAGTGCAGTAAATAAGAATAATAAAACAAAAATAAAACTTTCCTGTTCATTTATCAAGATTTTGTTTTACTCATTCCAATTTTCGTATTTATAATTCTTTTCCTATGAAATTTATCACAAATATACATTTCCCGGTTATACACATAGTATCAGTATTAAAAGTACCCTGGAAAATCATTATCAAATTATATTGTTACAAGAAGACAGTTATAGATATGCGACAATCATTTTGGACATGAGTGTAAGTACGTACTCCTTAAAAATGCCTAGATGTGTTACCAATGTCTACCGTGTCCATTGGCGATCCGACATAATAACGCCATATGCTTTCGTGATGTTGTACTCCGCAGTAGCACGGTTTCAGATTCGTTGCTAAGGGTCTGTCGTCCACATTTCACTTCATTCATCCACTACTTCAACACTGCATAGGATGGTCATTATTCTGTAAAATGCTTTGCATGGCGTCTAAAGTTTGCTGCAGCGTTCAACACTACAGGCAGTCATATACCGAATCACTGTAGTTAACAATGATCTGTTTGTTTACAGATGATTTCAACCTGGCTCACAAGTCCATCTAGGGAGTATGTATAACATACAGACATTTTGTGAATCAAAAATGCTTTTTCCTGTTTCAAAACAGAAACTTTTCAGTCGACCTTTAGAAAATACATTCCCATTTCCAAAATGACAAGTATGCACTGGCCAATTTCTCTTCCCATACGCCATACGTCGCATGTTACAGACTTGAAAGTTTTGGCATCTATTGATGATACGATTTGTAAGAGGCCCGTATCCAGGGGGGTTAGGGGGCCGGTCCCCCCTAAAATTTTCACGGTAGGCTTGCAAATTAACTATAATATGGTGATGAACCATAATATGGTTGAATAGGCCCCCCCTACATTTCTGGGCTGGCTACCGGCCTGATTTGTAATGATAATTTATTTTAATTTAGAAAGCAATACATAGATGCCAAAATTGTGATTCGATTTTTTAATTGACTCAATGTACATTTATTTGCAAGCAAAGTAATGAAATAAAAGGAGCAAAAAAAAAAATCACGTTTAAATTTAGAACTGATGTTGTATTTATGATGATAATACTATATGAATTGTTCTAAAGGTATTAAAGAGCAAATGCGAATACACAAGACAAAATAAAAGAAAAAGCAGAAACATTACCTCATATTATGGTTGGCCACTTAAATCAGTCGCGTTGTTGTAATAGAAGTGTTTCATCTCAAACGAAAATTGACTAGAACAAATAAACCAAAGTATACTGTATATGGTGGTATATATATGAATCACATATACAGTGAAGTATTTATATATCTGTAGGGCAATTGAACAATTACAGTAATTGAAACTGGGATTTGATGATATTAAACAGTATCTAGTCTTTTCGGTTTGCAATTACTTTGTCTCTCTTTCTCTCTCTCTTTGTATTTGTATGTGTATGTGATAGATCTTTTTAATTTTCTTGATGGAGTGATGTAACCTCGATTCTGTCTTTCCCTCTTCGACTGCTGATGTTTGTATTTTCCTGGGTTTTTTTTATTTATTTGTTTTCTCTTTGATTTCTTCCTATAGCGGTCACAGACAGAGAGATATATATTAACAAAAAGCACTCACTCCAAAGTCACTAAACAATGGAAGTGTAATACCACAAAGAATTATTTCAAACGGAATATCTATATATAAACGAGGTCTGTTTCCTTCAACCTCCGTTAAGCCATCGAAGAACCTATGACGTGTCGAAACAGTTGATACCACAAACGAAATCTAATCCATAAAAATGCTCCCTCCTGAAAAGGACCAAAATCTAATGATCAATATCTATCACATAAGGAAATAAAGAATAGTAAAATTAATGACAATCTAACTTTATAAGAAATAGTTCAATTGGCCACAAACCACCTAGTAAAAAAATAGGAAAATTAGATTAGAAGCTCGCAAACATCATAGTAGGTCTACAACCATGTAAACGTAATAAACCTAAGGAAAAAGTAAGCATAACAGTCAAATAAACGATTCTTAGCCACACTAACATGGACAAAAATAAACTAAAGGCACTTTCCAACAGGGTTGCCAACTTTTGTTAAGAAAAATCGGGACGGGACAATCGGTGTTGGAAAATCCCTTCCCTCCCCCCGGAGATGACTACATGAACGGCGAGTCGTTGAAAACAATGTAAGTAATCAGCTGAATAACACCAACCTGAACGAATGCGACATCTTATTTTTTAATTTATTTTTCTACCCACTGTTGATCACTGGGTATAAGGTATATATATATATATCACACCCGGTGGAAGAGGGTTACAACTCAAAAAAATGGAACTTTTGAGTTATCATCGCTCAAAAGAGAGTAGAGAGAGAGAGAAGCGAGCTCTACGTCGTGGTATTTTCGCAGAAAAGTAACTACACAAATAATACATGCAGAAACGTAGATGGAAGAAATACCAGTATTCCAGGAAGTGATTTTGATAGAATAACAAACTTTAAAAGTCATGTTCCCACAAATGTGTAATTTTGACTGATAACAGTTTTCCACCAGGTGTACGATATGCAACAAATTCAAACCAAAACAACTGCAATTTATTTAATATAAAACACAAATTTAATATATTCATTCTACATAAAGCTATGCGTGTAAAAGAATAAGTTATTCCTTTGTAAAAAAAAATGGACCAGTAAAATATTAATTAACTTTGAAAATCGATAAATCGCGACAATATACGTCCCGACGAATGTCCGGTCGGGACGTGGGACAAAATTAGTCAGAAATCGGTAATCCCGACAGAATCGGGACGGTTGGCAGCCCTGCATTTCAAATAGAGATAATAATAAAATATTACAAGGATAGCTTGCTCTTTCGGACACAACAATGGCTAAGTTCTTCTGTATTTCACTTGCTATTTAGAAAAAAAAACTATTTCACTTGCTATTTAGAAAAAAACTAACATCCCTTTAGTTAGATTATAAAAAGCATGGGGACCGTAACCAAGCGAATTTGAATATTACGAGATATCCCGGTAAAAATATTCTTTCGTCCATCTTGCAGTTTAAAGAAACATGAAAGTTTTGCGTTTAAATCGCGAAAAAAGGGATTTTTGGTCAAAATATTCCTTTTTAAACTTTTATCCCCTCTGTACCCTCCTGTGTTAACGCAGAGACCTGAAAAAAATCTGATAAATACTACTCAGTGGACTGAATATTTCTGCAAAATTTCAATCTCCTAGGTTCAAAAGTAAGCCCGCAATATATATACCCACAATACCACCGATTTCCCCATAAAGCAGTATCTTGGGTAAAAATTTCCTGAAACATTTCTAATTACAGTAGGATCATGGTTCGCTCATCATTCTCTTCACAATAGAACTGGCTTTCTAACGGTACCATTCACATTTCTCCATCATGTATCTGAGGCAGTAAAATTGCGCAAAAAGAGATTTTTGGTTTAAAAAAAAACTTTTTTTTTTATCTTTTTGCCCGTCTGGATCCCCGTGTGCTAACGTAGATGTCTGAAAAAATCTGATAAATACTACTCTGTGGACTAAATTTTCTAAAAAAAAAAAATAAAAAAACAATCTTCTAGGTGCAAAAGTAAGCCCGCCAAAAATAATGAAAATAGGCCTAACAAAAAAATTTAAAGTTATGACGTCATCACCTCCTATGTCTCGACGCAGAAAGGCGTGAAACTATACGTAACGTGTTCTACAGTGCCTCTAGACTTGAAAAAACAAAAAAAGTAAAAAGCTATATTGGTTCTTTTATAATCGAATAATGAAGACACCACTTTAGTACCTAAAAATAGGTACTAGAACTCCAAAGGGTTAACTAACTATTCGTAATATTTATTGAGTTCAGGTTCCAACATGTCATTCAACGATGTACTTACGAGGTAACAACAACAGTTTCCTACCACATACAACAGAATATCCTGATGATTAGATGGAACGCTAATACGTATATACAGCCGCAGATCCAACGATCAAGGGAGTGGCTATACCATAGTTTGCCGCTTTATCCAGTGTAAAGAAACCAGGATTGAAGCCCATTTTATTTAGTGTATACCTGAGCGTCTAGGGGCAGCTATAGCCTCTATAGCCTTCCCCTTGGATTTGCGAATATATATATTACAGGGTAGGTCAAAATAAGTGTTAAAAGCCAATATCTCGCGAACTATACATCAAATAAGAAACATGTTAATCGTCAATGTACAATACAGAGGGGCCTAAAATGTGTCAAACATAAGGTTCCTCCTCCCCCATTTTCGGGTGAAGGGGTTGTACGAGAAATTTTCAAATGGGAACATAGGTCGACTGATACCTCGTTCGATAGAGTTCGAAAAATTGAATAATTTTTGTAGGAAACAATTTTTGTATGGGGCACCGTTTTCAAGATAGCCCCCCAAAATGGTCCTGTATCAAATAAAATTTCCAGTACTTATAAATAAGAAACGGCTGAGTAGAAAACGATGAAACAAAAAATGAAAAAGGTAAAGCCATAGGCAACGTGGAATGGTGTTGTCACGGTGCCCCCATCATGGGGCTCAGGGACCAAGTTGAAAATTTCAAATGGTAATATAGGTCGTGTGATACCTTGTTTAGTAGATCGTGGAAAACCAAACAACTTAGTAGAAAATTTGTTTTGATCTCGGGCAAGCCTTTTTTTTGAAAATGGCCGCTGAAAATGGTTTCCCATTCAGATACAAAGCGCAGGTTCAAACTGAGTTTACAGGCCAATATCCAGCGAACTATGCATCAAATAAGAAATATGTAAGAGTCAATGTACAATACAGACAGGCCTAAAAATGGATCAAACACGAAGTCCTAATTTTGTAATAAGCTGCTTGGTATTTCACGATCTATCAAAGAAGGTATCACTCGTCCTATGTTGCCATTTGAAAATTCCACGTACACCCCTCCCTCCAAAAATTAGGGGGGGGAACCTCGTGTTTAACCCAAATTTTAGGCCGTCTGTATTTTACATATACTCTTAACACTTTTCTTATTTGATGCATAGTTCGCGAGATATTGGTGTGCAACACTTAATGGTGTGTGGACCATCTGGCTTCTCCCCGGCAAAATATGAAATGGGGTTACTGATATGCATATTCACATTCGCTAGGTTTTGTTGTATAGCCCTATGTGTTAAAGAGTGTGTTCATAAGTGGGGTTCATACAAAATTATCCATTCCCTTATGCTCTTGGAAAAGAAACTGTCAAATAAAGAGTAAACTGTGATGTATCGCACAAGGGGTGTCATTTGAGGCAACAGGGTAAGGGGACAATTGCCCCCTCTGAGTTTGATATTTATATACACTTTAATCCATAAGAAAATAATATACTAATGAAAAGCCTGAAACTCGACTAACATCTAGGAATCCCCCTCTTCCCCGAGGAGAATCTGAAATAATGCTGCTGTCTCGCACACATCAAATTTCAGGAAAAGAATGCTATGTAAATGACAGAGAACACCGAGAAAAATGCAACAGGAGGGTTCTTACATTCGTTTCTGCAATTACGATATTAGTAATAATAGCAGTAATTCTATCATTGGACAAACTTTAGCTACTAATTATGTATCATTTCTACCAACGAAAATATGGATGAACGGAAGCTGCGGTTGACACGCTTTTTCTCCCCATATACAATAACCAAACGCGTTATGATAAGAATTTAATTAGTGGCTACCACTTCCTACTAAAATATTATCTGGACGGAAGTATACATTGCTTTAAAATTAATTTATCTAAGTTCTTACATTGTACGTGTATTGTATATATCAAAAACAGGTTAACCTCAAAACTTGATAGACAACAATGTAAACATATGCCCTTAAAATTATCTGAATGCTGTGCATGTTTTCATATAGTTTGGGACGTAGACGTAACTATAAGTTCTCCTTGCAAAATAAATCACAGCAAAAATATTTTTATTATTGTTAATAGTAGTAATAGTATTTAAGGAGAACGTTTTTCTATCATCATGATATAATAAGATTAACCCTTAATCCTCAATGGAGCACATATTTCATGAAAATTGGAAAAGTTTTTCTATGATTACACATTTTTTTTTAAAGATAGAATATATTTACCGCTTTTATAATTTACTGATTCAACCTATAGCAGGAAGGCTATTTTTAAAAGCTCCCTTATGGCTATATGGTAATCGCACGCGTCGTAAGTGCGGGAGATATTGGTTCAATTTCCAGCGAAAGTTTATGTGGTTCGGAACCCACGTTATGCTGTAGGTCCATGTCTTACAAAGTTTCGGTTACAAAAGGGATGCTAAACTCCAATCCAAGCCTCAAAGAAAGCTCACGACAACTTCCATGAAAATAGATTTCAGCAAGGTTCGTATATACACTACAGGTTGCGCCAGTCCAATCGTTGGATGTGTGACGTCACCGGGTAAGCAGACGCGAGTATTTTCTTGGCTCAGTGATGCCAGTTTTGTAACAGCAAAATTCCCGTCCAAAGCCACAAAATTTCCCGATGTGATGCAAAATTTCCCGCTAACCTAAATAGATATAGTTTACATCTAGTAGTAAACAATTTTTAAAAAATACCGCTTTAGACGGACTATGATATGCAATGGAATTCATTCTCGTAGTATAAAAAGTTATTATTTATAGTTATGCATGATAAGGAAAAAACAATTTTTTTAAAAATACTGTGTACACTTCTTGTAACGAACACTATGTCGTTCTTTATGGTTTGGAAGGGAATGCTATGTTCAGCAAAGCCAGAATTAATTCAGTTGTTTTGGCCTAACGATTTTTGTGTTGCAGCACATTGCTTGTTCCGTCACCAAAAAAGCAGCGAAAAGCAGGGTATTTTGGAATTGCTTTACATTAAATTGATTTTTCGTCTTTTTGTATTTTTGAGGTTCATTTGTATCACAGAAAAGCTCAGTGTCAAGGGTCTTAAGCCTATTATACATCGTCAAACTTTTCCATCAAATATTGTATCAAACGTTTCTTTGACGATAATTTGGTCAAATTAGATGGGTAAAACTTTCGCACCCATTATAAACGATCAAATATAAAGGTGAATATCATTGCTCAGTCCTTTATATTTCTTGATTCAGTTGTTAGGTCACATGAACGTATATGTGAGTTTTATGGTGGCACCTGCTGGTGTAACTATAATGAATAAGGTTGTAGAAATGAATGGAATGACTATTCACAGTTACTTCTGTCTCATTTCCCTCCTTTATTGCTATTCCCAAATAAATCTTATTTTCATGGTTCCTTTGTTGTTCAGTAAATACGTATGAATCTACATTCTATTTATTAGTCCGATGCTTAAATTTCTTCTAATTCAGTTAATTTTCGAGTAACTTTTGTAACTTTGGGGCACTGATTAAGAATAAATAGTCCGTCATAAAAATGATTGGCTATTGTTAGCTTTGGGAGGCCAGGTTTTTAATTGACTTTTTTGCGATTTTCTATTAACATTCGGTTAGATTAGCTTAATAACATTTAATTCACACAGTATTGCCGAGCGAGCGTTAGCGAGTAAAGGCGGGTTAGAGTCTCGCAGGGCACATTGTTTTCAGTCTTCGTTAGTGTTGGTCCCCCATTACTAAACAGTTACCAAATGTTAGGTTTTACAGTTAAAATGAGAGAGTACATATTGACGAGGGTTCTGTAGGATATTAAATTCCCGAGGAATTTTTCAGTGTAGGAAACTTCTAATTTATATTTAGAAATGCGAAAATATTATGCACTCTAACTTATTTTGATTTTATGCAACATCAAGTGTTTTTCGCTACCCTCATTTTGGCTCTCACCTTCAGCTACTGATGCCTCTGCCTCTTGCGAACAAAACCCTGTGCTAACTTTGGGTCCCATGCTGTGCTCCTGCTCTGAATCGGTTAAATATCATCCTCGCTTTTAATGGCCACCTATCGTAAGATGCTTTTCCTGCAGTCTCTTTTTAAATGATATTCGTTCGATGCGTAGTTACACCTTAGAGGTCTTCACTACTGCGTAATTAAACTACCGCTAATTTTAGAGTTTTTCTGTAATATCATCAAAATAAATAAAAATATCCGAAAAGTGGAAACGTAGTAAACTATACAATACGATTTTGTGTGTGATACCGTTACTCATCTATCTGCTTTCGATTTGCAACTGTAGATAGATTTAACAGTTTTTGTGGGTTATGTAAATAGCGGCATACCAAAAACAGATAGGGAATTGTAGTAAAAGTATCACATGCACAATTGTATTGTCTAGTTCACTACGTTTCTGATTTTCGAATATTTTTATTAGTTTTGAAGGTATTATAGAAAAACTAAAATTAGCGGTAGTTTAATTTCGCTGAAGTGAAGACCCTTAAAGAAAGTCCTCGTAAAGTGAATCTGCACTCATGAATGCAACTCCTACAATGAGATACAATTTTTAATGCATTACGAATTAATTTCGTGAAGAAATAACTACATATAACAAGATAGCACATGATCGTTCCATACACATCATATACAGGCATATTGTCAATCTGTACGCAAAAATCTGAGCATGCGCCAAAGTAATAACATGCCAGAACATCTTAAGAAATCTTTTAAATCAAGAAAAGTGAAAAAAATGTTAGCTTTATTTTAAAAAAAACGTCACGGAATATTCTGAATCTACGCCAATTTTGGGAAGTCGCCTGTGGTACTTAGCCATAATATTCTTTAATTTTATAGTTATATAAAACAGATTACTGCTAGTATGCATCAAAATAATGTCAATTGCTTTCCGTGTCCACATACTCAATTTTAGTGCCACCGCAGAGCGATTTTCGTTTGTTATCTTTGATATAATGTTGGATAGAAATAGAACAAGTTCTAATTTAGAGCAGTTGTGTCAAATGTTGTAACCAACCCAAAAGTTGCATACAACGTGGTATCATAAATGTTCAAATTCCACTTTGATGGAATATTTGATACAATATATGATGTGATATTTGTTCGTCTGTAGCGTATTTTAAAAAGTTGAGAATATCTCTATTTCCCGTTTCCAGACTATTTTGAAAAAAAATTCCCGCATTCCCGCCAGTGCTCAGAATTTCGCATTTTACAAACTGGCATCACTGGCTTGGCTGTGCTTACCTCATGACGTCACACGTGTTCGGCATAGTTCGTAATCTCAGTTTGCGGCGCCCCCCTGGATTTCAGTAATATTTAGGACATTTTTAGTAACGTTATTTTTTTAAAAAGAGCAAAAATTACTTGCTTGCCCCTAACATTTCGATACCAGGAAAGTACGTCATTTGGAAACCTCAAACAAAGCACACTAGTTTTTACTCATTTTAGCAAATTTATCGTAACTCTATCTTGTGACGCTAAACAACAAGATCAACTCATTAGTCTTATAGAAAAGATCCTCTGGTTATCGGAAAAATAAATTAAATTTTATGACAGTTTTAACACGAATATGTTTTTGTATGTCAGAATAAGTTTGCCTCCATCTTTTGACCAATTTCTACGTGGAAGAGTGAGAATTACTTAAAGTACACGCCATCCTTTATGAAAATTCGTGCATTATTTTAATGAAATAAATAGTGAAAAGTTATTTTGTTAATACATTATACCGGGTGTATCAAAAGTCCGAGATTATATGCTGACTTCGTTGTGAGTAAAAGTACTAAAAGAACTGAAATTGAGGAAAATTGTTGGAAGCAGGCGTTTTTCAATCTAATCTGATTTTTCTTTTCAATGCACCACCAGTTTGGGCTACAACTTGTGAGGCGTTCTATGTAAAATGAAATAGCAACGGTTCGAGTTCAACAGGCTTTTCGAACGGATCGTAAGGGCACGCACAAATAACATGGGGAATGTTAATATTCTTGAATGGAGCAATCTAAAACGCCTCAAATCCGTTTCACGACAATACTGTATTGTTGATATGCTGAGAGCCCAAGCGAGCAGTCTACTAAACTAGCACCGTTGCTCATTCCTTTAATATATGACGCTTTATCAGTTTGGAACCCAATTGGTTGGTGCGATAGGAAAAATTCCAACAATTTTGAAAACAATCAACAATTTTCCTCTCTTTTTCCATTTCAATGAACTTAAAAGTTCTTTATTGCATTATCTTTGTCTCTCTCTCTGTGTGTTTGTGTGTGTTTATGTGTATATGTGTGTTATTTGTAAACTTTTCAGTTTTGAGCCATCCATTCCGATAGAGCACCAAAAACCTATCTCAGGAATTTTTCTCATACCGTTCCCGAGATATTAGCCAAAAAAGGATGACTTAAGGGGCCATATCTCGGGAACCGTAAGTCATAGAAAGATCACATTGGTGTTGATCAACACCTAACAGAATGGAGAACATTTTGAAATCAAACAGTAACCGGTGGCTATTGCTTAACTGGCCACCGTTCCCCCAGATACTGGCCAAAAAAGGTTTCGGTTTCGGGAGATTTAAGGAGCCGTATCTCAGAAACCGTAAGTCATAGAGGAATGATATTTTGAGGATTTTTCAATCTTGAACCCTCCATTTTGAGAATGTGTCTTCGTAAAACAACATATCGTACAACGTTTTAACAGGCTTTCTCCTTCGTATAAACTAAACACTTTCTCATCAATCCCGATTACACGGTTCCAGAAATTTTGTGGCTTGTACATGTGCGTCCTTATGAACTCTACGCGAGCATGTAGATGTGCATCTGTTACTTTGACTTGATAAGCAGAATAAATAATACAGTTACGGGTCTCTGCACTGCATTCCAAACCTAAAGTTGTTTTCATGTTGTTGCAGCAGCGGACATGTTTGCTGCGTTAGCTTTATTAATCGAAATATTTTTGTCTTCCGTTGTCACTTGTGGTCTATTCAGTTTTACTTTATTTGTATTCTCTATTCCTCTTCTGCTTCGAAACGTTCAACATCTTACTGTTTTAATATCCAGGCTCCCCACACAGCAATGAAATATTTTCAAAACGTTTCTAAAACGTACCATCATTTTCCTTCAGAAAATGTATCCTACTTCCCTTAAGGAAATATATTCCATATGTTGTTGAAAACATTTTCCAAATAATACTGAAAATATTTTCGCAATATACTCAAAAACGTTGTAGAAATATTTTATACGCCGTTAGAAAGGTTTTCCAAAAAATGTTTTCTGTATCATTTCCACACATTACTGAAAAAGTATTTGAAACGTTTTATACAATGTTAACGGAATGATTTTTAAAATGTTTCGCATGGAATATTTTAAAATCATTTGCCAATAACACTGAAAATCATTTGTCTAAAATAAAGAAATGTTTTCTAAATATTTTTACAATGTATTGGGTACTTAGTTGAAATGTTTTCTGAAGATTTCTAATCCATTTTTAACAAAAATTAATGTTCTGTAAAATAACAATTTTAAAATATTTTCCACTCATACCAAAAAATATTTTCTATACATGACAAAAAATATTTAGTGGATATTTTCCGTACATCAAAGAAAATATTTATGAACATTTTCTGTGCATGACAGAAAATATTTAGAGAATATTTTCTGTACATGACAAAATATTCAGAGAATATAAGGTAGACATATCAAAAACATTTTCAAATTATTTTCCTTGGTGTTTTGTAACAGTAGAAAATGTTTAGAAAATATTAAACTAGTTTCAGATATGAATTTGTGCTAAGAAAGAAAATATTTACGATTCATTTTTCAAATAGCAATTGATATGTTTTTGATTTGTTATTGTATGTAGTTTCAGAACGTACTTAAAATACTTTCTAACGAATTCTGGTTTTCACATAGAATATTTTAAATTCTTTCTGAATATTTTTTCGTCATTACTACGATAACACTTACAGTTTGAAATACATTTCTTTCTTCAATACTGAAGGAAGTGCATACTGAACAGTTTTCCAATCCTTGTAAGTTAAAATATCTGGATTTCATTTTTACAAATTGATGGGGTGGTAGAAGTTTGTGTATGTTGGAACCGGTTTAGAACACACGGAAACTTCTATCATCACATAAATTTGTTGAAATAAATTCTAGTATTCTAACTTATAGGTTGAAGAAAGAAATGTATTTCAAACTGTAGGTGTTATGGTGGTAATGACGGAAAAATATTCAGAAAGAATTTAAAATATTTCTCTGCGAAAACCAGAAAATGTTAGAAAATACTTAAAGTACGTTCTGAAACTACATACAATAACAAATCAAAAACATATCAAGTGCTATTTGAAAAATAAATCGTAAATATTTTCTTCGTTAGCATAAATTCGCCTGAAACTAGTTTAATATTTTCTTAACATTTGCTACTGCTACAAAACACCAAGAAAAGTAATTTGAAAATGTTTTTGATTTGCTTACCTTATATTCTCTGAATATTTTCTATCTTGTACAGAAAATATTTTCTAAATATTTTGTCATGTATCCGGGATCCCTTAATATTAAAAGGCGACACCACAGGGGGCACTGTGCAGTACAAGTGGGAAAAACTAAATTATCTCGGACAAACATTCTATATCTATGCCAATATTCATTTAAAAATATGGAGGAACAATAACAATCGGAACAAATCACATGCATTTTGTGAAAAGTATTCTTAATGGAACTTAAAAAAAAATGCTATAGTACAGTTTCTTACATAAATATTAAAAATATACGAAACTTACAAACACGTGTATATAATGAGTTTTTCTTATAAAGAATCACTATAAAACGTGATCATATCACCATGAAACCATTTTATTGCACCATGACTCTTAACACAAGGACAACGTGGACCACTCAAATGTCCACAGTCGATGTGTCTTAATTGTGCTCTTCGTTGTATGTTTTACAAAACACTAAAACAGCTATTGTAATGCGTAGAATAAATGACAGAGCACAAGGAAAACATCCCAGTTATCAACATGTGAGTGGTTCATGTCGTCCTTGTGTTGAAAGTCATGATGAAATAACTCGAATATAAAGAAATCAGGTCTACTAAGCTAAAGTACATAATTACAAAAGGAAAGAAAATGCAAGACTGGACTAAGATCTGAACCTGTAACTTCAACTTACCGTGTCGATGCATTAACCACTAGGCTACTCACTGTTTCCGAATAGTCATTCATTCTACTACTCCTGAAGTCAGTGCTCAAGCAACCAGACCGCATTTACTATACCGCAACTTGTGAAGTACTTGGGCAACCAGTGTCTATACTACAGAACCCCACTGGTGGTAAGATTTATACATGATAAATGGGGAAAATAACTTTTTTTATATCATGTAAATATTTAATGCGATATACAATCGATTATTTCTTTGAGTTATCGTATATAATAGAGAAATTATCCTTAAAATGATCTAAATTCCACCATCCTACATTACTTATGATTACATAACAAACCGAAAGCCAAATAAAGGAATGAACCTTTAAAAGACAATACATAAAATAAAATCCTGTAGATTTATTGAGAATAATTACAGTAATAATTTATTATATTTTACATTAAATATACATTTGTAGTACACAATATATTTAATGTGAACACATAAACAAAAAGTCTATATTAATTTAAGTCTACTAATTGCATACCGTACATTATAATAGTTTGAAATGTATATACACCTCATCAGTGTATCAATTTTAACAAGTTTTATTTAACATAAAAAAAAACTTACTTTGTAAGAAAAGTTTGAACAGAGTTGCATCTTACAAACTCTTTCCCACACCCTAGTATTGTAGTTCAGAAGATGACTGTACCAATCACCGAAAACCAAGCAGTAGAATCATGCGTTTACTTACGTCCCTCCTCCCCTCAACACACACAAAATAAATTAAACTATTTCTTGAAAAGTTCTCTGTCACCTTCATCTAAGAATATATTTAACGATACGAAGTAGGTATATTATACATTACTTTAGAATCTGAAGTGTGATTTAACTGGCATAAATTAAAACAGCATAATATGCACGCAAATTAGCTTAAATGAGTACCATACACATCTCACGAAGCGAGCTACGCCAATAAAAAAAAAATCACAGTCAATAAGAATTAATTAGATCTTCAGTCTTGATTTTTAAATTGGTGTTATGTTGACGTTATGAATTTTGGGCTTCCTATACTAAATTTCTCTATGCCAAACTCTCTCTATATAAAACGTTTTTCGTCGAATCTGCAAATTGAGCAAGCCGCGCGCTAATGATGGGAGGCTGATGATAGTTCATCACATAGGAAGACACTTTGAAATGCTAGGTGAGTCACAACACTTTCTTCCTTTTTCTGGGATTCATCCTTACTTACGGTCAAATTTGGTACTGTCTATGTAGTACCTGTGTACGGCGTACTTTGAAATCATCTCGGTTGATAGCCTCCAAACACAGTGGACTCCTAAAATAAAGCAATTGTTGTAAAATTACTATTTGTAGCATATGTGGCAAAATTTAAAAACGAAAGATATCTCAGAATCAAGGTTAAGTCAAACGAAGCGTTTTATGCGTTTTTTTAATCTTACCTGAGGCTATCCAAAATACTAAAACATTGTTTCCTATACTTTTGAAAGTTATATACTAAATATCTTAATAACTATCACTCAAATTTGGTACGCTGAATAAAGTTATAGTGTAGATATAGAATTGAAACTATGATCCAAACTTAAAATAATGATATTACAGAACACAATAAACTTAACTTAGGATGAAAATGGAAACTGTAGATGCATGAGTATTACTGAGCGAAAGAAGGAAAGTAACTCAGCTGGGTTACGAGTTTGACAGAGTTCATACACAGAAATCGTTCGGTGGTTTATATTTCCTGCTTCGACTTAAAAGATAAAGAAGATAAGCTCGCTTTAAAAATACTTAAAAAGAAAAAAACTTTTAAAAGATTTAATTTATTCTGAATTTTTGTTCAATATTTGTAAATAAATAATGTAGAAAACCGACACAGAGCTTGCCCGCTGGACTTTGGCGCCCAAATCCCAACTCCGCTATATGCATGCCTGCCATAAAGTAATAGAGATATAAACTTTTTTTAAAAGTGCAGATTAAGCCTAGCTTAATAGTTACATTTTTTTAACGATACCTACAGTATGGCGCTAAATTCGTCGTACAGAAGCAGAGGAGTGTTTCCTGAGACTAAAACAAACAAAGAAGTTCCAATAAACTTAGGGCGAAAATCCCATCGTTTACGTGTTATAGGCTGCCGAAAACATGAAAAAATCAATTCTAAAGGCCCATAGCTCCAAAACTATGGGACCTACCAAAGTCGGGTCAAGACTTCACTTAGGAACTAATATGTGCTCTATCCAAAAATACATGTTTTAGAATCCTAAGGTACTCACGCAACAATTTTTATGGAGGTAGTTGGAGAGTACTTTTTTATCGTAGTCAAACTCCCTCTATAAACATTGTTGTGGAAGCACCTCAGGATTCTGAAACACGCATTTTTGGATGGGGAACATACTAGGTTCTAAGTGAAGTCTTGACCGGAACAAGGTAAGTTCCAAAGTTTTGGAGCTATGAACCTTTAGAGTTCATTTTTTTCATGATTTCAGCAGCCTATAACACATAAACGATGGGGTTTTCGCTCTATGTTTATTGGAACTTTTTTTTTTTACTCTCAGGAATCACCCCTCTGCTTTTGTACACCGAATTTAGCGCCATACTGTATAAATTAATAAGTTAGAAGTATATGTGGTCCTTCTCACTATGCTCACCTATATATATATATATATATATATATATATATATATATATATATATATTAAAGGCTAGTGATAAATAACACCAGCCCTCTGCTCCTATACCACCCTGTGATACCGGAGCAGGACGTTTGGGCGCGAGACGTTTGGACGCAAAGCCGTATATCTAAATAGGTTAATCTACTTAAATGGGTTATAATGTACTTCAAAAATAGAAACCGGATGATTACGTACTAAAAGCCTTAAAAATAGGCATCAATATCACTAAAACTCAAAAAATAACTGCACAACCTAAAATTAAGAAGTTCGGAAAGGTTAAATTTGATCCACATTTTCTTTAAAATGCCATGGCAAACAGTCACTGAAAGTCTCAGTTGCAACAAATGCTTAATTTAGTTCTAATATTTTTTTGTATAATGCAGAAAAAAATGGGTCTAATTATTTTGTTTTTAGAATGATATATTCTAATTTCAGGAAAATCAGAGACAATGACCAGCAGAAATTTTTTTCAGCATGAATCTATATTGGGCTAAAATAAAATTTGCTGTAGGCATCCTACAACACCCCAAAGCAAACTTCTGTGAAGTTATCTTTACAATATCTCTAACGTAAAGGATATTCATAACTTCATAGCAATTCATAACCCTGCATTACTGCTTATTACTACGTATTTGCAACACAGATAATTGGAAAGGAAACAAGAGTGAAATCTAATATACCAATTGAATAATTTACTTTGTCTTATGTTACAATTACCATGACATTAACATTCCATGACGGAATTATGGGCCAAATCCAGCATTATTCTGCAATGTCAACAGTTTCAAAATTCTGTACGGCGAATTCTTTCATCAGCTTGAATCTATTTTCTTCTTTCGGTTCAGTTGAATTTGAGTTTAACGTCCCGTGAACAGCGAGGCTATACAAAACGTGAACCTACTGACGAACGTGGAATCCGAACCACGACGTGAGCTTTCGTCGGGAGTTTTCTTCTTTTCTTGGGCGGATCGTCTTCTCGAAGCATTGCCTCGTGTCCTGCTTCTCTTTTTTCCTTCGAAATGCATAAATAAAGCGCCAAATCAACCAATGTCGTTTCTTTACGTTCGATATATTATAAAGAACAGAAGTTTGTTTATTTTGGGGTGTCATTGACTGCCTACAGTAAATTTTATTTGACACATTCTTCCTATTTAAATGTATAGTTAGTGCCTATTTCTATGAAAATTTATTAATATTATAGAGTCTCAACTTTCTATCAATACAACAGAGTCTCAACTATATGGTTTAATGGGCATATCGAATAATAATAATAAAACATTCAATAAATACTCACTTCCTGAACTACCCAATACAAAGCATAAAGAACACCATTTTCATTCCAAAACCAGCTCGTATTCATCTCTTCTGATCTCTCGGAACAGGTCAGTACCCAATAAACATTTCTTATGTTTTGTACCATGTGTTTTAATAATCTATTACAGAAAAAGAAAATACAAAAAATTAAAATATGTACAGTATTTTACAAATTTTAAGTCACATCTTTATAGTAACTAAAAATTAATGAGAAACGTACATTGTTTTTAACTTAAATTAGATATCTGGTGCCTTCCATTTCAATTGAGGCAAAAATAAATAAATAAATAAAAAATAAAATTGTACCATCACCATTTCAGATATTGTTCACTATTTTTTAATAGGAACTAGACATGTTTTTAAGGGACCCGTATTTTTTTTCGAAAAAAAAATTCCCACCAAGTAATGGGCCATCAAGGACAGGGAGTACAATTCATGAATTGTAGAAAACGTGGAAAATGGTCAAATTCGGAGCCTCACAATTCAGCAATGGAGAAATGTAGAGTTATAATTCTTGTTGTGGTATGCACATAGGGATATGAATAAACTATATTTTATTATAGTTTGGTTTGCGTATGCGTATCTTTTTGTACATAAGTTAACAAATGAACGTAAGTTTATGTGAAAAGTCGAAGTTTATGCTTTCTTTCGAGCACTTCCGGTTCGAATTTTAAATTCCGTTTTCAAGGTTGGTAAGACCTAGTTACCCGCTCCCCCCCCTTAAAAAAGTATCACTTCTGTGTGCAACCGTTTTATCGCAAAAAATTCGAGAAATCGTCAAATTTTCAAAAATCGTCGCTTTCTCGAAAACATCATAATTTAAAATTCTTAAATTTTGTCAGATGGTTCAACTGTACATGAATAATAAACACCAAATAGCATTCTCGACCAATGCTTCATGAATGAACTACAGCCTTTTTAAGTTAGTGAACTTTCTTTAACTTTGAAGTCACAGTTGGCAACAATGAAAGTGTAAAAAAATGTTTCCGCAAAGCATCGTGTAAAATTTCAAGATACAAATTCTATTTTACTGCATGTGGACTTCGCTTAAATTGGACTGTTATTCTGCAAAGGGAAGTTCAGAATGATCACTGGAGAAACGAGCAAATATCCCTCTTTACGGGAGTGATATATTATTATGAAACAACTGACAGTTTTGCCGTAATAAGCGATGACAAAACACACGATCCGGCTAGTACTCATAGCCATGAATAAGATTCTAAAAATACTCGAAGAAAAGCGATAATATACGTTATAGAAAAAGGTTCGAACACGTGAAAATAAGTGTCTACAATTTAATAAACCCTTTCAGTGATTTCTGATGGTGCTGCATTCCACTTTAAAAATTGCTTTCAGATGTCCAAGATGCAGACAGGTCTGATAAAGCAGTGGCTTTTCAGTGAAACCGGCCGTGGTAAGGGTCTCTGCGACGTATTGGGGAGAGGGGGGATAAGAATGTGGCAACCCGGGAAAATGAAAAACAGATTCACAGTATTAAACCTGCAGAAAAATACGTGAGTATAGTGCAAATACCAACTCCGGGTATTACTCTCGTCTTGTTGCCAAAAACCGAATTCGACAATTAAACAAACAAAACAAAACAAAACCAAAAAAAAAAGTGGGAAAGTGTGCGACCGGTAACTGGTATTTACCGAAGTCATTTTTGGTTTTTATGGCAGTAACGGGTCACCATGGACTAACTTCATGCTTTCCCCAAAATCGAGCTTCTGCAATTCAAAGTGTAGATTTAAGAAATCTGCTAAAATGAACTTTTGTTACATGCATATATGATAACCAGTGATGGATAGCAGAAATATTATCAATAAGTCATAAGTTACATGAAATTAAAGTGTTCTTTGTGTTTCCAGGTGACGCGGTAGCTCAGTGGCAGAGCGTTCACCTCCAGTGCTTAGGGTCCTTGGTTCGATCCCAGCTCGCGCCGTGTGGACTTTGTGGTGGACAAACACCGTACTGGTGGGTTTTTCGGAGTTCTCCCGTTTCCTCCCACTTTCTTCATTCCACCATTTCACTCATTTCTCATAATTACTGTCTCCTTTAGACTAGCCGGCATAAACGTGGGACGTAAAACTCCCAAGATTTCATTTCATTTTTTTTTCTTTGTTTCCATATGGACATTCAACAGGGTACAGGTTTCCAGAAGAGAAAAAGAGAAGAGAATATAAGTGTTTTGTGACTATCGACAACGTGCTACGAGTTGTGAGTGCACCAACACCTATTGGAGCATCTGCCATGGTGACATGCTATTAGCGAAGAAGACACTAAGCAAGCAAATAATTACTTCAGAGTGGAAAAAATCAGTGAAACTTTGTTTCCGAAAACCATTTTAAGTATACTCGTAAGTATACTCGGGAAATGTATACTCGTAGTTTAAAATTTGTTTCGTAATCGTAATTTTCACCTCAGGTTACATCGGTTTAAGAAAACGGAGTAGGGGGAGGCTCATCTTATTATTTCAGAGAGCCTTTTTGATCAAAATAATAAAAAGGAGCCAGGAAAAACTTTTAGTCTTTGTTTAATGAATGTGAACCACAAACATCATCAAATTGTTGCACTTTCATTGTTTTCAGTGTTGCCAACGGTGATACTGAACTTAATGAAACTTCGCTAACTTCAAGGGGCTGTAGTTCATTCATGAAGCATTGGTCGACAATGCTATTTGGTGTGTTTATTATTCATGTAAAGTTGAACAATTTGACATTTCAGGATTTTAAATTATGGTGATTTCGAGAAAGGTGATTTTTGAAAATTTGACGGTTTCTCGAATTTTTTGCGACAAAACGGTTGCACACACAAGCAATACATTTTTTTTTTCGAGAAGCGGGTAACTAGGTCTTACCAACCGTAAAATAGAATTTTAAAATTCGAACCGGAAGTGCTCGAAAGAAAGCATAAACTTCGACTTTTCAGATAAACTTACGTTCATTTGTTAATTTATGTACCAAAAGATACGAATGCGCAAACCAAACTATAATAAAATATATTTCATTTATATCCCTATGTACACTCATGTCCAAAATGATTGTCGCATATCTATAACTGTCTTCTTGTAAGAATATAATTTGATAATGATTTTGCATGGTACTATTGATACTGATACTACATGTATAATCGGGAAATGTATACTCGTAGTAAATTTCAGAAGAAAAGAATTACAAACACGAAAATTAGAATGAGTAAAACAAAATGTTATTAAATGGACAAGAAAGTTTTATTTTCGTTTTATTGTTCTTATTTACTGCTCTTTTGACATGAAATTTGCCACATACATCGTCTTTCCCGATTATACACATACATTATAAGAAATACCGGACGAATTCGTTATCATATTATATTCCTACAACATATTTATAGACATGCGACAATAATTTTTGTCATGAGTGTACATACCACAACAAGAATTATAATTATCTGTCTCCATAGCTGAATGGTGAGGCTACGAAGTTTACCATTTTCCACGTCCTCTAAAATTCGTAAATTGTACTTCCCGTTTTGATGGCGCATTACTTGGCGGGAAAATCTTTTCCAACAACAAAAAATAGGGGTCATTTAAAAAACATGTCTAGTTGCTATTAAAAAAAGTTCCAACAATATCTGAGATGGTGATGGTATTTTTTTTTTTTTGGCTGAGTTGAAATGGAAGGCGCAAACCATTATTTGTTTTTTATATGTTGATTCATTTTGCAATAGCAATCTACTATATATCGGAATCTTATATATATTAGAAGATTTATCATAGGTAGAAATACGTAATACGTAATGCATAGTACTCCGTAAGGAAGCTATTATGAACTCAAGGCATTATGTAAAGTGGTGATGCAGAACCACAGGAGTGAAGTAAAGCTATATTAGATGTAAGGTATAGTTGTATGGGATATAAAATTTTTACACTACCCTCGGTTACGTGCATATCCACCGTCGCTGACATGCCCGCTCCATACGGAAGCACACCAAGCTCATCCTGCTACGCCCTTGTGCTCACTCTGTTAATAATATTCGTGCTTTTCAGTGGCTATCTAGCACTGGTTGGTTCGTATTTTTCGCACTGTCGTTCTATCATTGCTTCTTTCATGGTAATCTTTACTTTCAATTTTCAATACATATATATTTGCGCCTGATTTACAAAAGAGTTGTACTTCTGCACTTCTGATGCACAGAGTTAAATTGTTCTAAAAGAGAATATACTTTTGGAAAGAAGAACAGGTTACAAATACAAAACATACCTAAAATATAAAAACTTACTCTTTTCTTTATCATAGCACTATCATATTCTAGATCCTTCACCCAACTAAATGAAGATTTCACTTACGAAGTATCAATAACACTAAAACTGTATTCTGTAACCATAGCCGCCCGCTGCAGGGAGCACTTGCTTTAACAATGGATTTTCCTAATTAGTATTAAAATATGCTAAATTTTTTTATCCACACACAACAGTTAGTGAAGTTAGCAGTGAGTTGTAATAATTGTTTTTTTTACATTAAATATTATGTGGTTCTAGGTATTTGTATCCGTGACTTCGCTTGTATGTCGGTCCTTTTGCCCACTCCCCCCTGTAAAAAAATCCTGACGACAATGACAACTAGCATATCTGAGGATGTTTCATACTGTGACCAGTAAAATTTACTTCGAAATATCCCATACTGCAGCTAATTTAATATTATATAAGAATTTCGATACTCGAAAAGAAAGATCAATTGAGACGTGTTAATTTATCCTGAATAACTGAGTCCTGCAACCAAGGAAGAGGGGTTAAAATAACTAATTGTCTAAAATATAACAGCCCAAGTACCGGCAATAATTAAGTGCAATGAGCAATTACAAAGACGAGACGGCTATTTTTACCGCAAAACTGTACAGCTGTTATTCCTTTTGCTTAATGTAACCAAGTAAGTTGGTTAACACCTTTTGACAATTTTCTTGGTAACTAAACGTCAGAAGGTATAGCGTCGTTGGCATCCCGCACTTGGATCTGCTCGTCACTGGGGATGTGGTAAGAGGATAACAAATCACCAGCCACCATTCACTGCGCTCAGCGAGCCACGAGTAACCAAGCTGGCAACTCCCCATAAACGTCACTACAACTTTTCACGGGAAAGCAACGACGTTATACCTGCCGTACTATAGTAATCCAGGAAAAGGCAAAGTGTAGTTTCACTGAGTACTGCTCGGTTACTATTCGGCTACACGACTTCTATCGTAGTTTTAACCGAAATTCGACTACCAGCAGCTAAGTTATCATTTAATTCTTACTATGCACACGAAAAGAAAGAAAATAAAAGTTCATATGGACCCGTGGTCAAACGTCTATAGTTACAGGCTGCCGAAAACGTAGGAAAAGTAAATTTAGAGGTCCAGAGTTCCACTACTGTGAGACCGATCCCAGCCGAGTCAACACATTACTTAAGAGCTAGTACGTGCCCTATCCAAATATCCATATTTCAGAATCTTGCGGCACTTACACATTCATTTTTATAGAGCCAGTTGAGGAATACTCAGAAAAGTTGAAGTGCTCATAAACTGTCCATTGATACGCAAGCACCGCAGGATTCTGAAACATGGGTATTTGAATAGGGCACATACTAGTTCTTAAGTGATGTTTTCCTTGACTGCGCTCGGTCCCACACTAAAGCTATAGATTTTTAAAGTTTATTTTCTTATGTCTTTGACAGTCTATAGCTTCGAAAGTATGGACTTTTGACCACAGGTCCATATGAACTATTTCTTTGCTCTGATGTGACAAATCACCTCTTTAGGTTTGATGCTTTAAATTTTCTTACATCCTATATATATACCAGGGTTGGCTGGTTTAAACCAAGGTGGTTTAAACCAGCTGTTTTTTTTTTTTTTTTTCAAAAAAAAACAACTAGTTTAAACCAAAAAACGAAAAATATTCGTAAAAGTGTAAGTGTTTGTAAAATCTTGATGAACAGACATTTGTGGGTTATCACGTTTCACTCCCATATATTATTCGTGTTATATTCAGACCTAAATTCCCCATTCATTACTCAAAAAGATTATACTACAAAAGCAACTTTTTTTTTAAGCTTATAAATGTTTGTGATTTTTTTTTTGTAGTTGTTATTATTGTTATGTAATTGCAATCAAAGAAAAATATTAAATATTGTTTCGTTTCAATGTTTACTATTGATAAAATACTTCGAAATGCCGTACTTTGTGTGTGTGTGGGGGGGAGGGGTCATACAGACCTCACGAGAGGCATTTAGTGAATACGAAGTATTTTTGGTATCTATTTATGTATAAATGAGTCTGAGCCAAACTGGACTGAAATAATTTGTATCTTTATTCACTTTTCTTACTAATATGCAAATCAAGTCGTTGTATTTCTTTAATTTGGACCAATAAAAGTCATTGTTAGCTAACTTGAACTAAATTAGTTCTGCTGTACTCTGCAGTACTTTGAAATTGTCCATATGTAATTCTGTATAATAGTTTCACTTGTGCAGCTGTTTATCTTTTTGCTCTTCTGAAATTACTCTTGACAATTATATCAAGAAGCATGTAAATATCAGTTCAACGTATTTTTATGAGGATTCCTTCGTGAGTGAGTCGGCAGACGTATCGCATTTGTGGCCAATTAGTCCTGGTTCCAAGTTCAAATGGAGGACAATTTCTCTCGGATGTAACTCGAGAAGCGGTTTTTATTCCGCATTAAGCTTATGTGACCCCTTCCAGCATAACCCGGTTGTTGCATAATAACATCAAGATGAAACAAACTTATTTCTGTCCATACATGATATGAATATATAGAGCAAATTATTTAAACCAAACAAACCTGGTTTAAACCAAAAAAGAAAAGTTTTCTTTTGTTTTTTTTTTCAATAAAAAACATGGTTTTTGCCAACCCTGATATATACTAATATAAAGAAACTTGGAGAAAGTTATATTGTCTACTGTAACGGTTAGTGACATAACCAAGAAGGCAGCAATCTTCTAGAACACAGGCCCGTCTTCCCATTTAGCAGTAATAAAAACAGAAAACAACGTACTCTGCGGAGCACTAACCCGTCTCCACTCGCTAACGCTCACTCGGCATTATTATGTGAATTAAATGTAAAACTTTGATAAAGAAAGAAACCAATTATTACACTTTTAGCCAAAAAGTAGGCGACGACCAACTTCGGAATAAATACCTGTTAGTATGCTATTTCACTATCATCGTTTATGTGCGTAACCCCCATCGCTGACGCGCCTGCTCCCTACGGGTGCACCCTTATCACTCGGGTTTTCGTGCTGCACTCCTGCCCTGACTCAGTTAGATAGCACTCGCGCATTTCACTGGCCACCTAGCACAAACTAGGGCTTAAGTTTAGAGTTGCCCCTCCAGTCTGTAGGTGCCCTTGGACTTTACAACATACAAAAAACAGTGCTTAAAGTATTAAAAATTATTACATTTCACTTAACTTTAGTACTTCGTTGGCTTTACAAAAATTTAAAAGGTTTTCTTCATTATTTTTGAGCATCCATTACACCTGTTCGCCATATTTTACAACTACCATGCTGCTGAAACCTTCCGCGAATGCTTCCGCATCCGGCAAATAGTACTAACTTCCACACATCTTTTCTCGTATTAAACATAACTCTCATTCCGAACTTAAATTCCTAAACATCAAATAAAAACTTCAAATTATCATTTCTTACCTCATTTCTCCTGTAAATTTTCCTGATTTTTATAAAAAACGGAGGGGTAACTCCGGTTTGTGATTTATGCACGAGTTAATTTACAACGCCCGCTCCAGCAGATACTCTCACTCAGAAAGTAGAAATTACACATTAATAATTTTATGAAAATGAATCAAAACTTACCTAACCTTAAGCTAACCCCTACCCTACTTATTTATATCTTACTCTACTTTACCTTACTCTATTTTTTCAAAGGGCCCTACTTATCGATGCGCAGTTGGGGCGTGTCTTGTAGTAAAGTTTACCCTTATGCACTCTAGTTTTTATGTTGTACGTCCATACTGTCCTTATACTGACCTCTCCTTATGTCAATCTGCAAGTAGTAACTAACCTCTGCGGGGCTTCTAACCCGTTCCTACTACTACTTAAACTATCGATCCGTATAGTAAATCTCCACGCAGGTCAAGTTCAGACATACCACGCGAAATAATTGTTGAAAAATTATGGTTCTTTTACTAATTTATTGTCCGAAAGAGTTACGGTAAGGGTTCTGCTCTTGGGAGTACGTAGAAGGAGTTGAGTGATTGCAACGAAAGGCTGATATTTTGTATCTCCCCCAATCTTGCACATATAAGATTTACAGTGTTAGTTACTTTAGAAAATATAGCTGAGCTAGGGACAGCTAGCGAAGAGAGTTAGAAGCACCCAGAGCCCTTGTACTTCTACTTTTATCAGAATTTAGACAAAAAACAAAGTACTCGGTTTTGAAACCATGAAACGAGTTGGGGGAGATGCTAAATGTCATCCCCAAATTTTTCTGTACATTTTACAATCTGTTGATCCGTATAGTAAAACTACATCTTGACCTGTACGTTCAGTTTTCATTTAATAATCCATTTATTTATTTGTTAAACACTTTATTGTAAGTTTTTACATTTACTATTAATATATCAGCGAAAAGAAGTTATTTTTACTCCTTGAATTTTATTCATCTTAAAAATAAAAACATCTAACATTAAAATACGTTAGATAGCATAATTATTAATATTACTACTATTTAATGATGTAATTTTTAATTCCATCTGGTATGGTGTTCCAGAGCACGAATACCCACCTCAAGCTTCTCATTGGAATTGCTTTCTGCAATGACAGGCAAAAAGCATATTGCAATAAAGATTAACATTACTTTGGGTTGCATTGTTCATGTTAACATTTACTAATTTATGTATTTATTAGACTTTGCCAGCAATTCTTCATACACGTCAACACAACATAAACACCCATTGTAACAGTTACGAATGGTCCACCAATATCTAACACTCATTTGTTTTCAAAACTCGCAGTTCAAATCAGCGTTGCCAGACTGACAGCTCGGAATTATTCTAAAACCTGATCGAAATTATGCTAGATTCGGTCAAATTATGCTAGATCCTCATAATTACTATTTCAGGAGTTTTAAAAGAAAAAAGAACGAAGTTGAGATACGAAAACGTAACTTAAAATACGCCGAGCGCAAGAATGCGTGGATAGAACTCAATACTTCACGCACCAAAGCTTTAACTCAACTAAACTAGTGCAGTCGTTGCCAGACTCAATGGCGTATATATCGTATAAATGAATGCAAAGTGTTTGTTTACATATTTTGAAAGAAAATTACCTGGCAGCATAAGCGGAGTTGGGAATTGTCTGCTGGGGGGGGGGGGATTTTGGTCGGTCTCTGACCTTTCATTTCAGGAATAAAGATGGTCATGAATTCAGAAATAAAGATGGTGAAATTGTCAAAAAGTTGGGGGGATAATGGCACCCATAGCTCCGACCATGCCTCACAGTTAAAGGATTAGAAAACCGTGGGTGGAGCCACAAAAAAAGCCCAAAGCCGTTTTTAACTTACTTCGGAAAATAAGACTGCCTGTATGGTTTACCGACTATATGAATCGATGAAAGAGGATACATTTCTGCCGTTCTTTTTCTTCCCATGACGAACTTGTTTCTCATCTTCAGGTTTTACGGCTTTTTGATAAACTTGCTGAAATTATGCTAGATTTGGGTAGGATGCTAAAAGCAAGATGCTAGATCCTAAAGAAATGCAAATTATGATAGATCTAGCATCATTATGCTAGATCTGGCAACGCTGGTTCATATACTTGCCCCTGGCGCTGCATACTACAGGTAATAGAATGACGTGAAAGGCTGCGCCTCTATTGCTTCCGAATGCGATTGCGAATGCGAATCAAGTTGCAATGTCTCTTTCAACGCTTCAATGTGAAATATTTTTGCTTCAAAATTCGTACCTTAAAATCTTGAGAACACGAAGAAGACGAATGCGGATAAATGACATATTTTGCACATTCAAAGGATGAATGGCATTTCCTTTGTGTGCAAAATAGACTGAATGTCGCTCCCTTTATTATTATGCTTTCGTGGTAACCGCTACTATTTTCACTTTAAAATAAATTAACTAAATAAAATTAGAGATTACAGAATCCATCTACTTTCTAAGTAACTATTCTCCATGAGTAAAAGGAACCCGTTTTTGCTATTTCAAACATATTTGTCAATAATTACATATATTCCGAAAAATCATAATTTAAGGAACAGAAAGGAAAAATAAATTGAATAAAAAGTTGGAGTTCATGTATTAATTAAATCTTTATATTTTAAAGACAAAACAAAGAAAAATATAGATACCTTCCACGCCAAGTTCCTTGCTTACATCTGCCCATAATTTGTTCACGACGTGTCGTTTGTGATAATCTGGATAAGCTTGGTTCCACAATGCAACTTTATCAAAAGCACAATTCATTAAAGCATGAACATCTACTTCCATCTTAATTTTTATTTTTTATTTTAACTCCGCACCTTGCAACGTCATCTGCTTTCACGCAAAACAAACTTTATTTCTCTCGTAGCGCTCAATTCCTCTGCAGACAAATCTCCTTCGCACGTATTCGGACGAACAATCCCAACAGGTTGGGATCATTCGTATCTTTTCGTCGGTTTTTTTACAATTTGCTGGTCGGAACTACTCGAGGCCTCTCCAATTTATTTACACGTGCTGGGAAATTCGCATTCGCAATCCCATTCGGAAGTAATAGAGGCGCGGCCTAAAAGACGTCCACATTTAGTTCGGATTCCACGTTAATCAGTAGGTCCAGGCTTCGCTGCTAAAAGGGACGTTAAACTCAATATCAACTCAACAATATATATATATATATATATATATATATATATATATATATATATATATATATATATATATATATATATATATATATGTGTGTGTGTGTGTGTGTGTGTGTGTGTGTGTGTGGTTTTCTGAATTTCTTCGCGTTTGTATGGTTAGCATATACGCCTTGAGCACGGGAGACCATGGTTCGATTTGCGCTGGGAGCTCATGTAGTTGTTATACCACTTTAAACTGTAGTGGAAACAAACGTAATAGTTTCGCAATTAAAGCTTATAATGCATTACTAATCACGTATTTACTTACTTTGTGGTTCCTTAATTAGCTACTATAATGAAAATTTTGCCTACCCATACTCCTTTATCGTGAAACTTCAGATTTCTGTGACACTACCAAAACTTGCAAGTCACTCAAATCACAATGCCTACTGATTCTCAGCACCCAAACTTTTAGGATTACTTTCTAATATCAGCTCCTTTTCTTAATCGGAGTAAGTAATGTGCCCAGCACAACACTTGGCTGTTTATGCTTCATAGAAACGCTGAAGACTGGGGTGACGGATTAGGGATAGGGGGCTGGTATTGGTAACTTTCCTCTCTCTCTCTCTCTCTCTCTCTCTCTCTCTCTCTATATATATATATATATATATATATATATATATATATATATATATATATATATATATTCTCCAACATATTTAAATAAGAAAAATTTTTCAGAAACATTTCCGATAAAATTCATTTTAGGTATAACAAGGAATATGTACTTTTATTGTAACAGAAGCATATATTATGAGAATAATGTAAAAGTATTTCTTTGATATATCATAAAATACTATTAGCTAAAAGTACAAACTATATTTCATAAACATGAAACTATGTTCATTTTTAATATCTGTTTTAACTTTTTTAATTAAACATTAGATAAAATATTCTGAAAATAATTCTAAAATATTGTATGAAAATATTTTATTTAACCCTAGGGAGGGGCTATTCAAGTCCAAGGGAGGGGCTTCTCGAGCCCACTCGTTTGTATTTCTTGAAAAAACCCCGTCGTAAGTCTTGATGAAAATATTGAGAATTTTATTTATTGTGTATTATTACTTCTTTGATAAATCCACATCATTAATGTGCGGTATTATTTAGTAACTTGTAAATTAAAAATTATTTCTAAGTAGTGGGCTCATCGAACCCCCTCCTTGGACTTCCATGTGACATATTTTCTACAAGTATATAGATTTTTTCGTTTGTATTTAACAAGGATTGTGTTTTTATGTTGGGAAACAACATATCAGCCACGAACAAGTTCTGAATGCTTATTCCATATTCATTTCTTGTTAGATGGCATTATGTGAGTTGTAGTATGTTATACTGTGGGTTCGAGGAGGAAAAATTCTTGGACTTCCTAGGGTAAATTTACAGTAGAAGGTAACAAAAACATTTCCATACAAAATTAATAGGTATTTTAAAAATATTTCTGGAAAATATTTCTCATATTACGAACGAATTTATTTTTAAAATATTCGAAACATTTTTAAAATTATATTTCATACTTTTTCTCGTAACAATAGAAAAGATTACAAGTAACACGTTGGAAAACGTTTTTAAAATCTATGGAATACATTTCCTATTCTGTTTTTTATATCATGTATGTAAAACATTTTCAGTATTACTTTGAAAACATTTTTTCTCTCAACATGGAAAACATATTGCATTACATTCAACACAATAGTAGAATTTGTGAAAATTTTCCTTAGATTATTTTCCTTCTAATGTTCTAAAAATATACTTATTGTACTTCATAAAATGTTTTCCAAACATTTTCTAAAAATATTTCCGGTAAGTATTTGGGATATTTCTCAGATATAACAAGAAATATATTTTCTCCAGTAACGGAAGAGTATATTCTGAAAACAATGTAAAAATATTTCTATAATATATCAGAAAATGTTGTTCACTAAAAACACAAAATATTTTCCAAAACATAACGGAAAACATTTTTTATTCATTTTTAATATGTTTACTTTTCCCTGTTTTAGAGTTTTATATTCAAAATCCGATAAAATATTCTGGAAATAAGACTAAAATATTGTACGAAAATATTCCATTTAAGTTATAACAGAAGGTTACCAAAATACTTTTGTTAAAATTAAGTAAACCTTTTTAAAACATTTCTAAAAAATATTTCTTATATTACGAAAGAATTTATTTTTAAAATATTATAAACGTTTTAACATTTTTTTTTTCAATATGTTTTCTTGTAAAAATAGAAAATATTGCAAATAACCTATTAGAAAACATTTTTCAAATATATGGAATATATTTCCTTTCATTGTTTCCCATATCATATATTGAAAACATTTTTATTATCATTTCGAAAATATTTTCCTTCTCAATAGTGAAAACATATTAGATTACATCCAATAAAATATTTCTAATACATTTTGTAAATATTTTCCTGGATATACCTTCCGGCTAGCATTCTCAAAATATACTTTCGGTAATTTCTAAAATGTTTTCTAAACATTTTTGGGAAAATATTTTCCGGAAATATTCGGAATACATTAGGGAAACCAGCATGGAAATCTCCAGAGAAGGAAAACCTTTTGGAAACCAAGGAAAATATTTTCTTTTGGTTGAGAAAATATTCCTTGCTGTGTGGGTCATGTCTCGAGCAACTTGCTTTTAAGTATTCCAACTTCACATACGTAATTATTCTTCCTGTAGTTATAAAAGCCAAGAGCCTACCATCTTTGTTATATATATATATATATATATATATATATATATACAGGGTGTTTCAGATAAAACGTCCAGTGCTTATAAATCCGAAACGGCTGAGAATAAAAAGATGAAACAAAAACTGAGATAGGAAAATGTCATAGGGCGCATCTCATGGTGTAGTTGTGGTGACTCCCAGGGCCCTCCTTCAAGGGGGCCCAGGGGCCAACTTCAAATTTTCAAATAGGAACATGTATTGAATCATACCTCATTCAATAGTACTTAAAAAACGAAACAACTTTTGTAGGAAACAATTTTCGATTTGGGCCACCGTTTTTAAATGGCCGCAAAAAGTGGGTCCTATATTAGATAAAACGTCCAGTGCTTATAAATCCGAAATGGCTGAGAATAAAAAGATGAAACAAAAACTGATATAGGAAAATGTCATAGGGCGCATCACATGGTGTTGTCGTGGTGACCCACAGGGCCCTCCTTCAAGGGGGCCCAAGGGGCCAACTTCAAATTTTCAAATGGGAACATGTAGTGAATCATACCTCATTCAATAGTCCTTGAAATACGAAACAACTTTTGTAGGAAACAATTTTCGATTTGGGGCACCGTTTTCAAAATGGCCGCAAAAAGTCCTGATCAGTTTGAAGTTGGCACCTGATCCCTCTTCACGGAGTTTCCTGAGGGTCACCACAACAACACCACTTGATATGCTTTATCATCGTTTCTATCTCAGTTTTTGTTTCATCTCTCTATTCTCAGCCGTTTCTGATTTAGGCCTATAAGCACTGGAAGTTTTATCTGATACAGGACCCACTTTTTGCGGCCATTTTGAAAACGGTGGCCCAAATCGAAAATTGTTTCCTACAAAAGTTGTTTCGATTTTCAAGTACTATTGAATGCGGTACGATTCAATACGTGTTGCCATTTGAAAATTTGAAGTTGACCTCTGGGCCCCCTTGAAGGAGGGCCCTGGGGGTCTTCAGAACAACACCATGTAATGTGCCCTATGACATTTTTCTATCTCAGTTTTTGTTTCATCTTTTTATTCTTAGCCATTTCGGATTTATAAGCACTGGATGTTTTATCTGATATAGGACCCACTTTTGGGGCCATTTTGAAAACGGTGGCCCAAATCGAAAATTGTTTCCTACAAAAGTTGTTTCGTTTTTCAAGTACTATTGAATAAGGTATGATTCAATATGTGTTCCCATTTGAAAATTTGAAGTTGGCCCCTGGGCCCCCTTGAAGGAGGGCCCTGGGGGTCACCACAGCAACACCACGTGATGCGTCCTATGACATTTTCCTATCTCAGTTTTTGTTTCCTCTTTTTATTCTCAACCGTTTCGGATTTATAAGCACTGGACGTTTTATCTGAAACACCCTGTATATATATATATATATATATATATATATATATATATACATAACAAATTTATTTCGCATACAACTAAGTTTTGCATATAACAAATTTATTTCGGGGGGGGGGCTTGAGCCCGATAGTCACCTCCCTAAATATGCCACTGATATTTACACTATGTGATCAAAAGTATCCGGACACCTGGCTAAAAATGACTTACAAGTTCGTGGCGCCCTCCATCAGTACTGCTGGAATTCAATATGGTGTTGGCCCACCCTTAGCCTTGATGGCAGCTTCCACTCTCGCAGCCATACTTTAAATCAGGTGCTGAAAAGTTTCTTGAGGAATGGCAACCCATTCTTCACGGAGTGCTGAACTGAGGAGTGGTGTCGATGTAGGTCGGTGAGGAATGGCACGAAGTCGGCGTTCCAAAACGTCCCAAAGGTGTTATATAAGATTCAAGTCAGCACTCTGTGGAGGCCAGTTCATTACAGGGATGTTATGGTCGTGTAACCACTAAGTCACAAGCCGCGCAGTATGAACAGGTGCTCGATCGTGTTGAAAGATACAATCGCCATCCCCGAATTGCTCTTCAACAGTTGGAAGCAACAAGGTGTTTAAAACATCAATGTAGGCTTGCACTGTGAGAGTGCCACGCAAAACAGCAAGGGGTACAAGCCCCCTCCAGGAAAAACACGACCACACCATAACACCACCACCTCCGAATTTTGCTGCTGGCACTACACACGCTGACAGATGACGTTCACCGGGCATTCGCTATACCCACACTCAGCCATCGGATCGCCACATCGTTCACCGTGATTTGTCACTCCACACAACGTTTTTCCCCTGTTCAATCGTCCAATGTTTACGCTCCTTACACCAAGCGAGGCGTCGTTTGGCATTTATCTGCGTGATGTGTGGCTTATGAGCTATGAGCAGCCATTCGACCATGAAATCCAAGTTTTCTCACCTCACGCCTGTTATAGTACTTGGAGTGAATCCTGATGCAGTTTGTAATTCCTGTGTGATGGTCTGGATAGATGTCTGTATATTATACTTTAAGACCCTCTTCAACTATCAGCGGTCTCTGTCAGTCAACAGACGAGGTCGGCCTATACGCTTTTGTGCTGTACGTGTCCCTTCACGTTTCCACTTCACTATCAGATCAGACACAGTGGACGTAGGGATGTTTAGGAGTGTGGAAATCTTGCGTACAGACTTCTGACACAAGTGACACCCAATGACCTGACCACGTTCGAAGTCTGTGAGTTCCGCGGAGCGCCCCATTCTGCTTTCTCACGATCTGTAATGACTACTGAGGTCGCTGATAATGAGTACCTGGCAGTAGGTGGCAGCACAATGCACCTAATATGAAAAACGTGTTTTTGAGGGTGTCCGGATACTTTTGATCACATAGTGTATATAAAGCAATTTGCCTTGTAGTCCTTTTTCAGTTCGTTCTGGCAATGATCTTGGAGCATTCTCAACTGGTTCTTTTCTACCTTGGCTCATAACGAAGTTGATCTATAGCCTCCAACTTTTGATACATCTTGTACAGGTAGGAGAGGTTTAAACTTGTAAGCTCATGTTTATTTAATCACTTGTTTCTGATTGAATTCAGGAACAAACAATAGGCCTATTTGAAAAGTTCTAAAGAACGGAATATTTCTTTCAAATCGGTGAAAATTCATAGTTCTCGTGGAACATACAGAAAATTATACGAATGAACGTTGAGTCAAATGACATACGTCAGCTTCAATTAACATTGAGTTTTAAAGGAAAAATGTACGCATTGTTTGTGTTGTAAACAATAATAGTAATTAGTAGAGACCGGATGTTAGGCAAAATGCCTATTCTTTAATATTAAAGATATCATCAAAAATAACGTTTCAAAGTTTATGTGGGGGGTTATAGTTTCGATTTAATCCAATTTTATTTTGCCTATTTTGCCTATTTCGACCTTTACTGCCTAAATAATTGCTTTAGTGCCTAATGTTGCCTATTTTATGCATTTTCTTTAAAATAAGCTTTCATTGGGAAAATATATAATTTATACAACATAAATAAGACGCATATATACGTATAATAAATGTTTGTAAATACAAGCACGTTCTACGTTACAGTGTACATACAGGGTGAACTTCAAAGATGTGCATATACTTTGGGAGGTGATTAATGACATCAAAAGAAGACAAAAAGTTCTCTTATATTTTGTCGAATTCTGTGTCGTGTACGACTGACAGTGGTGCCAACTTGGAATCGAAGATCAAATCTTGACAATTGGAACGGAACAGATAGGTGTGCACATACGTTGGGAGGTGATTTGTGACATGAAAAGAAGACAAAAAGTCCTGTTGCATGTTGTCGAATTCCTCGTCGTGTACGAGTGACAGAGGTGCCAACTTGGAACCGAAAATCGTACACATACTTCGACAGATGATTCGTGACATGTAAAGAAAACAAAAAAGTCCTCTTGAATGTCAGGAAACACCTTCGGAAGTATGTGCACACTTTTATGTCTCGTTCTAATTGTCAGGATTCGATTTTCAATTTTAAGATGGCACCCCTATCACTCGTACACGACGCGGAATTCCACAACATGCAACAGGACTTTCTAGCTTCTTTTGATATGCATCATGCAACAGGTCTTTTTTTGATATCACGAATCACCTCCCGAAGTATGTGCAGATCTTTTAGGTTCACTAGTATGTATGAATGCATAACAAGCTTCGTTTTTATATGTACAATAAAAGAATATCTTAACAAACAGGTATGTTTCTGTATTCTTTGAACATTATCTATGACCTGAACCTATTTTTTAATGGTATTGAGTATTTATCTTCATTATTTCGAGTTACATTTTAGTGCCTATTTTTAAAATTTTTAGTGCCTATTTGCCTGCCTATTTTACAGGTTTTTAGTGCCTAAACATCCGGTCTCTAGTAATTAGTTTGTTGCAGCAATAAATATTAAGGATAGCTGTATTGACTTAATTGCTATTGTTGACACATTCTAACGTTGCTAAGGTAATAGCGTATTGATATCTCAAGGCTTTCGCTTGTTTCATTGTTGTATTATTCACATTTTTTCAGTACTTGCTTCCTGGGCATTTGTTTTTCTGTTGATAAAAATAATTAAATTTTTGTTGTATTTAATCTAATTGGCATTCAATTTTATGACAAAAAAATTTAATCCATACTCAAAATTATTTAAACTGTTTTTGTAAACAAAAATAAATTAACTTCATTCTTTTCTCATGACTTCTATCTTTTTTTTAAAAATAATTAACCAATTAGAATCCGTCTTCACTGTTATATAGAAAAAAATGTACATATTTGCTTTTTGAGTTATTTACTCTATGTACAGATGACTAGGTTTCGATATCTGGATAGTATTATTAGTAATGATATAAAATGTGAACGTAACATAAAAGCAAGTATAGGAATGGGCTTAGAAGCCTTTAAGATGAAGAAAAGAGTATTTCGTGGGATCTTGGAGAAAAAGTTGAAAGAAAAAACACTCATAAAATGCCTCGTTTGGAATACTGAAGTGTATGGGTCAGAAAGACAGACATTATGCAAAAGTGATTGAAAAAGACTAGAAGGTGTCGAAATGTGGGTGTGTGTGGAGAGAGTTAACTGGGTGGAGAGAAAAACGAATGAGAGGGTGTTAGAAATGATGGGGAACAAGTAATAATCTTAAATATTATTAAGAAGAGGAGGAGACTGGGACATTGGTTAAGAAGGAACTGTATAACGAGGGACGTGCTAGAGGGTATGGTGGCAGGAAAGAGAGGGAGGGGGTGAAGGATACTACAATTAGTAGACGATATCAAAACAGAAAAATCTTATATGAAGACAAAAGGTTAGCGGAAGACCGTGGAGGTCTTCCCAGTTGTAGCAAATGTCCTGTCTATAATGGCAAAATACCTATGATGATGATGACACTATGTAAACATTTTCCATGTAGGTGGTAATTATCACTCTCAAAATAACAACGGCAATCACAGAACCCCAAAAACGAACAAGTAACTTTGATTATATATTTTTTTAAATGTTGCAAAGAAATACTGCTCTTGTTTGATTGGTTGTATTGGATTTTAGTGTCTTATTCATTACCGAGTGTATATGAAACGTGGATCTATATCTTAACGTGGGATCCGAACACCCACAAACTTCCGCTGAGAATGTAAACGGGTCTCTCCAGCCCCGAAGACGCGTATGCTAACCATATAGGAAACGCTGTCGAAAGAAAGATGTGTCTGTGGCGATTGGAAATCCTCAGAAACATTTACCCCATATTCCACTAAACTCGGACGATATTATTGATTTTTTTTTTACGTTGTGAAACTTTTTTTTTCTCAAGTTCATACAATTTGTGGAGGGAAGGAGGAGTAAAGTGATTCCTCATTTTATTACTGACATCAACTCTAACAATAAGGATTGTAAATATCTTCAATGAACTGATAGTTTTATTGTGCACTGAGGAAAAGAAACATATGCGACGTAAGTAAAAACGTAAGTTATATGTGCAAATCCTGTAGTTTTCGGACTTAACGTACATGAAACGTATAACTAGAAAAGTATATTTTAAACGTATTTTCCGTATAAGTGTTCCAAATGAATGTACTTTCCTTACGAACAAAAGAACTGTGTATAGGCGGTCAGGATCTCACATACAGATATACGTACCCAACATACAACTAACGTATGTAACATATGTATATGCAAGTAATATACGGAAGACTATTAGATATACATCCTGCAACGGCATGATGTAACATTTAAAAGGGAAAAGTATGTAGCATATGGATAATGTATGCTCCGTACTGATTTCCGTAGTAAACATAAGGATCGAATCATTGCCTGAATAACGGATTTTTCTCAGTGTGTCAAACTCGAAAAACTTTTATGTAGGTAATCATGAAACACATTCTTTACACCAAATTCAGGGGTGGGAGGATAAGATTGATTTTAATTTGAAGTAGGGGATATGATTGTGAAGCTTAAAATATATGCGTAATAATGCATCAAAATTTAATAGGCCATTATGATCATCATAGGTATTCTGCTTTTATTGGCAGGACACTTGCCGCAGCTGAGAAGCTTCCATGCTCCACGGACCTCCGCTAACGTCTTCGTCTTCGCGTATGATCTTTCTGTTCTAATATCATCCATTAATTGTAGTCTCCTTCGCCCCCTCCCTCTCTTTCCCGCCACCATACCCTCTAGGACGTCCCTCATGATACAATCTCTTCTTCATTGTCCCAACCAGTTTCTCTTCCTCTTCCTAATAATATCTAAAAGTGTTCTTTTCTCACCCACCATTTCTAATACTCTCTCATTCGTTTTCCGCTCGACCCAACTAATTCTTTCCACTCTTCTCCACACCCACATTTCGAAGGCTTCCAGTCGATTTTCGTCACCTTTACGTAATGTCCACGTTTCCGCCCCATACAGTACAACACTCCACACGAAGCATTTTATGCGTATTTTTCTCAACTCTTTGTTCAAGGTCCCACAAAACAGACTTTTCTTTCTTTTAAAGGCTTCTTTCGCCATTCCTATCCTTGCTTTTATTTCACGTTCGCATTTCATGTCATTACTAAGAATACTACCCAGGTATCGAAAACTATTCACTTGTTCTATTTTCTCCCCTCCTACTTTTATATTTGACACAGACCCCTTCGTTCCAGTCACCATGGCTTTTGTCTTTCTAACATTTATTTTCATCCCATATTCTTCAAAGCCCTTCCTCATTTTTTCTAACATTTTATTGATTTTCTTTTCAGATTCTGCAAGAAGCGCCATATCGTCTGCAAATCTTATACATCTAATCATTCTACCTCCTACCGAAATGCCATCATCATCATGTAGGCTCTTTTTCACTATCTCTTCTAGATAGACATTAAATAGTGTTGGCGAGAGGCAGCATCCTTGTCGAACTCCCCTTCCAATTGCACTCTCTTCCGTCAGTTCTTCCCCTATCCTAACACTTACTTGCTGGTTCATGTATAAGTTTCTTATGAGTCTTCTATCTTTCCATTCCAACCCTATCTTTGTTAGAACTCTCAACAACAATTCCCAATTCACGCGGTCAAAAGCCTTTTCTACATCAATAAATACAACATACACCTCTTTCCCTTTTTCTATAAATCTTTCACACATCACCCTTAATAATTCAATAGCATCTCTTGTGCCCTTGCCTCTTCTGAACCCGAACTGCTCCTCCTCAACTTCTTTATTTGTTCTTTCATATAACCTTCTGTTCAGTATTCGGAGCAGAATTTTAGCTGCATGAGATATGAGACTAATAGTTCTATAATCCTCAGATGTCTTTGGGTTCGGTTTCTTAGCCATCGGTATCATGATCATTTCCAGAAAGTCTGTCGGCCATTCTTCTGTTTCATATATTTCATTGCATAGTCGGAACAATTCTTTCTTTCCCTTTTCTCCTATATTTTTAATGAATTCGATTGGTATGTTATCTATTCCGGTTACCTTTCCATTCCTAATCTCGGATATAGCCTTTTGAAACTCATCCCGAAGAATACTAAATCCTTTATCATCCTCGCCTACTTCATTTTCTACTTCAACATTTAGGCTACACGGTCTATCCCTACTCTCATATAAGTCTTCAACGTATTCTTTCCATCTTCTTATGACCTCATTTCTTTCGCTGACTACCTTCCCATTCTTATTTTCTACTACCATCATAATACCCCCTTGTTTCCATAGATTTCACCTCTTGTACATTTTCTTATATTTCTCAACTCTTTCTAATTCTTCTATGTCCTCGCATTTTCTTTTGTAAAACTTCCCTCGCTCTGTCTGTTTCTCTTTGCAATTCATTATTTAACTTTCTGTACATCTTTCTGCCCTATTCTGTATCAACCTGTTTCCACATCTTTCTCTCCCTCATTTTCTGCAACATCTGCTCTGTAATCCATTGTTTCTTAGCAGTTTTGTGTTCGCGGTAACCTACTGCTTCTTCTGCAGCCTGCTGTAAGCAACATTTAATATGTTCCCACCGTGTGTTGCTACCTGCGCCTATCCTTTCCTCATTTGAAAATTTTTCTTCGAATTTTTCAACGAAAAGATTTCTTATTTCCTCGTTTTTCAGCTTTTCAGTGTTCAAAACTTTGTTACCTACTTTTCTTCTGCCTACAGTTTTCAGTTGAATATTTACTTCGGCCAGCACAAGATTATAATCGGAGAAAATATAATCTTCGGAGAAAATATAATCTTCGGAAGAGGAAATATAATCTTCGGAAATCTAATATATCGGAGAAAATATCAGCCCCGGGAAGAGTCTTCGCGTTCTTTAAGCTATTCCGATACCTGTCCTAAATCATATCATTGTCTATATGTTATCTTCCGCCGTCTATTGGTGATTTCCATGTATATCTTCTTCTCTTGTGCTGATCGAACCAAGTGTTCTCAATTACTAGAGAATTCTGTCTACAGAAATTCAAAAGTGCCTCTTCCCTTTCACTTCTTTCGCCTAAACCATATTTGCCTACATTACTACCTTCCTGTTTTTCTTCCACAACTGCATTGAAATCTCCCATTAGAATTATGCGTGCACCCTTCTTCTCCCTATCTATAATTTCTTCTACTTTCTCATAATTTTCCTCTACTTCTTCAGTTGCATGGGAAGTCGTCGGTGCGTATGTCTGTATCACCACTAGATCCTTCGTTTTCCCTTTAAGTTTTAACATCATAACTCTATCATCAATAAATTCTACTTTCACTATCTTCTCCTTTAAGCGCTTTCCAAGAATTATTCCTACGCCATGATGACCGCCCTTTTCATTACCTGCCTAAAACATTCTATATCCTTCGCTGTTCAATACCCCATTATCTTCCCATCTAACTTCACAAACACCTACCAAATCTAAATTATTTTGTTTCATTTCTTCTTTAAGATTTTCTAATTTTCCTCCCTGTAACATAGTACGTACGTTCCATGTCCCTATCCTAAACATTTTGCTCTTCCCTGTCTTTCTTTCCCCCATTATTACTTTCTCGTCCAATAGTCCTTCCCAAGCCATCCCCCTCCCGCAGATCCGAATGGGGGGATATTTTACCTCAAAAACTACATTTTGACCTGCGAAAGACCATTGTTCATAATTTCTATTTTTGCTGCCAGCAAACTAGGGAAAATAGAGTGGTGGTTTCCCGTTGCCTTCCGCCCCGCAGTATCCCAGCCGTTAAAGTCACTCTGACCACGCCTGGGACCAATGTTCAAGTTGCCGTACCAATCACTAAGATTTCCGCCAACTTGGCTACTGGAGAACTGCTGCCTTCTCCCAGAATATATATTTAATAGGCCAATATATATATATATATATATATATATATATATATATATATATATATATATATATATATATATATATATATATATATATATATTAACAAAAGGTGTCTTGGAACATTTTTCAAATCGAGGGAGGGATGTATTCATCCTTTATTATGTGGTTTAATTCACTTATCACTTCTGAATGATTTTAATCCCAAGCACTGACAGGTCAGCGGAAATAGACAATTCTATCTAGATTGAATAATTTTTACGGACATTTTCGCGGATTTTTTTTTTTTAAATCGCGGGAGTGGGTCGAGCAATCTACTTCTTTATTCTTTACTGATTTTAATTCTACCCAGAGGGGACGATTGTGGATTCTCTTAGAATATATACTCCATATTTAATGAGAATCAAACATTTTTTCTATCATCCTTGAACATATTTTAAAGAAGATATACACTATATTTTGTGAAAATCGAATAATTTTATCATATATGACCTTGTAAAATTGTGTTGTAAGCATATGTTAAAAATTTGTAGCAAGAATGGTTTCGATCCCCGCTCCCCATGATTGTAACCCCAAACAATAGGGCTTATTTCGGAGAAAGGGGAGATGTACAAAAATGCAAAGTTTATTTACATTCAGGTAAGTTTTACGTTAATCCCTTGCAGAATAGACAGATGGAAAGACAGATACGCAAATGCCAATCGAGTCGAATGGCAGAAGCAAGCTATGTTGTTACTGTCAATAAAATCATAGTACAAATAAACAACCTTTTTTTCTTCTAATCGACATTTCTTTTTATATTAAAACTTTTATAACATAAATGAATTGAAAAAAAAAAAACCTTTGTACTATGATTTAGTGCAGTTGTGTTTATGCACAAGATAATTTTTCATTTCCAACTGAGAAATCGTCTAAAATTTTCATAATTTTGAAACCAGTTCAAACTAGCTAGCTGGAAATTTTTGTGATCTTCTCCCTCTCTGGAACGTTTTTCTCACTGCTTGATTTGCTACATGAAATTATAAAGAGGAAATGAGAGATAAAAAATGAAAAAGTGTATGACGAAGTGGAGCGAGAAGAACGAATTACGCTAATGCAGAATTTGAAAAAAAAAAAAAAAAATGGCGAGGTAGACAAAATGTCCAATATATAGCTATATATATATATATGGTATGGATGCAAGCAAGGGGAGGGTCGATATCTTTAGCGGTATCTTTTACCCCCTACTGAAAACTCTACATCCCCCTTTCCTCTTTAACCTGCTCCTAACCTTGCCTAGAAAACTAATATGAAAAAAAAAGCTATACTCCATTTTCCAATCCGTGTCTGTCATTTCCCACAAATTATTTCACATTGGTAGCTCGACTGCATGACCAGAGAGCTTGCCGATGGCAATTATCGAGTACAAAGTCACTCGAGGCATCATCGTTACAAAAAAAAAAAAAAAAAAAAAAAAGGATGAAAAACGCTGTGGTACCGTCGAAATTGGTAAGCAATTCTGTATTGAATGTGAAATTTCAGGTCAAAAATGGAACACGAATATTTTTTGTGAATATATATATATATATATAATTGCTTGCAGGAAAAAAAGTACCTCGGCGTTTGCTTGCTGTTCCGTTTATTGGGGGAAAGTATTTATTAAACTTTGATTGGCTTTGCAGGTATGTATGTATTATGAAACCACATTCTTGTTAGGTATGTATACATAGTATATCATGTTTAGATAGACCTGTTTTCGTATTATTTATGGAAATTTGTTATGATTTATTAGTAGTATCATCATCATCATCATCTCTCTCTCTTTTTTATGTTCTTTGGGGAGAAATAATTTTTGTCCACTAATTTCTAATTCAACCTGAATTAGTGTTAACAAACTTTTAGTGACTTTTATTTATAACAAGTAGAAGTGCCCGTTGATAACATAGGCTGAACAGTATGTGATTGGCAAGATAGTAAAGGATTTAGGATTTCTGGGCTTTCGGTATTTATGGCCATGTTAGCCCGTCATGGATAAGAGATGACGTCCCTTGGCGAGCATATTATCCGGGGAAAGGAAAGGAAGAAAGGATTGGAGAAGGAAGGAAGCGGCCTGGACCTATATGTTAGGTACCACCCCGCCATTTGTCTGGTGTAAATGAGGAAAACCCAAAAAAATCTCATTCAGGATGTATGGCCTGAAAAAGTTTTTTTTTACATTTTTTCGACCGAGTGTCCTCACCGGGAATCGAACTCGAGATCCCTCGCACCGAAGGCGAGAACGACTACACACGGCAAGAAAGTAAAGTAGTAGGGTTGTCTGCCTCGAATGGCTTCTGATCTGAAATAGTTTATACTTTTTGGACCTCCTTAACATGTTATTTCCTATCCCCCCTCGAGTTTAAAATCTAATAAAGTGGCTTCATACGGGATTGCATCAAGTGAAGATCTGTCTGCGTACAAAATTTTGTGGCTAGAAATAACTTTTTTCTGCTCAAAATCTGGCGACAAACCCACACATACGTTCTTTTATATATTAGTAAGGATAACTATCTCAACTTTATCACCTTATATCTCAACAATGGAGATCATATCTGTGGTACTCTCGGTGTTTAATCTCTAATGCCTTAAAAGCAGTAGCAAGGGAATGCCAAACTGGACGGCAAACGTGGATCATAAATTTGGTTCTACAAATATTCCTGTATTTGTCACTTACTGAAGCTCTTATATATATATATATATATAAAAAAATAATTCTTTTGTCGCATCGTTGTAGACCATTGCTTATTTCATTTTATTTTTGAAGGTAGTGAAATGAAGCGAAAATGAAATCTTCAAGTTTTACGTCCACAAATGCCGGTGAGGCTAAAGACAATGACGATGAGAAATGAATGAAGTGGTGGAATGTAAAAAGTGGGAGGAAACGGGAGAACTTCGATAAAACCCAAGCACACGGTGTTTGTCCATCACAAAGCTTAAGACTTGGCGAATGTACCTAGGCAGTTAAGTTATAGAGGCGGCGAATAGTAGCAACTGGAATATTCTACAATTTCTCTTGCAATGCATCACTCAGCCGTGAGAGAGGATGGAAGATCAAATTTAGGTTGGATTCATGTTTCTAAAAGGGATAAGATGTTCAGTTATGTTGAGATCCGGGAAAGTGGTCAATTCAAGCCTGATTTCCTCAAACCAATCTGCAACAGCTTCAGCCAGTTTAATGGGCGCATTATTACCGTGCAATATGACGTAATTGCCCTGAAACAATATCTACACCATAAGAATGCATATGTTTCCTAAAGTGGAGACATACATAACCGGTAAACGACAACACTTACCAGTGGAAACCATGATATTGCGCTTCCAGCATCACAAAACCGACGCCATGTTTTACGGTTGGGTGAAGACCACAAATCGTACGCTCTCTTACGCACGGCCGAACATCAACACGGCCTGTTGTTTGAAATAAGGTGAACGACGATTCACTCGACCACATCACACACTACCAGTAATCAGTGATGAGGCACGTAGCCAAGGGGGCAAGGGGGCCCGGGAGCCCGAACCCCCCCTTCTTCGGGACTACACATGAAAAAATAAGGAGGGATGAAACAAAATGAAATGAGAAAAAGAAGGATCAGCGTTAAAAATAAAAAGCTACAGCAAGCTTTTGGTTACTCTTTGTTTTGAGGAGATTTGTATTACTTGCAATACATGGTGGCGAGGTGAGTTATATAACCTGGAAGAGTCAGGAAATTTGAAATTTCTAGAAAAGTTAAGAAATTCTCAGAATTTCTGCTACTAGTCAGGGAGATTTCAAGCTACCGAAAGTATAGTGCCGTTGTGTAACAGCGTGAACATTTTTAATCATATTTTTTCGTCATCGCATCCTTGCAGTATCAAACATGTTATTTCAAAAATAATTTTCTACTGCTCCTATAACGTGTCATTTGGAACAGACAGTAGTTGACGGAATAATAAAAACAAAAATTCATGTGGAAAAAAGTTGTTAACAGTTGATGCAACAGACAAAGGAACGCAGATATTGTATAATATGTTACAAGACATTATTGAGTACGTACATTTTATAATAGTTGAGGTCATAATGAAAGGAAAATTATTATATTTGAATAAAGAGAGGAAGGACGTAAATATTGTAAAATCTTTTTAATACGTTTTTTATTATTATACTCGATATTTCTTCATAGTTTGTTATTAAAATACTTACCAAGATATCCTCATTTTATTGTCCTAACTAACCAATATTTGTTAATAGTAAAGTAGTTTAGATTGATCGAGCTTTTGGGCCTTCGGAATTTCGTGTATCTACCCCCCCCCCCCCCCGTTACGAAATCCTGACTAAAGAACCAATATATGTTACAGTAAAATAGTTGAGAATGATCTAGCCCCTGGTGTAATGACTACAGTTTTTTATGTCACGGACCCCCCCCCTCCTTCACGAAATTCTGGCTACGTGCCTGCAGTGATCCATGTTGCATGTTCCCGGCACTATTTTCGTCATTCCAAACGGTTATGACTCCTTATCAGCAGCTCGCAACTCGACTATATATCCATGTCATGTATCTTGTGGCAGAATGTGATTGTCGACACAAGTTGTCGGCTTTGCTACATGAATTCTTCCGTCAGTTGCACCACAGTCACACAACGGTTCTCAGTGACAATCCGCTTTAATGAACCACAGATTTTCCTCTCACAAGGGAAGTTCGGAAGAAAAGTACTTGCCTGCATGTCATTTCGAAGACCAATTCATGCTGATTACAACAAGCTAATAAAATTCCTCTACGGTTGAAAACTTTTCGAGAGATTCAACATTAAATGCACGATTGCCACTTCTAGCGATCTATGGTTATTATGCAGTTTTGATGGTTTGAACTTGCTACTGGTTGATCACTGGGGTCCATTCACAGATAAATTGTCCATTGCAAGTTGAATGACAGATTGCAAACACTCAATGGTGGAGAATACAACTATAATGTACCAACGAAACAACCAAATAAAATTCATGTTCATGCTAATTAAGCAATTCCGATCACCGCGATACATTGAATTGTTTTAGTTTAAGCTCCATAAGGCAGGTTATCGAACAATGAATCACCTGTTCAGGGACTCAGCTAAGGAGGGGGGGGGGGCACTGGCTCCCCAAATCTTGGCTTGCCCCAAATATTTATTTAAAATTATATGCTACAAATTTTTATCCGACAATAAATGAAAAAATATACATAGTAAACTAAAATTATTCATACTTCTAGCAGTAAGAAAAGGTTATTTTTTAAATCCATTTATAGGCTATTTCTTAAACGTTAAGTGAACGATAATGAGTATAAGATCAGTAACTTTGGGGCTCGGGCGTCATCTTCGTTAACATTAAGAGGTTCTTCCAGACAGAGTGATTCCAGGCTTATAATCACCTTGAGGTACTAAGGGCTAAAAATCTATGCGAATGCCCTTTTTATAACCGACTAAGACAAAACTGAAAGATCGATTCGACTCAAAGACTAGGAGGATCCCTCTTCCCCATTCCTGAGTTTTCCAACATAGTATCTTATATTTTAATTGTTTTAAGAGAAGATATTGAGTGTAGATTTACTTTCTTATTTTTATTAACAACGATTCTGGCAAAACAGAGGAGAAACTATTTAGACCCCTTTATGTACTTTAGCTGGCAACATGCTGAGCGGAGTATATTTTCTTACTGAACGTGGAGAGCGCAGTGTTAAGCGATGTGTTCTTGAAATTAAGTTAAATATGGAGAGGTTTATAAAATCTGGATATTTTATTTCACATGAAAAAAGTGAGAAATAATAATTGATGAGTAATTACAGTGAAACTGATAATGTGCATGTTGTTGCTGAGGAAAATATTCATTCGGACACTGTTGATAAGGAAGAAACTAAGGAAGTTGCTAGCACCTCACAACAAAACATTCATGTGAATGACTTGTTTTCAGAGGTCCAAAGAAACTGGAGATCTTTTGGATCTGCAAAACCATGCATTTAGAGAAAAAATAACTCCCTGTCGCGGGTGCTTAAAACGTATAGTGGCGATTGTGATTTATTTGGGTCGACAGGGATTGGCTTTCCGAGACAACGATGATGATAACAGCAGTTTAAATAAAGAGAATTTGTTGCAAATATTCGAGTTGCTACGACGTTTTGACCCTTTTTTAAAGAATATACAGCGCCAGGGAATACCACATATTTACCTCCAGAAATTCAAAATGAAGTTATCTTGTGCTACGGTGAGGAAATCATCAATATCATTGTAAGTGAACTGTATGTCGCTGGAAAGTTCAGCGTTATAACTGATGGAACGCGAGATATTAGTGTTTCTGAACTTAGTGTTTGCGTGAGATATGTAAAAATAAATAAATAAATAAATAAAAATAAAACAGTAGAGTCCTTTTTGAAATTTGAGGTAATTGCTGAATAATATCAAAAACAATTATCAAACTTTTGGCTTCTGTAGGTATTAAGAAGGATTTTGCTATGCATTGGGCAAGCTTACGATGGAGTGAGCGTTATGAGAGGCCACATAGGTGGTGTGCAAAAGTTATTTCGGAAGTCTCATCCCCTCGCACTGTATATCCATTGCTATGTGCACCAGTTAAATTTAATAATTGTAAAAGTGTGTTCGTTTGAACAAAGCAAATACCTTTTTTTGATATATTGCATAATTACCATATTTCTCTATCTAAAAGTTCATAGACGATAAAGCAAGCTCAGATAGCGTTACATTTGGAGCATTCCAGTATACCTGGCCTTTCAGACATTCATTTGGCTTCACATATCGGTATTCGTTCAATGAATGCTGTGAAAAAGAATTATGAAGGTATAGTCTCTGCATTAGAGGGTAAGGATGCTAAGAAGACTACTGAAGCTGAAGGTATTGCTAACAAACTAAAATCATTCGCAACTGTTTCATGCTTGACTGAAACTGTAGCAAGTGTTTGGGAATTACTAAGGGCCTGAATAATTTTCTACAAAGAGAAGATATTATCCTAGCAGACGCCCAGCTACTTATTTGTTCGGTTGTTGAAGCCATAAAAGAACTTCAATGCTAATAATGTTGTACTTATCGCTTTTAAATGCACATATAATCATTTTTTCATATAAATTTGCGAGTTGGATCTCTCAAACAGTTCTAATCCGTACAGGAATTTTGTTAGCTTGTAATCAGCATAAATTGGTCCTTCAAATGACATGCTTAGTTTCTCTGCAGGCAAGTGCTTTGTCCCGAACTTTCCTTGTCAGTACTGGTTCTCCCCGACAGTATTATTGTACCGTAAGTTTTGTAGTTGTTAATCACCTAGAGATACTATCTCATCGCGACACACCAAACACACTCGCACCATATAATCGAGTGTCAATTTGCCCTCGTTGGAAATTAGAGAGGTCATACACTTTATAATTGTCTGCTCAATTTACTCCACACTAAATACATCAGATTTACTACTTATCATCGTATTGGACAGTAGCCATATGGTGCAGATATCCACACACTAACACCCCGCCAACAGAGTTGTCTTGCTATATATTAACGGGTGTTGATTACCTGCACTATCTTCAATTTTATGTCATTGATGTATATGAGGATTTGTTTGTCTGCTGTCTTTTAAGTTAACTGAAGTTTTAATGACGTAATTTTACTGATTCCTTCTTTAGATATCTCTAAATTTTTCAAAAGGAATTTACATTATATATAGTTTTAAATATTGAAATTTAATTTGATTATGAAACATTCATATTGTATGTGACACAATTCAATTTTCACGTAGTAAGGGACATTTTGAAAAGATACAAAGAGAAAGTCATTGTAACTTCAGTTCATTTAAAATAAAATAGAAAAATAATTTTCTACCTAAATCTGTGGGCTGAAAAACCAAGGTGGCGCCTGTATTTAACACTTTTACGTTTCACTTAGTTTTTTTTTTTTTTTTTTTTTTTTTTTTTTTTTAATGGAAGGGCAAGGATCGTATCACTTGTGAAGAAATATTAAGACCCCATCCTTCCATTGAAAGAAGACACTAGTATTTGGAATATTCCTATAGAAATAAAAAAATGCTACTCCTAATCACTTCTCATGAGCCAGCTCATCTCTGTAATTTTAAGCAAGATTTAATTGCGGAATATTTGGCAGTAACAGTACTTTCTCTACTTATCCAATAACCTACTTTAACAATAACTATATATAGGGTAGGCTGTAATTAACTCCCTATTTAAAATTGTTTATAACCTTTTTAATGCTTAACCAATTCTCATAACAAAGAGCATTTTGTTCCTTTCAATGGTACAATTATTATGCATTGCTCAAATTCCACCACGATCCACCTGTTTTCGTAAATGATTGGGGATGTTTGCGATAGATTTCTGCAGATATTTCAGAGGTAAGTTTGCAAGAAATTGGCGAATTCTCTCCTTCAGTTCATCAAGAACTTTTGATTTTGCGTGACCCTGTGTGTAGAAGATCGTCTAAAAGTTTAGAAAACACCCTATAAGTGGTAAACGCTGCAAAATATCACCAAAATAACAATGCAATACATATGATGTGTTAAAACATTGTAATGTAACATTCTTGTCGGATTATTTCTTTTTGTACTATTCTGTGCTGTAGCGGTTTTGTCTTTAACTTTGTTTAAGTTTTTTCTTGGTATTGATACAATTCTTACTTATCCCTCTACCGAAGTGAGCGAGGAGGAACGTTCGAATAACTCCAACCAAGTCTTATCGAGTTACGGTTACAGTACGCACTAACACATCTAACATCCCACAAAACGCATTGAGCGTGTGCAAGCGTGTAACAGAGAGAGAGAGAGAGAGAGCACAGAATCGGAAATCCTCAAGTGGTTTTTATTGCCCCAAAAGGATATCCTTTTGGTAGTGGGTTCTCTGCCACTGTCGAAAAGGCATCGGATGTCTCGATTGCTTACTTAACATTCTGGAAACGTTCGTATTGTCTCACAGAGAAGGCAAAGAAGCGGGTTTCTGTATGCAGTGGATGGAGCTAGCTTCCAAATACAAGGGTTAAGAGAATACGTGACGGGTGGTGAACAGTTACCAACAAACTCAGATACTCCAACCACATATCAAGGTTTTTCGTTTAATGTCAACGCAAAAATGGAAGTGTGCCAACTTCCAAAATGAAACACTAAAAACAAATATCAGATTATGGCTTTCTGGGTCACTAGCATGTACGCGGACCACGTAGACTTGATAGGATATTATATAAGATCAACGAAAAAAATGTAAATATTATTTTATCAGCGAGCAAAGAAACTCTCTTGGATATATAAATAGAAATAACTAAATCCATGGTAGCAAGCAAGAATCGCATTAGCTCAGGTGACGACAACATTGTAATCGATGATTAAAGATTAAAGGAAGTAGCCAAACTTAAATACTCATGTTCAGTTATAATAAACTAAATGTGCTAAGGGGTATAACGCTTATTTCCAGTCTATCAGGTCCCTCATTCGATCCCTAGCTTGAGATATTGAGTTTAGTAATGGACAGTCATCGTGCGCGTGACTTTTTTTGGGGGGGGGATGTCTTGTTTTGGGGGCACAGCGGCTCAGTGCTAGAGCGCTGACATCTGGTGGGTGGGGTTAGTGGTTCGATCGACTTAGTGGGCCAAGTAACTTTGTTGAGTTGAGTTTGAGTTTAACGTCACATTCAGCAGCAAGGCTATATGAGACGTGAACCTACTGATTAACGTGGAATCCAAACCACATAAGCTTCCGCCGGAAATTGAACCCGGTCCTCCCGCGCCACACATGTGTACGCTAACCGATTAACCACAAAGGAGCTCCCAAGTAACTTTGTGGTGTACCACATCGTGTCCATGGGCTTTCTAGGACTACTCCGGTTTCCTTCCATATTATTCCAGCAATTCTTGCATCGTCATTCACTTGCCTTAATCATCGAGTCCTTTAGCCTGAAGGGCATAATTGTGAGACGTAAGTTCAAAAATTTCATTTCAATCTCTTGTTTCTGCCGACTTCCTTCATTCCACCACTTCATTAGCTATCAATATCGCCGTTTCCCTTAGCCTCGTAGCATCCTTCTGGAACGTTAAACTAAAACTTAAAAATAATTTAGCTGACAAAGCACAGCTAAAAGAGCTAAAGTAATGAGTTTAGTAATGGAGTCCAGTACTAAAATATTACTGAATTGGTAGGTAAAATACAGTAACATATAACTCTTTTGCACAACATTCATACATCTAGTTAATTTCTCTGAGCAACTTTAGACAAAATCATGTAAAACTTACAATCGGAAGTAGTAAAACGCTAGCTAAAATTTCTAATTATCCTTCGATTTATTCTCTACACTTACTTAGAAGCATGTCAAGCCAACAGTGTTCACAAGTACTAAGTATTATCAAAAATGTATTTTAAATGGGTCAACCATTTCCTCGTCTTTGCTATTTTATGAATACAGAATATGAAATAAAAACATTGAAATTACTTTCCTTCTTCTCCTTAGAAGGGCAGTGTTCGAAAACATAAAGTTCCAATTATTTTTAATGAAAAGAAGTTTATATACTAACTTTCATCTTTCTAACTTGAAGGGTCACTGAGGGTTTTTTGTTTAAAGATAAAATGTGATCCCACACTTTAGGAGACGCATTCTAATCAAAGTGACCTCAAAAAACCCGCTTTTGAGGTGTTACTGCCATGTTCCAAAATTCAATTCAAATGGTTAAGTGACGTAGATTTATATAATGGACAAACAAATATATATATATTCAATCAGCTTTCTACAGAATGGATCATTTATCAATATACGCCCCAATCCACACCAGTGGTAGATCTAGAAGGTAAAAACTGGGGATACCCAGAACCCAGACTATGATAGGTATGTCATGATTTCACTATAAACATTCAAAAATATATAAGTAAAAGCTTAAATTATTCTTGTCATTTAAAATAACTGGGGGTACAGATCCACAACTGCTTGTAACTTTTAAACTAATAGAGAAAACGTTTAAATATTGTACCTTGCAAATATCGGAAGGGAGACATTGTTTGATATACTATGCTGTATCACCAGGTCAACAGTGTTGCCAACCCAACACGAAGTTCTATTTTTAAAAAGTGCCAATAGATCCAGGTATTTCACATTTCAGATCTAATGTTAAACAAAAACTCACAATTACACTTGTTGTTCAATGTTACAAACTAAGGACACTAGAGTATCACATACCTTCTCAACAGTAATACCGCGAGTGAGACGGACGGGCTAACGCATATCCAAAGTACTTTAGTGCCTTATACTACTATGGTCAAGTTAGGGTGGATTTTGAATGAATAGTAATAAAGTTCCAAGGAATTTAAAAAAAAATAGAATTCTTTCCGAAGCCTATATTTAAAGAAAATGATTACATAAGCACCTCAACCAATTACGTACATGATTTTCAATAAAGGTAAGTTCATAATTCTCGGGTAAGTTCATAAGTTCATAATATAGAAGCAAAGTAAATAAAAAACTATTGCAGTGAGCGTTATTGAAGCTTTTATTATTCGATTCTAGTGGAGTTCGTGTGTCTATCCCACGATAACTCTTGTAAAATTTACTCCCTTTTAATAAAACTTGGTATGTGCCTTCTTTGAACGTATAGAAGTGAACCAATCAATCGAGTATAAGGGAGTAAAATACATCCCATGTTGCAAGTTTACACATATATACACAAGATCAATTTTCCAATATAAACCACGTATTTTTTGCTTCCATTATGACAAAGTTTAATTATGTTTTCTTTGTGGCATTGGGAATATTCTCACAGCTTATGGTTAAATTTTGCCTAAGCTAATGCCATTCAAATATAAAATCTAACTTACCTCCCCCCTTCCCGAAGATTTCAATAAAAATTCTATGACAACTTTCGAAGAGAAAAAAAAAATACAATTTTGTCGAACATAGTCTAATTTTTTTCTACGAATTTCCAATCGTCTCACTTCGTTCCAGTTGAAATGGACCAATAATGAAAAAACGCGTTCTTTCCAATTTTATATATTATTCAAAATATTTATTAAATACAGTCAGTCAGATATTTTTTTATAGGATATCATTTATGTATTGTAGGAAATTGGAGGTTTACTGATATAGTTTGGGGTCAAAATTAGTGAGAGTAAGTTTCATTGTCTTGAACAATGTATTGCATCATTAATTTTAAATACTTCCCGTTTTAAGCACTATGGCAATTTTTACTATATATATATATACAGGGTGGTCATGCATTAATGACGGAAAATTTGGAAGATGAATCTACAGGTAAAGACAAGCAAAAAATGTCATATTAACATTGGGTGAATGCGGCTTCGTTTGGACGCTAGAGGGATCTGAAATGTCACCTTCCGGGACGGCAATTTGAAATATCGCAAGAACGGAGAGAAATACGAATGTCGGGTCAAAAGGTATCAAAGGAAACACCATCCGAATAATCCAATTATGCATAAGTGATGGCGAAACGGTGGCGGCGGCAGAGGGTGGCACAAAGAAATTGAATGAAAAGCAGAGAAAAGTAAACAACTTACACTGAAAAGCTATAGGAGGGGATGTTATAGAGAACACGCATCAACAAATGTTATATTCTTTCATAATTGGATTCTTCGGATGGGATTTCGTTTGATATCTTTTGACCCGACATTCATATTTCTTTCCGTTCTTGCGATATTGCAAATTGCTGCGTCGGAAGGTGACATTTCAGATGCTTCTAGCTTCCAAACGAAGCCGCATTCACCCAATGTTAATATGACATTTCTTTCTTGTTTTTACCTGTAGATTCACCTTCATGATGCATGACTACCCTCTATCTATCTATCTATCTATCTATTTATCCTATATATATACAGGGCTGGATGTAGGGGGTGCAGAGGTGCACGTGCACCCCCCTTTTTGTTGTAAATATACACTATCTAAAGTGAAAAGCTAGCAGTGAGTTTTGCAAAATCAATAGTTTCTGTCAATTTTCTGAAGGTTGAAGGAAGAGGATTCATCGAGAGCAAACACTGAGCATTTCCACGGCAATTACTAATTTACACTACAGATGAATAAAGGCTTTTAAAAAAAACTCAAAATTAATTAAAATGTACTGGCTGTTATTTGGTGCACCCCCTCAGAAAATCCTGGATCCGTATATATATATATATATATATATATATATATATATATATATATATATATACGTTCAAATTATTAGACCCACGCTAGAAAAGTGCAAAGTTGATATTGAATTCCTAATTTCGGAGTTTTAGAACATGTAATTTACTGGTTAAACCACCAAAATAGGATCCTTCATTTGTTTACTGTACAATTGAAGTGTGATATCACCGTTGAACAGTAGATGACATTAGTGGGGGAGGGGAGTTCTGAAAGTGGTGTTTCAGTTGTAGATAGCTATTGTGGTTTCTGTCAACAAGTTACAGTCAAAAGTGTTATGGTTGCAGTCGTAAGCAGTTACGTCATTCGAAGCGTTCAACAGTTCGAATGGACCAGATTAAACTGTCCGTGACGTGTTTTTGTATTAATCTTTTATTCTGTGAAGTCCTGTAATCGCGGCGTAATGTGAAAACCGAGAGACCTTTCTCCACGTAAAGTGGGAGTTATCAAAACACTTCTGTCGGAAGGAAGATATACACAAAGACAAACTGCTAGTAGAGTTGGGACAGGGCAAAAATATGTGAGTTGAATCTCTCTTTCTATGAGCAAGAATCAAATGTATTAGCAAAATAGGGTTGGGAAGTGTGGAAAACACTTCTGTCGGAAGGAAGATATACACAAAGACAAATTGCTAGTAGAGTTGGGACAGGGCAAAAATATGTGAGTAGAATCTCTCTTTCTATGAGCAAGAAGCAAATGTATTAGCAAAATAGGGTTGGGAAGTGTGGAAAACACTTCTGTCGGAAGGAAGATATACACAAAGACAAATTGCTAGTAGAGTTGGGACAGGGCAAAAAATATGTGAGTAGAATCTCTCTTTCTATGAGCAAGAAGCAAATGTATTAGCAAAATAGGGTTGGGAAGTGTGGGCGAAAACGAAAGCTATCGCTAAGAGGTACGAGAAAACTAAAAAGATTGGCTCTGGGAAACAGAGACGCAACATCTAGAGATTTAAGCAAAAAAGTGGGTTTGTATGGTACAGACATTTCACCTGAAAATGTTCGAAGGATTCTTTAAGCTGAGGGGGGAAAAGCACGCAGGCCAGGAACGAAAGCAAAAATTACTCCAATCATGACAAAGAAGCGCCCCAAACGGTCACAAAACAGGAAACATTGGACTGCTGATGATTGGAGATTAATGTGTTTCAGTGATGAATTATGTGTTTTCGTGTATGACGTATGTTCACAATGTGTGACGTTGACCTGGGGAGGAATTCAAGTTGGAATGTCTCCAACAAAACTTGAAGCATCCAACTTCAGTCATGGTCTGGGGTGTGATGTCTATCTTTGGGCCTGGGATACTGTATATAGTAGAGGGAAGAATGAAACACGAACAATAACTACAAGTTCTTCAAGAAGAACTGCTTCCGCATACTACAGTTTGGTTTAATGACGCACAATTTATCTTTATGCGTGATGGAGTTCCATGCCACCGGGCGAAAACTACCAAAATTCTTCGAGGACAACTAAATTAAACCATTCTTCCGTGGCCGGGTAATAGTCCTGATAAGAATCCGATTTAAAAACCTATGGAAATTCATAAAAATAAAAGCTAAAGAAGAAGCACATTACAACCAAATATCAATTGATCGATGAGATCAATAACTTGTGGTTTCATGATGCTGAATTGAAGTCAAAATGTGCTAAACTCGTACATAGCATGCCACAAAGGATAAGGTAGTTAATAAAGAATAACAGATTTCATACGAAATACTAATCTCTTGCAAGTATTAAATTTCATTATTTTTGTTTCCAATTTGGATATACATACTGTATGATAATTATATTTAAATGTCACTTGTTTTATTGATATTGAAAAGGATGTGCCGCACGCACTACAAATTAGGGCAGTTACAAAGCAGTAATTTGGACTGTTCAAACGTGTGAATGTTGAGTCTTAATAATTTTAACACGTCTGTATATATATTGAAAAAATATTGAAAAAAAAAATTAAATTCGTTGTAACTTTGTTTATACTTCTTCCAAATATGTCATGTGACTCCCCTAGTATTCGACATTAAAGTACTTTGGGTGTGCATTACCTCGTCTGTATCACTTCGCGTTATTGCTGTTGTAGAACTCTCCAAAATTTGGTTTCTTTTTTTATGTTTGTGAAACTGCAACATCCTCAGTTTACAACCCCGCATAACAAGTGTCTTGTTATTTGTTTTCCTTTAATATGCAGATTTGAAGTATGTAATACCCTGGCATAGGAATATTTAAAACAAATGAAACTTTATGTTGGGTTAGCAACACTGTTAATCTGGTAGTATTGCAGGGTATGTCAAACAATGTCTCCCTGGTCGATTATTGCGTGCTACGTAATTTCAACATTTCTTTATCTATTACTCTAAAGTTAGTAGGATGTAAGAAGATAGTCCACCCTGCATATAAGATACAATGAAAGCAGTGACATAATTAAGAAGTAAGTGGGATGCAGGTGCATTTCGCCAGCCCCCCCACCTTGGAGTTTCGAAACAAAACCTATGCCAATCGTTTGTGCTACGTTTGTGCCGGAATGTACCGCAAAAATTTTCGTTTGTACCACTTCCGGTACGAAGTTATAATAGTTTTAAAGTGGGGGGGCTGGGGAAACGGCAGCCCCCCCACCTTGGAATTTCGAAACGAAACCTATGGCAATCGTTTGTGCTACGTTTGTGCCGGAATGTACCGCAAAAATTTTCGTTTGTACCACTTCCGGTACGAAGTTATAAGGGTTTTTAAGTGGGGGGGCTGGGGAAACGGCAGCCCCCCCACCTAGGAATTTCAAAACAAAACCTATGCCAATCGTTTGTGCTACGTTTGTGCCGGAATGTACCGCAAAAATTTTCGTTTGTACCACTTCCGGTACGAAGTTATAAGGGTTTTAAAGTGGGGGGCAGGAGAAACGGCAGCCTCCAAACTTGGAATTTCGAAACAAAACCTATGGCAATCGTTTGCGCTACGTTTGTGCCGGAATGTACCGTAAACATTTTCGTTTGTACCACTTCCGGTACGAAGTTATAAGGGTTTTAAAGTGGGGGGGGGGGCTGGAGAAACGGCAGCCTCAAAACTTGGAATTTCGAAACAAAAGGTATGCCAATCGTTTGTGCTACGTTTGTGCCGGAATGTACCGCAAAAATTTTCGTTTGTACCACTTCCGGTACGAAGTTATAAGGGTTTTAAAGTGGGGGGCTGGGGAAACGGCAGCCCCCCCACCTTGGAATTTCGAAACGAAACCTATGGCAATCGTTTGTGCTACGTTTGTGCCGGAATGTACCGCAAAAATTTTCGTTTGTACCACTTCCGGTACGAAGTTAAAAGGGTTTTAAAGTGGGGTGGCTGGGGAAACGGCAGCCCCCCCACCTAGGTATTTCAAAACAAAACCTATGCCAATCGTTTGTGCTACGTTTGTGCCGGAATGTACCGCAAAAATTTTCGTTTGTACCACTTCCGGTACGAAGTTATAAGGGTTTTAAAGTGGGGGGGCTGGAGAAACGGCAGCCTCCAAACTTGGAATTTCGAAACAAAACCTATGCCAATCGTTTGTGCTACGTTTGTGCCGGAATGTACCGCAAAAATTTTTGTCTGTACCACTTCCGGTACGAAGTTATAAGTTTTTTTAAGTGGGGGGCTAGGGAAACGGCAGCCTCCAACCTAGGAATTTCCAAAACAAAAGCTATGCCAATCGTTTGTGCTACGTTTGTGTCGGAATGTACCGCAAAAATTTTCGTTTGTACCACTTCCGGTACGAAGTTATAAGGGTTTTGAAGTGGAGAGGCTGCAGAAACGGAAGCCTGCAACCTTGGAATTTCGAAACAAAAACTATGCTAATCGCTTGTGCTACGTTTGTGCCGAAATGTACCGCAAAAGTTTTCGGTTGTACCACTTCCGGTACGAAATTGCAAGGGTTTTAAAGTGGCGGGCTGGGGAAACGGCAGCCCCCCCACCTAGGAATTTCAAAGCAAAATTTATGTCAATCATTTGTGCTAGATTTGTGCCTGAATGTACCGCAAAAATTTTCGTTTATACCAGTTCCGGTATGAAGTTGTAAGGTTTTAAAGTGGGGGGCTGGAGAAACGGCGGCCTCCAAACTTGGAATTTCGAAACAAAAACTATGCCAATCCTTTGTGCTACGTTTGTGCCGGACAAAAAGTTTCGTTTGTACCACTTCCGGTACGAAGTTATAAGGGTTTCAAAGTGGGGGGGCTGGAGAAACGGCAGACTCCAACCTTGGAATTTCGAAACAAAACCTATGCCAATAGTGTGTGCTACGTTTGTGCCGGAATGTGCCGCAAAAATTTTCGTTGTACCACTTCCGGTACGAAGTTATAAAGGTTTTAAAGTGGGGGCTGGGGAAACGGCTGCCCCCCACCTAGAAATTTCAAAACAAAACCTATGCCAATCGTTTGTGCTACGTTTGTGCCGGAATGTACCGCAAAAATTTTCGTTTGTACCACTTCCGGTACGAAGTTATAATAGTTTTAAAGTGGGGGGGCAAACTTCAGAAACATCAAATTCAATACAAATAGAGATAGAAACATTGAGTTAACGGGAATCGTTAGTGCACTTATAAGCACTAAGCACTAACGTTAGTGCTATCATATTTTGGGATTTTTTCAAGATTTTTGGTGGGGGGGCCAACTTCAGAAAAATCAAATTGTATACAAATAAAGGTAGAAACATAGTGTTAACAGCAATCATTAGTGCATCATTAGTGCACTTAAACGCACTAAGCACTAACGTTAGCGCTACTATATTTTGAGATTTATTCAAAAAATTTGGTGGGGTGGTCAACTTCAGAAATATCAAATTCTATACAAATAGGGATAGAAACATGGGGTTAATGGCAAACGTTAGTGCATCGTTAGTGCACTTAAACGTACTAAGCACTATCGTTGGTGCTACCATATTTTGGAATTCATTCAAGATTTTCGGTGGGATGGGCAACTTCAGTAATTTCAAATTCTATACAAATAGAGATAGGAACATAGAGTTAACGACAATCGTTAGTGCATCGTTAGTGCACTTAAAATACTAAACACTGACGTTAGTGCTACAATATTTTGGGATTTATTCAAGATTTTAGATGGGGGCCAACTTCAGAAATATCAAATTCTATACAAATAGAGGTAGAAACATGCAGTTAAAGACAATCGTTATTGCATCGTTAGTGCACTTAAATGCACTAAGCATTAAGGTTAGCATTACCATATTTTGGGATTTATTCAAGATTTCTGGTGGGACCAACTTAAGAAATATCAAATTTCATACAAACTTTTAGTGCTTTCTAGAAGCACTAACGATACACTAATGAATGGCATTAATTTTTTGTTAGTGCTTGAAGTTGACGCAAGTTCACTGTGCCCTCCAAAGATATTGTACCTGTAGCACCTACACTAATGAAGTACTAACGTTAGGGGTTGGTGCACTAAGAACCACTAACAATTGCACTAGAAGATATCATTAGTGCTTTTGAATATGGCGGAAATTTGATGCAATTAAAAATTCCCAATAAATGTCTTATAGGAGTTTAGTGACATGTAATTGTCCATAACTACACTAATATTGAAGGACAAACGAAACTGTTAGTGTTTTCTAGAAGCACTAACGATGCACTAACGATTGCACTAGAATAGATCATTAGTACTCTTGAATTTGACGGAAATTTGACGCAATGAAAAATTTCCCATAAATTTATTATGTGTTTCGTTACATGTAATTGGCCATAAGTAAACTAATATTGAAGTTCTAACTAAATTGTTAGTGTTTTCCAGAAGCACTACCAATGCATTAACGAATGGCACTAAGTTTTAGTTAGTGCTTGAAGTGGGGGCGCTAAGTTCACTCTGGCCTCAAAAGTTATTTTAATTGTAGCACATTTACTAATGAAGCACTAACCTTAGGTGTAGATGCGCTAAGAAGCACTAACAATGCACTAACGATCGCTCTAGAAGAGATCATTAGTGATTTTGAATTTGGCGGAAATTCGATTCAATGAAAAATTTGCCTAAATTTCTTGTGAGTCTCGTGATATGCAATTGGCCATAACTACACTAATAGTGAAGCACTAACGAAATTGTTAGTGCTTTATAGAAGCACTAACGAATTGGACTATTTTTTCCGTTAGTGCTTAAAGTGTCGGTGCGAAATTCACGCTGACTTCTCCATAGGTTTTTTACTTGTAACACCTACACTAATGAAGCACTAACGTTAGGTGTTTGTGCTCTAAGAAGCAATTACGATGCACTAACAATTGCACTAACAGAGGTAATTAGTGCTTTTGAATGAGATGGGAATTTGATACAATGAATAATTCCCCATGTGTTTCTTATGGGAGTTTTGAGACTTATAATTGGCCATTTCTACACTAATGGTGAAACACTAACGAAACTACTTGTATCTTCTAGAAGTACTAACAATGCACTAACGTATAAAACTAATTTTTTCGTTAGTGCTTGTAGTGGGGGCTAAGTTCACGATAAATTCGAAAGTTTTCTTTCCTTGTAATATTAGTGCTTCCTAGTGCACCAACACCTAAGTTTCGTGCTTCATTAGTGTAGGTGCTACAAGTAAGAAACCTTTGCGGGCCAGCGTGAACTTGGTTCCCACTTCAAGCAGTAACGAAAAATAAGTCAATTCGTTAATGTATCGTTAGCGCTTCTGCAAAACACTCATAGTTCCGTTAATGCTTAACTATTGATGTAGGTATGGCCAATTATATGCCACAAAAATCCCATAAGAGATTCATGTGGAATTTTTCATTGCGTCAAATTTCCGCCAAAATCAAAAGCACTAATGACCTCTTCTACTGAAATCGTTAGTGTTTCTTAGTGCATTAACACCTAACGTTAGTTCTTCATTAATGTAGGTCCTACAAGTAAAAAAACCTTTGGAAGCTTTCATGAACTTGGCGCCCCACTTCAACCAATAACGAAAAAATTAGAGCTGTTTTCGTTAGTGCTTCACTATTAGTGTAGCTATGGCCAGTTACATCTCAGGAAATTCACATAAGAAATTTAAGGGGAGTTTTTCACTGTGTCAAATTTCTGCCAAATTAAAAAGCACTAATGATCATTTCCAGTACAATCCTTAGTGCATCGTTAGTGCTTCTTCGTGCACCAACCCCTAACGTTAGTGCTTAATTAGTGAAGGTGCTACAAGTATAATATCTTTGGTGGTCAGCGTGAATTTGCGCCCTCTTCAAGCATTAACAAAGTAATTAGTGCATTCGTTACTGATTCCTGAAAATACTGACACTTTGTATGGAATTTGATATTTCTGAAGTTGCCCCCCACCAAAAATCTTGAATAATCCCAAATATGGTAGCACTTACGGTAGTGCTTAGTGTGTTTAAGTGCACTAACGATGCACTAACGATGCGGTAAGTTTAGTGAAAATCTGTCTGCATAAAGATGGGTGGGGGCTAACTTCATATGAAGTAGGTCCCAAACCAAAATCTTCAATATCTCGTAAACGCTGATAGCACTAACGTTAGTTCTAAATGCACTAACGTGCACTAACGATGCATTAACGATGTGCAACGTTTGGTGTGATTTGGGAGAGGTGGGGGGCCAACTTCAGGCACGTAATTTTTTTTGCGGTACATTCCGGTAAAAACGTACCACAAACGATTGACATAGTCTTATCTCGAAATCCAAGATGGGGGGTTCTGGAAACGGCAGCCCCCTAGTTAAAACTGTCATACTTTTGTACTGGAAGTGATACATACAAAAATGTTTGCGATACATTCCGACACAAATGTTGTTAAACGATTTGCATAGGTCTCGTTTCGAAATTCCGAGGGGGCATCAAAACGGCAGCCCCGTAGCTTGAAACTCTCGTATCTTTGTACCGGAAGTGGTACAGAAAAGAGTTTAGCGAAACGTTCCTGTTCAAAAGTAGTGCAAAGAGTGGGCGTAGGTTTCATTTCGAAGTTACTGGGTGCGGGGCTGCCGTTACCACAGCCCCTCTTGAAAACTCATATAACTTCGTACCGGAAGTGGAACAAACGAAAATTTTAGCGGTACATTCCGGCACAAACGTAGCACACACAATTGGCATAGGTTTTGTTTCGAAATTCCAAGGTTGGAGGCTGCCGTTTCTCCAGCTCCCCCACTTTGAAACCCTTATAACTTCGTACCGGAAGTGGTACAAACGAAAATTTTTGCGGTACATTCCGGCACAAACGTAGCACAAACGAATGCCATAGTTTTTGGTTCAAAATTCCAAGTTTTGAGGCTGCCGTTTCTCCAGCCCCCCACTTTAAAACCCTTATAGCTTCGTACCGGAAGTGGTACAAACGAAAATGTTTACGGTACATTCCGGCACAAACGTAGCACAAACGATTGCCATAGGTTTTGTTTCGAAATTCCAAGTTTGGAGGCTGCCGTTTCTCCAGCCCCCCCACTTTAAAACCCTTATAACTTCGTACCGGAAGTGGTACAAACGAAACTTTTTGCGGTACATTCCGGCACAAACGTAGCACAAACGATTGCCATAGGTTTTGTTTCGAAATTCCAAGTTTGGAGGCTGCCGTTTCTCCAGCCCCCCCACTTTAAAACCCTTATAACTTCGTACCGGAAGTGGTACAAACGAAAATTTTTGCGGTACATTCCGGCACAAACGTAGCACAAACGATTGGCATACCTTTTGTTTAGAAATTCCTAGGTGGGGGGCTGCCGTTTCCCCAGCCCCCCCACTTTAAAACCCTTATAACTTCATACCGGAAGTGGTACAAACGAAAATTTTTGCGGTACATTCCGGCACAAACGTAGCACAAACGATTGCCATAGGTTTCGTTTCGAAATTCCAAGGTGGGGGGGCTGCCGTTTCCCCAGCCCCCCCACTTTAAAACTATTATAACTTCGTACCGGAAGTGGTACAAACGAAAATTTTTGCGGTACATTCCGGCACAAACGTAGCACAAACGATTGGCATAGGTTTTTTTTCGAAACTCCAAGGTGGGGGGGCTGGCGAAATGCACCTAGTGGATGCTATTATCCCGACAATGAAGTCCCGGGAAGAACTTAAATTTGAAACTCTATAAAATGAGAGTGAAAATTGTTGTAGGCTACTCTATGGGTGTAAACATTGTTCGTTAGCCCTGTGGAATAAATATTATGCAATGTTAATAGTGTTTAACGAACACTAATGTCCAAATATGAGGCATATACCAATCGATCGATCACATTATGCTGAACAAAATGATATGGTTGCGGGCGTAAAACCACATACGAAGTTTTCGAGAAAATAGTTTTTTTTTTCTTTTTGTTTGTTTTGTAAAGGGAAAAGTTGATGTTCAAGAATATCACCTGTTACAATGAAACTGATGTTTAACTTAAATAATGTATGATACACATAATTCACTCGATAGATGAGATGTTTTTTTGAGCGAGCCATGCATTGGCGTAACTAGGATATTTACTTGGTGGGGCCATGTCTCCTTGGTACTGAGAATTGGAAGAATCTTTTTGAAGACCTAGTTATAATATTTTCTTATATTTCGTTCTGAGTTCCGCTTACTCTGCACTGATAATAATCTCTTCAAGTCCTTCTAACACGACACTGTCGTGTAACAGTTCAGTGAAAATCTATTACATCAGAAAGTTGCTTAAAATTGTATATTTAGTATAGCCTACTCTATTGCTACTAAATAACTACCTAAAATCTACTCTAATTATGGAAACTCAGAATTTTCTTTTACTGTTTTACTCGTGCAATTCTGAACGAAAGTACATTATTCGTAAACGTTAACTATCTATCACCTTCTCAGTTTACTCTTACATCTAAAAGAAACACAAATAAACATACAAGCAATGATATAATTTAAAATTATAACTTTTTAAAAATCAGTCATATGCTAATATTTAGTCATTTCTGCATTTAAAGTAAAGTGTAAAATCTTTTCAGTTTTACAATAAATCGTCGTCAGCTAGTGTTGCAGCTTAATTTACGCAAACCTTTGCGAACAAAAAAATAATAATTTTTTATACACAAGTAAATGCTCCAGCATATTTAAGATACCTACGTATTGCTTCTGTATTCTGATTAATTTATTATGCACTCGTTTCGTTAAATTTAATTTTATTTATAAATAGCGCGATCAAAGCACTAAGGAACACAAATTTTCATGTACCAAGGGACAATACTTTGCATATGGTTTTCATTTGATATAGTCTTAATTATCTTATGAATTTGTATTTTTTAAAAGCAATATGCCTAGTTCCATACTCATTTATGCTATTTCAGCAAATAATGTGATAAAACTACAATAATGAAAAAATTGCCATTCTATTGAGAATGAGGAAGCTAGCTATGGTTTCTGTATTGTACTTATCGTTGCTTAATTTAACAAACAAATTAGTTGGCAAAAATCAATTGTCATCAGATTTATCATCCCTAAACCCTGTTCGGCCTAAGCTCTAAACTGCGATAAACAAAACTACGTAAAACTAAATCTCGCTGATTTGCTGTTGGCCTACCGACGCTTGTACTCCTCCGCAAAATAGTTCATAAGATTTGATTATTACTTTTGCTATGAAGCTCCACATAAAACTACATTATTTTAAATGACAAAAATATAATATGGATTATCTAATAATATTGCAATTGAGAGAGGTTAATGAAACAATAGAAATAAACACTAAGGACGATACCATACCGTGACCAAGTACCTGGGTAAAAACTATATATATCGTCTGAAAGCTCTTGCCACGAGAAGTACGAATCTGTTTTTAAATCACGGGCAAACTCGCAACCTGACCCTATAAGTGGCCAGTTTCTTGGTGTTTGTAACCCTATGTATGACATTCGACAGAATAAAACATGAATGTTACGACGCATCACGCGTAAGCGCCTGACCGTATTATGTCCCTTTTTGGCTCATTGCTAGAACGTGACTCGTGCTAGGGTTTAATAATATCACTTTGCACCCAGACATACCCATTTGGTCAGTGTTGCCAACGAATTATAAATATAATGTGGCAGATAATTTCTCTACCACTGGATGTATATCCATGTAACGTGGCATGAAGATCATTCGTCACTATAGAAAATATACTGTGGACGTATTCCTTTGTCAAGGACCCCAGTTTGCCAGTGTTGCCAACCAATTGTAAAAATGAGAAGGTGTAAAACAGGTTCGTACGATGGGACATTTATACACCAAGCTTGGCATAAACATCACACGACACTATAGCAAAACGACGTTGAGTGTGACCATTTCCCTACCATTCTAGGTTGGCAGTGTTGCCCCAACCAAGTGTAAACAACACAATGTTGCAAATGACGTGCTTGCAATTGAGCAAATATATAACAAACGTGACAAGCAACTTTGAACAATGGAAAACCTGACATGGGTCACAGTGTAATTATGTCCGCGTAATTATGTAGATTTCATGCAAAAATTTTGAATGTTTTCATAGGTTGGTAACTCTGCTAAACAGGGTTGCTTGTGAGCGGGGACACTCATACCATGTGTTTTATTGTCCATGTTCCTTATGTCACATTTGTTATATATTCGTTCAGTGGCACGCACGCCATTTGCACATTATGATGTTTACACTTGGTTGGCAGCACTGACAACCTACAATGTTTGGGAGACGGTCACACTCAACGTCTTTTTGTTATAGTGTCGTGTGATGTTTCTGCCAATCTTGGTACATAAAGTCTTATCGTGTTGAACGTGTTTTACACCTTCTCATTTCTACAATTGGTTGGAAACACTGACAAACTGAAGTACTTGGGAGAGGAATACGACCACAGTATATATTTTCTCCAATGCCGAATGATCTTTGTGCCACGTTACATGGATATACATCCAGTGCTAGAGAAACCATCTGCCACATTGTACTTACAATTCGTTGGCAACACTGGCCAAATGGGTACGTCTGGGTACAAAGGGATATCATCAAACCCTTGAACTAGCCACGTTCTAGCAACGAGTCATAAAAGGAGCATGACAGGCTCAGCCGCTTACGCGTGATGCATCGTAACATTCATTATTATTCTGTCGAATATGCCATACATAGGATCACAAACACCAACAAACTGGCCATTTATATGGTCAGGTTGCTGGTTTGCCCGTAATTTGAAAACGGTTCCATACTTCGCATGGCAAGAGCTTTCAGGCGATATATAGGTTTTACCCAGGTACTTGGTCCCGGTATGGTATCATCCCTAGTAAGCATGCGTAGTAATTATGGCGCCAATTCAACTATGGAGGCGTATTCTGAAAGATGTCTCACATGAATCCCAGTTCTGTGAGTGTTATAGTGAAACACCAACACGGGAAGCCTATCCTTACTAAGCAACAATTGCTTACCAGATAAATTTAAACTTTTTTAAAAAAAAATCTTTCAATTCTTTTTCTTTCTTTACTGCTGCTGCCCTGAGTATCTGGACATCAATAAAAATAAGTAACTGCTGCTGAGAAGTCCTGCTCGAGAATCGGAGTAACTACACCTGGAGTAATCACCTCCCTCAATTTCGTATCAATAAAACAAGCCACTACTCAGATCTAGTCTGCTCCAGATTTATGAACGTTTACTCGCGCTTCCTCTGCACGTAGCACTGAGTCGTATCAATAAAAGAAGTGATTACTCATTTCTCCCATTCATCGCGCAGTCATTTCGTTGTTTTTAATCTATGGCGTAGTATCTTAAAAGCCATGAAACGGGCAAGTAGCAACGATAGCTTCAATCAAAGTGCATTTGTGGATATTGTTAAAGAGTTTCCAGTGGTACTTTCAAAGTCACAGCTACCAGAAAGTAAACGAAGGAAAGCCGAAACTTTGAAGGTAATTACAGTGAAATGCAACGAAATATCAAATACATCTACGACTGAGACACAAATTCAAAAGAGAATCTTTAATATTCGAGCGAGAATAAAACAAAAAGAAATAAGAAGAAAAAAACGGGAAAGAAGAAAGTAATACTGAAACCATGGGAATGAACCTATTTGAGCTGATGGTTGTTGATTGGAATCCAGCAATATCAAGATTAACACGACAAGCGCATATCACGTGTTGTCCAAGGTCTTTGTAGATTGTTTGGCTTTAAGAACGAAATCAGACACTTGGCTCCTTTGTTTTCTTTTTTAAAAAGTCCAGCCACCCACGTCATAAATCACGTCCATCTGATTGCGTTTTCCACACCATACGTGTCCCCTTTCGACTTGACATAAACAAAATACATTCTCATGTATACACCCTTTCTATCAACGTTGAGTTGAGTTGATTATTAGTTTAACGTCCTTTTCAGTAGCGTGCCTATATGAGACAGAACCCACTGATTAACGTGGGATCCAAACCACATGAGCTCCTGCCCGGAATCGAACGCGGGTCTCCTATGCCAAAGGCATGTACGCTAACCGCTTAGCCACGAAATAGCTCTTCCTATTAACGTATTACTCTCCAAAATACTAGGTTTCTTTAATGCCACTTGTGTATAGTCAAGTGCTCCGATAGCACCCGCAAATGTATATTGTTATTGCCACTCTGCCTTTGCTGTTTGTATATTACGCACACTTCCGGAAACAATCCATTTTCAGGTAGTCATAGACAGTACTTTGAGCCACACCAGAATCCCCTGACATTCCGACCTGGAATCCCGGATCACTCACGTAACGCAAGAAAACCAAGGGCACCGATTTCTCTGTAATTTTTTTTTTGGGGGGGGGGAAGGGCATTCAGATGCAGAAGGTATATATATCAGGATTTTAAGACAAATTGCACTCTAATTATGCCAAATATTGTATATTCATAAATACAATAGGGGGCCCACATGAGCTTTGGGGAGCCCGGGCTCCCACAGGATCGGCGTCCTTGAAGAAAGCCCGCATCTTTTCATCATTACGTAGTCCATCACCCCGAATTTCGGTTGATTCTCCTTTAAAAATGTTGTGCTAATCACTACATTTTCTTTCATAAACTTATAATGCTTTTTGTAATCTCCATTTCCAACATTTCTATGCAGTTTATAAGTTTTTCTACGCTGTAAAACAATCATATACTCTGCCATATTTCGCACGGAGTCACCTATTTAGCTTGCTCCACAAATTTGGAGAAGTTACTAGCATCACAGAGGAGTCTTTGATTTTTATTGATATCAAACGCGGAGTAGTTACTCGTCTCGAGAATAGAGGTGCGGCTACTTCAAAAGGGCGGGGCTTCTCCGAGGTCAGCCGAGACGACTAGAGCTCAGTTCTCTTTTTATTGATACCAATGCGAGTAACTACTTCAAAATTGGGCGTAATGAGTAACTTCTCCGTTTTATTGATATCACCCAATATTGTCAGAATGATGGTGTATAATTTGTTCCTCCCACTTCGGAGTGGCAGTGATACATCACAGCCAATCGTATTTGTGATGAGCGGAAGGATACAAATATTTTGTTTATCGTAGTTTAGAGCTTACGCTGAACAGGGAATATGTATAATACTTTAGTCTGAGTCCCTTGGTACATGTCCCCTCCCATACCAAAAGACGACATGACTTGCTCGGTTAAAATTGCTCTGGCTCTTGCTATTGCTGCAATACCCATGTAAGTTTTACAGTATGTAACTAAAATATCGGGTTATCAGGAACATTTTTTTTCTTTAGCATAGCACAAATATACTCCATTTCAAAAGCAAAATATAAAACGTGTTCCGGGGATGCATGACTTCCGCTATTGGAAATTATCGTTTACTCGGATGCAGAATAACGTCCTGTCTGTGTCTTGCAATATTGTACCCCTTCCAACTTACGACACTTTGTACAAAAATTTCTGGGTGCACGCCTAGTTACAGTTTATACCTTAAGAATCTAACCACAAACTTCAGTTCATTAATAATAATAATAATAATAATAATAATAATAATAATAATAATAATAATAATAATAATAATAATAATAATAATGAAAAGCAACAAACGATATTGAATAGTGACTTTTGAATGGGTATTATATGAATGTATGTAGAAAGTAACCATCGCTTGAGTTTAGCAGCTCAAGAATTCAGCTTCTTCTTTGTTTTGTTTTTGTTGTTTTTTAGTATACTTTAATTATTTGCTCTGAGAATCTCAACTATTGAAACATTACTATGCTATAAATAAAAGAAAACTGGTTTGTCATTCATATATAAACAAGAAAAACTTTTGAAGCAATAAAAAAATAATTTACATTAATGAAGCTATCAAATAAAAAAAACGCATATAGCGCAAGTTGAGAGGTCATTATACTTGTCCAGAGATTTTATTAAATGGATGGGCACACGAGTATAGACACTATTAAATATGTCGAATGCACGCATCTCTAAAATTGTTAAATGAGATAATTTAATAACATTATTTTCGTCCGGTAGAAAAATTCTGGTGAGGGCCAGCTTTGCTTCTTGGGGGAGGCGGTCCTCCCTGGCCCCCTTTAGTTCCGCCTATGGAGCCATCTCAGATTCGGTTACCAGTGGGAACACTCGATCGAAAAAGCGTAAATATTTTTTTTTCAGCTCAGCCATCCTGAATGAGGTTCTCCTGAGTTTTCCTAATTCACACCAGGCAATGTCAGGAATGTATCCTCGTCGCCAAAAGTGCCTTTACATCGCCGTGACGGGTATGTGACCGCGCAGTACTCCAAGGAAGGAATGGTTGCATAAGAAATTGTGATTAATTTTGAACAGTTTTTATTTTGACTAGGGAAATAACGTAGATATAGGGAGCAAAGGAAAAGATTTGAAGCATCAGTACACTATCATCTCTGAAAAGATTCGTATTCTCAGTTTTTCATTTTATTCTCTTATATGTTAAGTTAATAACTGCTGACAACTGCTATTAGCGCTTTTCACTCTTCAGGAATTTAACGCGACATGTTCGCAGGACACTTTTCTAAGTCCTAAATGTATGCGTGAATTATTTCAATCGTCTCACTGTCCTTATGCTGAACGTATGTTTCTCTGTCGTCAAGCAAGGTTTGTAATAAATGTAAATAAGGTTCTTATTATTAAATAAAACACAGAAGTATCTATTCCATGTATAGCACAATATAGTACAGTAATTAACCAACACGATAATCACTAACGCTCGCAGGATTTTTTTCGAACGGGGGGGGGGGGGGGGCAAAATACCGATATAGAGTTTTTTGATTTATTGCCCTATATATATTAAAAGTCATAGTTTATCATTGATAGCGTATATCCTCTTACTTTTTAAAATCGCCAGTTTAACCTATTAGTCAGAACATACATCTCCAGATATAATGTAGAGGGAAAAGAAGGAAAGAGATATGAAAAGTGGCGTAAGTAATTTTACTGCACCCTGGATAATCCATTACTCATACCCCCCTGTCCCACGCATTTCAACTGCTGCGTTATATATATATATATATATATATATATATATATATATATATATATATATATATATATATGGTTCCATGTCAGAAGGGCCCGAAAAAGGGCTAGGATAGAAAGGCCCGAGTCAAAACGGGGCTCGGTTTTAAAAGGCCCCGCGTCAAAAGAGCAAGTTCAAAAGTGGCCCCGCGACAAAAATGCCCGAGTCGAAAATGCACAGCGTGAAAATGTTCCCCTCGTCAAAGGGGCCCGGGTCAAAGATCATCGCGAGAAGAGAGTCAGAGACAAAAGGGCCCTATGTAAAAAAAAACGGACAAAGTGGACACCGCCTCAAAAAGACACGGGTCAAAAGATCCTTGCGAGTAAAGAGGCCGAGTCAAAAAGGCCTTATGTCAAAAAAGCCGGGTCAAAAAGGACTCCGTTTCAAAAGGGGACAGATCAAGACGGTCCCGCGTCAAAATGACCCGAGTCAAAATGACCCCGCGGCAAAAGGCCCCGAGTCAAAAAGGCCCCGCGTCAAAAGGAGCCAAGTCAAAAGAGCCCCGCGTCAAAGGGGTCGGCAAATACAATTCCACGGCTAAAAAACCTGAGATCAGGAGTGAAAACCAGGAGAAAGATACATATGACCAGTAGCGTAACTAATTTTATTGTGCCCTGATCGTTCATCCAACTCATACCTTCCCTCTGCCGCCCGCATTTCAGCTGGTATATATATATATATATATATATATATATATATATATATATATATATATATATATTTCTATGTCAGAAGGGCACGGACAAAAGACAAGAATAGAAATGCCCGCATAAAAAGGGTCGAAAGAGCCCTGCGACAAAAGGATCCGAATCAAAACAGCCCCGCTGTCAAAAGGACCGGAATCAAAAGGACGTCACGACAAAAAGGTCCTATCAAAAATGTCCGAGTCAAAAGGGACCTCACCTCAAAAAGGACACGGGTCAAAACGGTCCCGGGTCAAAAGGGTTACAGGCGAAAGGTCACCGCGTAAGGAAGCCCGAGTCAAAAAGGCCTCCGTTAAAACGGGACGAGTCAAAAGACCCCTGCGTCAAAAAGGACCGACTCAAAAGGCTTCGCGTCAAAAGGGCCCGGCAATATAATTTCACGGCGAAAAAGCCTGAGATCAGGACTGGAAATCAGGAGAAAGAAAGAGATATGATCAGTGGTGTAACAAATTTTACTGCGCCCTGGTCATTGATTATGTATTTAATCATACCTGCCCCTGCCCTGCCCCACACAGAGTTGATGTGTATATATATATATATATATATATATATATATATATATATATATATATATATATATATATATAGTTCTGGCAGAAGGACACGGACAAAAAAGCGAAGACAGAAATGCCCAAGTAAACTGGACCCCGGTCAAAAGGGACCGGCGACAAAAGGGTCCAAGTCAAAAGGGCCCTGCTGTCAAAAGTGCCCAAGTCAAAAGGTCGTCGTGACAAAAGGGTCCTATCTAAAATGACCGGTGAAAAAGGACACCGCATCAAAAGGGCACGGGTGAAGACTGTCCCGTGTCAAAAGTTCCCGAGTCGAAAGGGACACGCTACAAAATGTCCCGAGTCAAAAGAGGCCCCGCTTTATAAGAGGCCGTGTCAAAGAAGCCCCGCGTCAAAAAGACCCCGGGATAAAAGGCCCGGTAAATACAATTCCACGGCTAAAGAGCCTGAGATCAAGAGTGGAAATCAGCAGAAAGAAAGATATATGACCACTTACGTAAGTATTTTTACTGTGCCCTGGATCGTTGAACATCTATTTACTCATAACTTCCCCCTGCCCAACGCATTTCAGCTGGTGAATATATATTCTATGCCAGAAGGGCGAGGACCGAAATGCCCGAGTCAAAAGAGCCCCGGGTGAAAGGGCCCCATGACAAAACTGCCCTAGTCAAAAACGGTCTTTCGTCTAAAGGGCTCGGCGACCAAAGGGGCCGAGTCAAAAGGGTCCAAGTCAAAAAGGCCCCGAGTAGAAAGAGCCCGGGTAAGGAGTCGGCGACAAATGAGCCCGCGTCAAAAGGGCGCTGTTTCAAAAGTGCCCTGGTCAAAAGGTCGGGAGTCAAAACGGCCGCGCATCAATACCGTTCGAGTCGAAAGTGCCAATCGTAAAATAGTCCCGACTGAAAAAGGCTCCGCGTCAAAAGGGCCCGGTTCCACGGCTAAATAGCCTGAGATCAAAGCACGAGAGGAAATCGAGCATGCACAAGTGTATATTGTCTCTTTGGTAAGTTGATGGTTTTGTGCAAAAGAAGGAAAAATATTTGTAGTTATTAGTAGCAAATAGGAAATTTGAATGGTGATATAAGTTTTGTTTGGTTGTTGATTGTTCTGCAGCAAATGGTATTACTTAAGTCATTCTCCATTAAAGTAAGGATGCACTCCCGTCTTTCGGAGTCTGTATTCTCGTTACTTTATATATTATTCATTTTCCCCTTAGTTCTAAAATTCGATTTCTAGCCCTAGATCAAAGTATAGTATGAAAAATATTCTGCGAAAGCGATTAGTTTATTTTGTAGTCAGAAGGCACATGTGGAGCTGTATACAGGGTTAGTGAAAAGTATTGGGACAGAACAATAATAACGACGTGCGTGGATGGAGGCAAAAAATGTTACAATTGGCATTATTGCATTGACTTGGAGTAGGGTCAACTTCGAACCGATCTTGAATTCCGCCATATTGCATATCACACAATATTATTAAATATAAAAGGTTATGTTTTTAGACTAACTTATACCTTAATATTCCTACAAATGAGAATGTGAACTCGTTTCTGACACATCATCTGTTTGGGACAGAGTATGCTCTGTTGTACAGGGTGTCCGATGTTTAAAAGTAAATTACAGACATTCAGTAAAGCGACATCAGCATCATCCCTATTTATCGTATGATCATACTTCAGGTCTCGTTTTATCACAATACAGCAGCCTTTTGAAATGAAAATGAAATGAAATCTGTAAGTTTTACGTCCCACGGTTATGCCGGTTAGGCTAAAGGAGACGGTGATTATGAGAGATGAGTGAAATGGTGGAACGAAGAAAGTGGGAGGAAACGGGAGAACCCCGAGAAAACCCACGAGCACGGTGTTTGTCCACCACAAAGTCCACTTGGCGGGGGCTGGGATCGAACCCGGGACCCCAAGCACCAGATGTGAACGCTCTACCACTGAGCCACCGCGCCCCCCAGCAGCCTTTTAAATGGTAAACTCCGCATAAAACATTGCGACAGCTAACGCCGTGCAGTTAGGCCACCAAATATACATCTTCTTATCACATAGTCGTGTCAGGTAAAGAGACCCCTCTTTCACCTCCTTTCTTCTCTTCCATACTAAAATTAGCTAACAACATGAGCGCAATTCTTATTTCAAACTATACATGTACTAGTATAGATAAAAAGAAATAACAAAAAAGAGACGAAACAAGATTCATAGGTTGATGTAGGGAGAAACTGAAACACCCACAATGAAAAATTGAAACCAATGAATGTCTATTACACAGAGATTCAGAAATGAGCAGAGAGAGAGAGAGAGAGAGAAGAGGAAAGGAGAGGAGAAGAAGAAAAAGTAACCGGAGAACAGATAAAACTGTGGAATTCAAACGTAGTAAGAAAATAACCTAACATTATAAAGTTCCGTTTCCAGAAATCCAACAGTAATATAGAAATAATGTTTGTTTTTACATAGTTTTTCAGAACTATTCGAATATATAGACGATCCTTTAAATATTTATTATGTTACTTTCATAATGGATAGCATACTCAATTTCAAGTAGAACTGTAGATCTCCGAGACACATCTAAGATAATGTCAAAGGTTTAACACACATGCTTTGTTTCCGCGTGATTCGACTCCAAATTCGGTAGTGTTCGTTGGACGTAATGATCCAAAATACATTCTAATATACCCAGTAGACAGCGTTGGTCATATCTTCCATTTCAGACTACTAATGCGAACTGAACGAAAAAAACGAAACGAAAAGAAAAGAGAAAGAAAGAAAAAAGAGAAAATTGAAGAGTGCTATTTTATTGCTAAATATCTATCAGATATAACCTATATTAAAAGTCCAAATTGTATCGTAATGGAAAGCTACAAATCTTGGAAAGGAACAGTTCATGTTTCTCATAGATGTAGCATCTTTCAAATTTCAACGTTAATAAAACACATTGAATTATAGGACGGGAACAAATATTGTGTCGAACTAGTAAAATAAAATTTTGTTTTCAAATAACCAGAGAGGTACCATTTTCTAGTCTTTTCCGAAGAGTTATCTGTTCCGAACATCCAACATTGATTTCATCTCTTCCGAATATAACGTAATTTGCACAGAGAGAAAGAACACGCTAAGAGCTCATACGCATCATCGTGTCAGTCGTATGATGTTGGTTAGGTTATAGACCACCACTGGATCGAGGAATTGAAATCCGTAGTGAACCAGTAATTCGACTGAGATTCGGTAACCCAGAGGATAAAAAAAGAGATTTCACTTATTTTCTTGCGTTTAAACAGTATTTCTGTCAGATATGACTAAGGCCGTTGATGTTATCCCCAGAGCACGAAAAACACGACGCCGAAGTTAACAGTTAATTAGATTCCCCGGACCAGGCTTCTGCTCCGTTTTAACTTTGGAATATGAACTGCATGTATGTGTGAGAGGGAGAGAGCTAGAGAAGTGAAAGATGCAAAGACAGATAGGGAAACGTCAAGAAAGAAAGAGAGAGGGACGGGACGAATATAAATATGAAGCATACTTACTATTGCAGTGTATGATATAGAACGCACACACTATTTACTCGAACTATCGCTAGTGATGCCTTGTAAGTTCTCCATCAGAAGATGAGTCTCTGTTTGCAGCCATTATTTTATGCGAAAAAATCATACTACCTGATGGAGTATCGAACCAAGATTTTTCATTTGGAAGTCTGATACGTTACCACTACATCACCGATTGCTTTAGCCAAACTTTGTTTAACAAATGGTGTAATGTTTCTTTCTGAGAACAATAACACGAAAATTGCATACTGCAGATCAATGATGTCTTTGAAATGTCCTGGTAATTCCTGTCCTCTTTCCCATCCAACATTCGTAAATCGTCTCTATCATGTTACAGGTGTTTGCTTTCACATTGTTATGTATTGCTTGTCCAGTATGATAAGTCGATTCTTCACAATCACTATGCTACGAGGGTCATCCGGAAATTGGTACCCGTTTGTGCAATAAAGACACAGCAGTACATATTAACAAATATACAGATTTTTATTGGAAAGAACATACTTTACACTACTTCTCCACATAATCACCAAGCAAATTTAGGCATTTGTCATACCGTGTGACGAGTTTTTGTATTCCAGCGTCATAGTCCTCCGCCACCAGCGTATTGAGATACGTAGTCACGCCTCCTTTAAGTTCGTCATCACTGTCAAATCTTTTTCCCGCCAGAAAGTCGAGACACATTAGGAAAATGTTCACAGAGTTCATCAATTGTGACGCGCCGATCGTTCCTCACTCATTCGTCTACTGACCTCAGCAGTTCGTCTGTAATGACAGATGGTCTCCCTGAACGCTCCTCGTCCTGTGTACTCCCTCTCCCCAGGTTGAAGTTGCGACACCAGCGCCGAACAGACGACTCGTCCATCGCATTGTCTCCATACACCTCCTTTAATTGGGGATGAATTTCACAAGGTCGAACGTTTCGTTCATTAAGAAATTTAATCACGGCCCTCACTTCACAACTGGCGGGGTTCTCAATTCGTTTAATCATTATAAATGAGCACAAACATAACACAGGCACTGCTAGCATCACGCAACCTCGCACAGAGCAGGCAGACAAGCCACTGACGCGTTATGACCTTGCCCAGCGGCTTTCCGTGTCGTCAGCGCTTCAAGCGGCGTAAACGGGTATCACTTTCTGGATGGCTCTCGTAGATAGCAATATTATTCATAAGGCCATTGCGTTATCCCTACACTATCATGCCATCTAAAATTTCAAGCCGAATATTACTTTCTTTAGCCCTGATCTTTGGAACGAATGGGCTTCTTCCTGTAACGTTATTTGCAACAAAGTGCACAACAAAATTGATTTGTTCGACGGCCTAGAGAGAAATAAGTGCCCACTGATAAAAAAAACTTACAATCGAGTAATCGAGGAAAGAATGTGAAATTAAAACATATTTTGCAGTAAGTTCTCCGTGCAAGTTCAAAAGTAAGCAAATAATAATAATAATAATAATAATAATAATAATAATAATAATAATAATAACCTATATTATAAAATTGAAAGTAACTATGTGTGTGGCTCCTAATCTCTTGAACCACCCAACTGATCTCTATAAAGCTTTCAACATAGATAAGGTTCGGATCTGGGACTACTTTTGTCATTTCAGTTTGACGGTGCAACGTAGGGGCCGGTGAGAGGGAGGAACATGTAAAAAAAAAACTGAAAATGAAAGTGGCTGTCTTTTTGACTTCATCACTCTTGAACCATCCGACCGATCTCAATTAAGTTTTCAACACAGATCAGGTTCGGGCCTAAGATAGCATTTATCTATTTACTTTGACGATATAGCTTAGGGTTGAGGAGAGGGAGAAGTTAAAAAGTGTAAACAAAAGTTGATAACTCGCGAAACAAATGATCCATCACGATCAAATTTTCAACCTAGATGAAGTTCGAACCAGAGATGGTTTCAGTCATATCACTTGGACGTTGGAACTAAAGAGATGAAGAGGAGGAGCGACATTTAACAAAGAACGAAAAATTACTGGTATAAGTGGTGTATCTGTAATTTTTGGATTCGCTGAGATTAATAGTGACACATCTGATGCTGTTTAAACCCAAATTCAGTCCCTCTAGTGGGAGGAGGGAAAGACATATAAAAATGATCGAAATAACCAATATCAGTGTCGAATTCAGTTTTCCGGCTCGCTGAGATCAACAATGACACTGCAGATGCCGTGCCCCACAACATAGGGATGGGAGAGGATATAAAAAACACAACGAAAATGGCCGATATCAAAGAGGGCTTTAGTAACACGAAACAGTGACTAAGTAACGGACCATATTAATATTTTTTCTCAATTTAACCCAATGAAGCGGGTAATTGATGCTAATAATAATAATAATAATAATAATAATAATAATAATAATAATAATAATAATAATAATAATAATAATAATAATAATAATAGACTACTATAGTGTGAATGTACACATTTATTATTATTATTATTATTATTATTATTATTATTATTATTATTATTATTATTATTGTTATTATTATTATTATTATTATTATTATTATTATTATTCCCGTACTTTTGAACTTACACGACGAAATTACTGAAAATATGTTTTATTTCTGTAATTTTTCCTGGATTGTATGCATTTCCTTCATTTATTAGTGGGCACTAATTTTTCTCTAGGCCGTCGAATAAATCAATTTCGTTGTGCACTTTGATTCGTTCCAAAGATCACACTTAAAGTAAGTAATATTTGGCTTCTAATTTCAGGTGGCATGAAAGTGTTCGGGTAACGCAGTGGCTTTTTGCATAATACAGCTATCTAACATAGGTTCAAATCTTATTCACGTCAAAGTTAATATTTTTACAATGTGATTGTGAAGAATCGACTTATCATACTGGACAAGCATTACGTAAGAATATGAAAGCAAACACCTGTATCATGATAGAGACGATTTACGAATGTTGGTTGGGAAAGGGCAAGGGAATTACCAGGACATTCCAAAGACATCATTGATCTGCAGTATGAACTTTTCGTGTTGTCGTTCTCAGAAAGAAACACTACACCATTTGTTAAACAAAGTTTGCACGGTTTTAGCTGTCGCAAGGTTTTGAATCGGAGTGTACCATTTACACTTCCCTATTGTGTCCCTGAAGTGAGAAATTTTGAGAGAAATCAGATTTTTTTTCTGATTTTTAAATTTTTTTAGTCCCTTTGGACCCCCGTGTAAACGTAGACATCTTAAAATCAACTGAAAAATACTATATGTGTGTACAAAATTTCAATTTTCTATCTTGAATAGTAAGGGCAGGAAAAGTATTTCATTTATCAGTAATCCCCACAGTGCCCCAGACTACCGCAAAAGACCCTGATGGCAGGTAAAAAATTTCCTGAGACATCCGTGTTTATTCTAGGATCATGGTTTGCCATCATTCTCTTGAGAATAGAACTACGTTTCAAACGGTATTATTCACATGTCTCTATAATGTATCTAAAGCGGGAAAATCGCGAAGAAAGAGATTTTTCATCAAAATATCCTTTTAATATGTTGCCCCTCTGGACCCCTCTGTTTTAACGCAGAGATCTGAAAGAAATCTGATAAATACTATTCGGTGGAGTGAATATTTGTCCAAATTGCAATCTTCTAAGTGCAAAACTAAGCCTGCCATATATATATATTTAATATATATATATCCATAATACCCCAGATTCCCGTATAAAACAGGATCTTGTGTAGCAGTTTCCTTGAGACATCCCTATTTATCCTAGAATCGTGGGTCGTACATAATTCTCTTCAGAACTGGCTTTCAAACGAAACCATTCACTTGTCTCCATCGTGTATCTAAGGCGTGAAAATCGCGGGAAAAAAAGAGATTTTTTGGTTAAAAATATTTTTTTTTACCTTTTTTGCCCCTATGGACCCCCAGTGTTAACGCAGAGATCACCTGAAAAAATCTGATAAATTTTGTTCGGTGGACTGCATGTTTGTGCAAAATTTCAATCTTCTAGTTGCAAAAGTAAATCCGCCAAAAAATAAAAAAATAAATATCGGCCTAGTAAAAAAATATTTTTTAAAGTTTTGACGTCATCACCTCCTATGTCTCGACGCAGAAAGGCGTGAAACCAATCATAACGTGTTCTACAATGTCTCTAGGCTTGGAAAACAGAAAACCCAAAGTAAAAAGCTTTATTTGTTCTTTTTAAATCGAATAATGAAGACACTCATTTAGTAGCTAAAACATATTAACAATCCACAAGAGCTGTCACTTGTTGAAACCTTCATATCGAATTATGAATAGATTTCAGGTGCTGTACTCAACAAACTAAAGTCAAGCCTGATGTGTGCAAACACAGCTGACCAACTCATGGCAGACACGTAGACTACAACTTTCGTGCCACAACATGCACTGTGGTAGTGGTTGTCCTTATTCATCAAAGTAAAGCCGGCCATGTAACTCTTGCAGGCCGAGTATACCTTTTAAATGTTTTTATATTCAGTCGTCTTTGGTTCCATACAAAGCTATTTTCCTGCCAAAGAAATATCTCAGTATCATACGGAAACACACAATCCAACTGCTGTGGCATACTCACTCCCTAAGGGTGAATCACGCGACAGTGTACTTATCAAAATGTGTTGGTGGCCTTGGCCTTGAAAACATTCAACTTCAGAGCTGCTCGCTGTTCGCACATAGCTTGGCCAAAAGGACTAGCTCAGGAGAATAATGCTCTCGGAAGTAGGAACGAGAAACACTTTTCTGATTGGTTGGTGTTATCAAATTTCTTGCCACGTTGCATTTAAATAGCAGAAATCAAATAATTGTTGTTGTCAGTCTTCGTGGCCGAGTGGGCTAGCGCTATATGCTACTAATGAAAGTCCCTTTTGGCGTGGGTTCAAACCCGGCTCGAGGATTTTTTGTACATTTTAAAAATATTTTTATAACACTTTTTAAATTAAAATAATATGAAAATAATATTCAAAAAAGTGATTTACTTACTTTTGTGCAGATAAGTAGTAGTAGTAGTAGGAACGGGTTAGAAACCCCGCAGGGCTAGTTTTGTTCCCCTTGTACTCCATGATATAAATTTTGTGACCAACTTAAAACAACTGGCTAGGATAGCGTTTAGAACAGCTGGCTAGATTAGCGCGCGAAAAAAACGTACTTCTGGGAGCATTACTCTCCCGAGTGGGTCGTGTGCCAAACACTGCTCATGGAGTCCCTCTCCAGCACAGTAAAAGGGCGAAAAAAAGAAAAGATAAGAGAAGAAAAAATAAAGAATACGGAAAACTGTTCCTTATGCAAAGAGCGTTTGAAAACATTTCAAAAGGTACGCTATGACTATTATCAGTTAATTGGCAACAACCGATATCACGGACAGATCCAGGAAGTTTTGAGGAAGGGGGGGGGGCAGGTCTGAAAAATAAATTTGAGACATTTCTTGATATGTGGTTGGCTAACCAAAAATGTGAACTGGAGTGCTTCATAATACGTATTTATCGCCCTTCTGGAGGCTGCATTGAGGAAAGCCATGTTGTTCAACACGAGAGAATCCAGGATTACAATAAAAAACTTTTTATTACCATCTTTTTATTATTGCATTATTTTATTTTATTATCCCTTAATGGCACTACCCTTTTCTTACCGTAGTTTGCACTTTCCGGGCCTGCGAGGCCCACCTTCACTGTAGTATGAACATGTGAACATAATTTAATGGAGATCGTTCTGAAAGTGTAAAAAATTGATATTTATTTTATATAATGTGTTCACTTTTACATACACGATTATATATATATGTAATTCGTAAATTATATAAACAGCACAATTTAAGGTATAATAAACTAAACTTATTTCGAACATGAAAGGATGCAAATTTTCACGTTACATGTACGCTTTTTTGAAAACATATATAGAGCATAAATTTATTATAAAAATATATGTGAATTTGTGTTCACTGTTACCTTGAAATATTTCTATACATACTGCATATTACATACATTGCTCACACACAACGAACATATGCTCACTGCATACATTATTCTGACATTTGCAGCATATCACTTTGGTTTTCCTGTCTCTAGAACTAGGGCACAAGTGACATCGTTTCCTTTTCTTTTCTTCAGGCCTTGGTGGCTTATCGCTTTCAATCTTGATACCACATCTTAACAAATTCTCTCTTACAGACCTTTTCAAAGTAGATGATTCAGCTCTTCTCAACATTAGGGGTGTAATCAAATCATAAGCTAGCTCCTTGATGAAAATCCTTCGCTTATGCTCCTTTTGGCTATTCCAATTCGGATTGTAATATTTGAAAACAAGATAAGAGTTTAATACTGCTACGTCTAACATATTCATGAAAAAAGCCAAAGGCCATCTTCGCGTCTGTCTTTTGCACGAATATTCTCGCAAATTTTGATCCATCAAATCGACACCTCCTTTATTTTTATTGTAGTAGTTGATGATTTCCGGCTTCCTTTTTTGGTGATTATCATCGATAATCGAATCATGATGCATGCTGCTGATGAGAATCACACTTTTGTTCTTTTTAGGAACATAACTGACCATTGTTACATCATTACAAAAAACAAATTCGGAAGAATAAACACTTCTTTTATGATTAGGCCTCATGATGGGAGGGATGCTCCTGTTGTTAGTTCTAACTGTTCCAACCAGTGTTATGTTTCTTGTGAGAAGGTATTCGGCTAAAGGAACGCTTGTGAAGTAATTGTCTGTTGTTATGTTACGTCCTTGAAATTGACTGAGGGAAGACACCAAACGCTTGACAACTTCTGCTGCTAGACCTTTTTGAACTGGTTCGCCAATTTTTCTGCCACAATAGAAATATCCGTCAAAAGCATAGCCCGATTTAGCATCGCACATCCAAAACACTTTCATTCCATATTTTGCGGGTTTTTTAGGCATGTATTGAGTAAAAGGACACCTTCCTCTAAATGGAATCAACTGTTCGTCAATTGTTAGTGATTCGCTAGGGATAACAACTTTTTTGCAGTTTCTTAAGAAACAGTTCCACACATAGGACACATGCGCATCTTTTTCAGTCTTTTTACGAAACTCTCGTGTTCTCTTATCATCCAGGCGTAAACAGCTTAAAATACATTTAAATCTGTTGACAGACATTGTAGCGTTGTAATGCGGGTTCGAGTCGGAACTTTGAAACAGTTCTCTGACTGATACATTCCAATTTTTCTCGACGCCAGCCAAAAGTAAAAGTCCTAAAAACGCTAACATTTCTTCCTTATCTACTTCTCTCCATTTCTTGCGAACCTCAGTTGCTGCTCGTCTTCCTTGCAAATTAGAACACAACACAATTTCTTCCAAAATGTCATGTGTAATGAACAAATCAAACGCAGCGCGAGGAGAATCAGTAAATGTTCCCTGCCGTGGTCCAGGAGGGACGTATAATATTGTGAGATCTAGTCTGAGATTTTTTGCCAGGAGAACTTGACCAAGAACGTCCGTCTTTTGAACACAATTCTGCACTTACAATATTCGATGTTCCGTTACTTGCCTCTGCATCAGAGTCATTTTCATTGGCACTTTCGCTTGTACCATTATCACTGGCACTTTCACTTGCATCTGAGTACTCGCTATTTTCTATATGAGTATCATTACGAACATTCGAATCCTCCCCATCACTGTCTTCACCACTGCTCAGCCAAAGACTAGTATCGCTTTCGTCTTCTTCTTCTAACATCCGTCTAATATTTTCACTTTCCGATACACCAGCCATACTTCTAAATCACAGGAACGAATAGCACTTATTGAATAGACGTACACCAACCTTATGCAGTGAAACTACATCTACAAACAGGTAACCATTTTATATTTTGAAAACTACTCAGAATTCCATCGAAAAATATTCTAAAAATCTTTGCAGGAATTATTTTCAAACACATAAGGACATAAACTGCTAATTTCGTAGGTAAATAGAAGTAATGTATTTATTTCCTTAATATTAAAGTATTATAATATACCAAATAATAACTTTCTTTATCAACAAATTGTCAACAAAATGTGGTGCCATCTAGTAGTTAGAAGTTAAATATGATTTCTTATATTTACTTCAACAATTTGAAGGAAATGAGGACAAAAAGGCAGAGCATGTACACAAAATAATGAATAATTTGAGTTCGGGCCTACAAGGCCCGGATTGTGCATAAGCGGGGTATATCAGGAAAATACGTTATAACTCAAAAAGTTTAAAGTACAAATCGGAAAGGTTATCATCATAACACCTTTGAATATTCAACTGATGATGTCAAAAAGACTTAGCCTCATACATATATATTTATGAAACTTTGAGCCGAAAATAATATCTTCCGGGCCTCCCAGGCCCGGATTGTGCCAATAAGGGTTAATATCATTATTTTTCTTAAATTAGATTATGTAGAGTAAACTATTTTTAATTTAATTTCCTATTAACATAATTCATATTAACTCTTTACTAATATGCTTATTTTTATGCTGCATAAGTACTATCGTGAGGTCAGATTTAACACCATTATTTGTTTTGAAATTAAAATATGTTAATACGTGTTACCATTGGCAGTTGATTGTGGACCGTTTACTAGTGCTATACTTTAATGGACTTAACTAGTTTTGGGGACAAAAGATATTTTCAAAATATTTTTGACTAATGGTCTTTTGGTAATAGATTATTACGAAGCGAAAGAACATACTTAAATGAAATAAAGTTTTTTGTTATCCGAAAATAAAGTATGAAAATAAACTTATTTTTATGTAAAAATGCATTGAATTATTAGTGCTGAGAAAATGTAACTTGTCATTGAAAAAGCTGACAATTGATGCTTTTGTGTTTGAGTAGTTGCTTGGCTGCAGGCCCGTATCCACAGGGGAACTAGGGTGCCGGGCCCCCCTAAAGTTTTATTGATCCCCCTAACAGGGACGTACCCAGAAATTTATTTCGGGAGGGGCGTAAAGCGTTTTGGAAGGGTTCAAATACAACTAAATTATATGAAAATATCTAAAATTGCCCCTAAAAGTAGATTACATTTTTTTAAAGTCGGGATTTCGGGGGGCGGACCACCAGGACCCACCCTGCGTATGCCCCCTAAAATATTCACGGTAGGCTTGCAAATGAACTGCTATACTATAATGATGAACTATAATATGGTTGGATCGGCCCCCTAACTTCTACCGCCCCCTCATATTTTTGGGCTGGCTACGGCTACCTACCAATACACACAATGATTAGTCTTAAGGGGCCGTCCACATATTACGTAACGCTACTTTTGACCAATTTTTATCCTCTCCCTCCCCCTTGTCACACTTCGTAATGCAAGGCTGAACCCTTCCCCCGTTCGTTACGTAACACTTTTGGATTTTTGTTTTCTCACCAATTTTCCTTATTTTGGGAGTTATTATAATAAAAACTATTTTTAATAGCAGAAATTTTATTACAAAATACTCTTTTTTTTTGAATATATTTGTAGTATTTTTCACTAATAAATCAAAGTACCGGTACGTATTAGAAAATGGTAGGATGATAATAATATTTTAACCCCATAAGATTGCTTAATTAACAGTCCTCTTCAAAACTGCATACTGTCGTTTCCCAAGGAGATCACACCTATCCTTTTCGGTCAGATGATGACAACGAGGGTCACTACGAAAGTTTTGAGATACGCATTGTTGTGGCACAGTATTTGAATTCCAAAAATTGCGTTCGGTAGTGGTATCCAGAGCAAAGAAGCGAAGCAGGTTTCAACGGCGTACCCCCTTCACTTGTTTGTTGATGTGAGCAGTATTCGGCTGTCTAGAATGGAGCTCGAAAGAGAACCTTTTCGGGCAATGATCCTTTACGATTTCAAAAGTGGTTTGAACGAGACACAAAGCCTTGACCGTTTGCAGGGGGCATTTGGGGTCCTTGCTAATTCCCGTGCTACAATTTTTCTGTGGTTTGGTGAATTCAGAAGAGGCCGGACATGGAGAGAGAGCTGGACGTCCTGCAAAAGCTGTGTCAGATGAAAACATTGCCGCTGTGGAACAAATGATTCGAGAAAATCCTTGAACAACTTTCAACGACATTGAATCTACAGTGAACATTGGATCGCCAGCAGTAACAAAAATTCTTCATGTTCATCTTCGGTTTATGAAGGTTTCATCTCGTTGGGTGCCGCACACTTTGACTGAACAGCAGAAGCGCATGCGTGTGTAATGGTGTGAAGAAATGCTTGCAAGATTTGATGGAGGCAATTCTCGACTCGTCTCTGACATTGTTGCTGGTGATGAGACTTGGATCTATCAATTTGACTCTGAAAATAAACGCCAGTCTACAGTTTGGATCTTTCCAGACGAAAATCCACCCACGAAAGTGAAACGACCGCGAATGTGGGGAAGAATATGGTCGCAACTTTCTTCTCCAAATCTGGCCATGTTGCAACTGTTCCACTTGAAGAACAAAGGACTGTTACTGCTCAATGGTACACTACTGTTTGCCTAACAAAAGTGTTCCAGAAGCTTCGGGAACGGCGTCCAAGAACTGGATTGCGTGGGATCCTGCTTCATCATGACAACGCGTCCGCACACACGGTCAATATCACAATTTAGATTTTAGAAGCTAGGGAGGTCAAACTTATGTCTCATTCGCCGTATAGCCCTGACCTAGCCCCGTGTGATTTTTTTCTGTTCCCCAGGATCAAAGATCGCTTGCTTGGGAAGAGATTTTGCAACCCTGAAGAAGCTGTAGTGGCTTATGAGAACGAACTTTCAACACTTGAAGAAAAAGGCTGGCAACACTGCTTCCAAAAGTAGCTTTCGAGGATGCAAAAGTGTGTACAGTGTAATGGTGAATACTTTGAGAAAATGTAAGTGTTAAATTGATTTTAAGTAAGTTATTTCACATCTGAAAACTGTCGTAGTGACCCTCGTACTGACAAGGAAGATGAAGGTGGAACAGGATCTGAAGAACTAACATTGATCTCTTTTTCAGGGATCCAGGATGCTTCGTGCATTTGAAATTCGCCAGTTTCGACGATGCAAAGTTGCCTTCCTCGTCGACCACAGATTCAAAGTGGCTGCGCATGTGAAGAAGCAGGGAGATCTCGTTTGTGAAGAAGCTGTCGAGCATCTTTTTTGGACTTAGGACTTTAGTTTACCTCTTTTCATATTCTTCTTGTCCTAAATCAGTGCGAGAATGCGAATAAACTCAATTTCTTCAGAAATATTCAAATTCAAAAATCAAAAATTTAGTACGAGATAATATCCGACGATATCTTATTTTGATCTACAAATCCTGGATCGTTCCATCGCGGAAAATATAATTTCACGAAAAAGAATTTCTTCTGTTTCCTATGCAAAACCCCTTAGAAGAATAGAGTGAGTAATGATTCCAATCAAAGGTTTCAGATAACATTCTCAGAAATAGCAATACTAGTGGGAACATGAGGGCATTTTCAGGTTCACTAACAACTAACGATCACTAACAACTAACTCCGGAAAAGCGTGTTCCCTAAATCCAATGCTGCGATAGCCACAAAACGGAGTTTTATTGTATTGTAATACATGCAGGATTCGCCACCATTTACGCTGGTGTCTAGTGCGTCTTCGAATCTCTTCTGTATGATTCAATTTATATAGGCTATAGTTCGCAATTTTTCAAAACAATAGGAATATATATATATATATATATATATATATATATATATATATATATATATATATATATATATATATATATACGAAGGTTGGAACCTAAATAGTGGCAACACTGATGTGGAGACACTATGCAATGAAATGTACTAGTGGCGCTGATAGCGCACGTTGTTAACATACCTACCTAACCTCTGAGCAAGTAGACTCGCCCGTCCCACGTCACCGGCAGGCTCACAAGCGAGGGAAGCACAGTCAGTTGTGAGCGAGCGGTCTAACGTAAAGGTGTCACTATGTTTTCGAAGCAGGAACAACGGAGTTGGATCAAGATTGAATGTGCCAGAGGTCGTACAGCATGACAGTGTCATCAAGGGCTTCAAGAGGCGTGTGGGGAATCGGCATTGCCGTACAGAACAGTGGCACGGTGGGTAAAAACCTTTAACGAAGGTCGGCAAACTGTGGCGGACATGCATCGGGCAGGTCGTCCTAGCGTCTCTGAAGAAGAAGTGCAAGCTGTTGCCGCGTTAGTGAACAGTGATCGACGCCTGACAACTCGTGAGCTCGCCCACGAAACCGGATTAGGGCATTGACGGTCTGCCCTGGAGGAACGTAATGTGTTAGGATAACACACCATAACTTTCACCACACTGGGGCTCTGACGCACTTTCGACTTTCGCGGCGACCCATAATGACGCCATTCGTTGGATTGGCGTTTCAGTGTTGGCTTGTAAGATCTGGCCCATGTCTCATCCAGTGTTATGATACGGCGTAACAAAGCCTCGCCTTCGCGCTCATACCGCTCCAAGCGCGTCTGAGCAGCGTCGTAACGCATCCATTTTTGCATTTCCATCAACTCATGCGGAACCCATTGTGATGCAGTTTTGCGCATGCCCAGGCGTTCCTTCAGAATGCGAAGCACAGTCTTACGCGCTAATCCGGTTTCGTGGACGAGCTCAATAATCGTCAGGCGTGGATCACTGTCCACTGTCCACTAGCGAATTTGACAACTTTACGTTAGACCACTTGCTCACAAGTGATTTGTGCTTCCCTCGCTTGTGCCCCTGCCAGTGACGTGGGACGGGCGAGTCTATTTGCTCTGAGGTTAGGTAGATATGTCAACAACGTGCGTTATCAGCGCCACTAGTACATTTCATTGCATAGTGTCTCCACAGTAGTGTTGCCACTATTTAAGTTCCAACCCTCGTATATATATATATATAGATAGATGTATAAATGAAAGTGACTATGTTTGTAACTTAATAACTCTTAACCACCCGACCTATCTCGTTCAAATTTTCAACATAGATGAAGTTCTGACCTGGGATGTTTTTTAACATTTTACTTTGAAGGTGCAACTTGGGGGAGGGGAAATATATAAAAAATGATTGAAAATGAACGATGTTAGTGTCAAATGCATAAATTTCGGCGTCGCTGAGATAAACAGTGACTTTTTCGATGCAGTTTAAATCCAAATTCACCCCGCAACTTGGGTAAAGTGGAGGATGACATATACAAAATGTTCAAAAATGACTGATATTAGAGTCGAGACCATGGTGTTAGGGGTCGCTGAGATGAACAGTAACACTTTCGATGCCGTTTAAATTAAAATTTGGCCATGCAACTTGGGGAAGGAGAGATATATAAAAGTGATCGAATATGACCGATATTTGTGTCGAATCCATAGTTTTTGGAGTCTGTAAGTTGATGGTGACAGTTTTGGTGCCCTATATATCCAAAATGAAACGTATTCTCCCCGTATGAAAAACGGGTATTCTAGCTAATTTATAAAAAAGAAAAAAACAATAAAATTATTTGTTTAAAAGATTGCATATAAATCTGAGAATAAAAATAAAAAATACAGCAGAAAAAACTGTTACGTAGCGAAGACCTAAAGCCCCTCCTCCCCCTTATCACTCTTCATAACGCAAGGCCAAACCCCCTTCCCTCCTTGCCGCGTTACGTAATATGTGGACGACCCCTAAATGTGTCTTAATCACATATCCATTAGACACAGAACAAATATAGACACTTTAGTTCTTCTACTGACAGTCAGTACATATAGTGATTTTTCTTTATTGACCCTTATGCACATTTCGGTTGCACATAGAACAAATCCAAGAACGTTTTATGTCAACAATTCGAGGACAAATAGCACATCTGCTTCTTTTAGCTGGAGAATCTGTTTGCGGACAGTCTTCATTGATGTTCCTATCAGTTAGTCGTAACAATAACTGCCGAAGCCTACGAGAAAGTGTCCCGCATTCGCCCCTTACTTTTAGGTGATCTTGAGCGAGAGTCATCGTAATACTCCTCATGAAGTATCGTTTCTGAGGTCTTCTTGGTTCGTTGGAAAGATGGTAAAAAAAAACAAGGCTATTTAAGCATGCAACGTCCAGTATTCTATAGAAAATTGCAAGAAACCACCTTCTGGAAAATCTGCCAGTTCCGAGTTCTGCACACATCTCCGTAACACTCCCCAAGAAAACCACAGAAAAAATGTAATGCAGAAAACATATAGCGCAAGTACTATCCTGGGGAAAATTTCGACCCCAGAGGTCCGAAACTATCGAAACAACAAAGTGCATGGACACGAACAACAAGTCGCTACAAAATATCAAGATCAACTGAAAAAATGCAACCGTTAAGTTTTACGACCCACGATTATGCCGGCTAGGCTAAAGGAGGATAATGAGAAATGATAATGAGAAATGAATGAAATGGTGGAATGAAGAAAGTGGGACGAAATTGGAGAACCCCGAGAAAACCCACGCACACAGTGTTTATCCAGCACAAGGTTCACTTTGCGCGGGCTGGGATCAAACCCAGGACCCCATGCACCAGAGGTGAATACTCTATCACTGAGCCACCGCGGCCCCCTAGCAAGGTCAACTGAGAATAGACGACTGAAGCCTCAGTGAAACAATATATATATATATATATATATATATATATATATTGTCCACAGCTAGAAATGTGTTTGCGGAGGTCGAATTTGATCCCCCACGATAGTAGTTACGAGTTAAGTATGTAGTGATAACTTAGGAAAAAGATAAGTAAAAACTTATATTTCTTAATAAAAATAACTTTGTATACTGTTAGTATATATATATATATATATATATATAGGCTTTGTCCGGGAAGTAATAGGACTGATTTTATTCCGCCATGACTGTACTTCGGAGCGTGCGCGCACTGACTGAATCCAGTAGAGGGCGTTCCTAGCTAACGACCGATCGGCTGGTCAGTTGTCTCCAAGCACACGGAGAGTCAGGACAGGATTTTTCGCGCTACGTGTTTCTGTGAGTGGTGCAAGCCGAAAATGCAGCGTTCGTTAGAGCAGAGGTACGCGATTAAATTGTGTGTTAAACTCGGTAAATCTGCGACAGAGACGTTTGATATGATGAAGCAGGCTTACCCAGATGATGCTTTAGCAAGAAGTGGTGTGTTTCGGTGGCACAAAACCTTTTCGGAGGGCCGGGAAGAGGTCGCCGATAAAGACCGTGCTGGAAAACCTTCGACTTCGACAAACACCGACAATGTGACTCGTGTGCGCGAAGCTTTGAACTCAGACCGTCGACTAAGTATTCGTTTAATTGCCCAGATGTTAAATTTACCAAAAACTGTGGTTCATGAAATTGTGACGGAGCATTTGAACATGCGCAAGGTGTTCGCGAAGTTTGTCCCAAAAGTGCTCACTGACGACCAGAAATTGCGACGAGTGGAATTGTGCCAAGAAAATTTGAACATATGTGAAAGTGACCCCCAATTTTTGAAAAAACTAATCACAGGTGACGAATCATGGATCTTTGAGTATGATCCCGAGACAAAGAGGCAATCTTCCGAGTGGCACACGCCGGCGTCTCCTCGCCCAAAAAGAGAAGAATGAGCAAATCCAAAGTGAAAACAATGCTCATTGTCTTTTTTGACATCAAAGGCTTCGTCCCATATGAATTTGTTCCTCCTGGACAAACCGTCAACGCCAAGTTTTACGTGGAAGTGCTCAAGAGACTCAAACAAAGGGTCAATTGGGTTCGACCAGACATCGGAGCTGACTGGAAGCTGCACCACGACAACGCTCCGGCTCACACCGCCTTTCTTGTGAACAGCTACCTGACAAGGCCGGCAACCCAACGCTTCCGCAGCCGCCCTACAGCCCAGATGTGGCCCCCCGGACTTCTTTTTGATTCCTCGCCTGAAACGCCCGATGAAAGGCAAGCATTTTGAGACCACAGAGGGGATCCAAGCAGCTTGCACCGCGGCTCTCAAGGCTATTCCGGAGAATGACTTCCGTGACGCCTTCAATGCTTGGAAATCGCGCTGGCAGCGCTGCATCGACACAGAAGTAGCCTATTTTGAAAGTTTTCAAAGAATTGTAACGGTTGGCTCAATAATTTTTTTTTAAATCGACTCAGTCCTATTACTTTCCGGACAAACCTTGTATATATATATATATATATATATATATATATATATATATATATATATATATATATAACGCAGCAGCTGAAATGCGTGGGGCAGGAGGGTATGAGCAAATCGATCACCAATGGAATGAATCGATCCAGGGAACAGTAAAACTAGTTAGGCCACTGGGCATATCTCCTTCCTTCTCTTCTCTTTACATTATATCTGGAGATGTATGTTCTGACTAATAGGCTACTATGGCAATTTTAAAAAGTAGGAGGATATACGCTATCAATGATAAACTATGACTTTTAATATATATAGGGCAATAAATCGAAAATCTCTATATTATTGTTCTGTCCCAATGCCCTGTATAGAGATCCACATATGTCTTCTCAGAGCAACATTAAACTAATCTTTTCCACAGAATATTTTTCATTCTATACTTTGATCCAAGTGTGGAAATGGAATTTTAGACCTAAGGGGAAAGTCAATAATAGATAAGGTTTGATTCAGAAAGTCGGAAGAGCAAGCGAACTTTGATGGAGAAGCGATAGAGATTGTTGCAGAACAATTAGCAAAATTAATATCACCATTCAAATTTACTATTTGTTAATAATAACTACAGATGTTTCTCCTTCTTTTGCACAATCACTTCAACTTACGAAGGGGATATTATCCCCTCGTGCATACCTGATTTTCACTCTTACTTTGATCTCAGGCTTTTTGCACGTGAAACCGTATTTACCGGGTAACTTTGACGCGGGGTATTTTGACTCGTGCATTTTTGTCGCGGAGCACTTACGCCCAGACCTTTTTCATGCTGGGCCGTAAGACTCGGGCCCTTTTGAGGCAGGGTTCTTTCTTCCCAGTCTGCTTTGACGCAGGACTCTTTTAACTCGATTCCTTTTACCCGGGCAATTTTGACGTGGGGGCCGTTTTGACTCTGGCCTTTTAGTAGCGGGGCTATTTTCACCCGTGTCCTTTAGAGGCGGGTCCTTTTGACCTGGGCTCTTTTAATGTAGGGCCCGTTTGTCGCGGGGCCCTTTCACCAAGCCCTTTTGACTCGTATCCATTTGTAGCGGGCTGTTTTGACTCGTATCCATTTCTAGCGGGGCCGATGTGACACTGGCCCTTCTGTTGCGGAGATCTTTTGACTCGGAGACTTTTCTCGCGGGGCCTTTTGACCAGGAGACCTTTCGACCTGTGCTCTGTTTTTACATTCGCTCAGCTGCGTAACTCTCAGCCGGTGCCTTAAGCATTCAAAACCGGCCAGGTAACATTATTGCGAATGTTTCTTTATTTTTTCTAGGCTCTCTTGACGCGGGGCTGTTTATACTCGGGCTCGTTTGACTCGTTTTGACTCGATTCTTTTTGTCGCGGGACCATTTTGACCCAGGTCTTTTTCACGCTTGATCGTTTTATCCCGGAAACTTTTAACTCAAGCCTTTTCGACCCGGGCCATTTTGACGCGTAGTCATTTTGACTTGGACTCTCTTTTCGCGGAGACTTTTGACCTGGACATTTCACACTGGGCTGTTTTGACCCGGGCCCTTTTCACGCGGGATCGTTTTGACTCGGGTACTTTTGTCGCAAAGACCTTTTGACGCGGGCTGTTTTCTAGCGGGGCTGGGTTGAACCGTGCCCTTTTGAGTTGCATCCTTTTGACCCGGCCTCTTTCGAAATAGGGACCATTTGTCGCGGGGTCTTTTGACTCGGCTCCTTTTCACACGGGGCCGTTTCTACTCGGGGCCTTTCGTCGCTAGGCCCTTTTGACCTGCAGACTTTTTGACTTGCGCTCTTTTAACGAGGGCCGTTTGTTCTCGGGTCCGTTTGACGTAGTAACCTTTTGACTCGGTTTTTTTCTCGCGGGATCCTTTTGAGCCGGGCTCTTTTGACGCAGGGCCCTTTTAACTCAAGCCCATTTAACCTGGGCCCTTTAGACGTGAGGCCATTTTGACTCGGGTCCTTCTGTCGCGGAGACCCTTTCACACAGGTCCTTTGACTCGGGCCCTTTTGTTGCAGAGATATTTTGAACCCGGGCCTTTTGTCGGGGGGTTCTTTTATCCGAGCCCTATTGACCTGGGCTCTTTTCACGCGGAGCCCTTTTTACTTGGGCCTGTTTGACGCAGGTACATTTTGACTCGGGTCTTTTTGTCGCAGGACACTTTTGACACGAACTCTTTTGACGCGGGGCCGTTTTGATCCGGGAACGTTTGTTGCAAAGAGCTTTAGACCAGGGCCTTTTTGACTCGGGCATTTTTGTAGCGGGGCCCCTTTTGGCACAGTCCGTTTGGCATAGAGCCCTTTTGACTCGAACTCTCTTAACACAAGGTTCTTTTTTACTCCGGTCTCTTTGTCGCAGGACGATTTTGACCTGAACTTTTTCACGCTGTTCCGATTTGACCCGGGCCCTTTTGAGGCGGGATACTTTTGACCGGGGCTCTTTTTACGCAGGCCCCTTTTAACACGAGCCCTTCTGACGCGGGGTCGTTTTGAGTCGTTCCCTTTTGTCGCGGATACCCTTATACCCAGATCTTTTTCACACTAGGCCGTTTTGATTCGGGTCCTTTTGAGGAGGGTTCGTTTCGACCCAGGCTCTTTTGATACAGGGCCTTTTAACTTTATCCCTTTTGACCCGTACAATTTTGACGCTGGACCATTTTGACTCAGGCCTTTTCGTTGCTTCGTTCTTTTGACCCTTGCCCTTTAGAACCGGTCCTTTTGACTCGGGCCCTTTTGTTGCGGGGTCCTTTTCACTTGTGCCCTTTAGAGGCCGCTCCTATGACTTGGTCTTTTCTGACCCAGGGCCAATTTGTCCCGGGCCCTTTTGACCAGGGCCCGTATTGACTCGGGGCCTTTTGGCTCAATTCCCTTTTGTCACTGAGATCTCATGACCCGGGGCCGTTTTAACTTGGGGCCTTTTGTCGCGGTGATCATTTACCCTGGCCCTTTTGACACTAAAACATTATGACCTGGGCTCTCTTGACGTGGGGCTGCCTTTTCTTGGACCCGTTTGACGCAGACCTTTTTGACGATGGGTCGTTTTATTCCTGGCTCTCTTGACGCGGGATAATTTTGTCTCGGGCCTTTTTCACGCCGGAATGTTTTGACCTGGGCCCTTTTGAGGCGGGGTCGTTTCGACCCGTACTCTTTTTACACAGGGCCCTTTTTTCTCGAGCCCTTTGAACTAAGAATCTTTTGACGCGGGGTCGTTTTGACTCTGGCCCTTTTTTCGCGGAGAGTTTTGACCCAGGCCTCTTTGACGCGGTATCTTTTTCACTCGGGCTCTTTTGTAGCGGGGCTGTTTAGATCGGTCCCTTTTGAGGCGGGTCCTTTGACCCGGCCTTTTTTGAACTAGGGTACTTTTGTTGCGGGACCCTTTGACGCGGGGCCGTTTTGACTCGGGCCCGTTTGACGCAAGGCCATTTTGTCACGGATATCTTTTGGCCCAGGCTGTTTTTACTCGGGGCTCTTTTACCCGAGCCCTGTTGACTCACAGACATCTTAACCTACGCTCTTTTAATGCGAGGGCGTTTTTACTCTGGCACGTTAGACGCAGGAACCTTTTTACTCGAGTCTTTTTGTCACGAAATTCTTTTGACCCAGGACCTTTTGAGTCGGGGTCCTTTTGACCCGGGTTCTTTTGACGCAGGGCACTTTTGAACCGGACACTTCTGATGCGGGGTAGATTCGACTCTCGTCTTTTGTCGCGGAGACCTTTTGACCCAGTCCCTTTAGACTCGGGTCCGTTTTGACTCGGGCCCTTTTGTTACGCGTTGTTTCGACCCGTGCCCTTTTGACCCGGCTCCATTGATGCGTGGCTGTATTGACTCGGGTCCTTTTGGCACAGGGCTCCTTTGGCGCAGAGAGCTTATGACCCGGGGCGGGTTTTACTCGGGGCGTTTTGTCGCGGAGGCAGTTAACAGGGCCCTTTTAACCCGGGCTCTTTTAACTCGGAGCCATTTTGACCCGGTCCCATTTGACGCTGGGCCGTTTTAACTCGGGCACTTTTGTTTCGGAGACCTTTTGAGCAGGTTTCTTTTGACTGAGGCCCTTTTGTAGCGGGGCCCGTTTTGACACCTGTCCATTTGACGTAGGGTCCTTTTAACAAGGCCCGTTTGATGCGGGTCCGTTTTGCCTTGAGCTCTTATGTCGCGGGGCCTTTTGATCGTTCCTGTTTTGACTCCGGCCTTTCTGTCCTCGCCCTTTCGTCTTGTTCTTCTGACATAGAACCATATATATAACGCAGCAGCTGAAATGCGTGGGGCAGGCGGCGGGTATGAGTAAATCGATTATTATTAATCGATCCCTGGCGCAGGAAAATTAGTTACGCTACTGATCATCTCTTTCTTTCTCTTCTCTCTACATCATGTCTGGAGATGAATGTTCTGACTAATAGGCTACAGTGGCGATTTTAAAAAGTAAGACGATATATGCTATCAATTACAAATGTTATGAATTTTAACTTAATATATATAGCGCAATAAATCGAAAAACTCTATATCGGCCTTTTGCTCCCCCCTCCTGTTGGAAAAATCTTGCTGGTGTTAAGGATTATCATGTTGCTTAGTTACTGTATTATATTGTGCTATACAAACAATAAATACATCTGTGTTTTTTTAAATAAGAAGAACCTTATTTACATTTATTACGGACCTTGCATTACGACAGCGAAACATATTCACGTCCAGCGTAATCAGTTTCCATTCTGAAATAAGGACAGTGAGACGAAAGAAATTATTGACGCATACATTTAGGACTTAGAAAAGTGTCCTGCGAACATGTCGTAGTAAATTCCTGAAGAGTGACATGCGCTAGTAGCAATTGTTAGCAGTTATTAACTGAACATAGAAGATAATAAACTGAAAAACTGAAAATACGAATCTTTTCAGAGATGACAGTGTACTGATGCTTTAAATATGTTCCTTTACTCCTTATACATACGTTATTTCCCTAGTCAAAATAAAAACTCTTCAAAATTATTCACAATTTCTTATGCAACCATCCCTTCCTTGGAGTACTGCGCGGTCACATACCCGTCACGGCGATGTAAAGGCACTTTTGGCGACGAGGATACCTAACATAATATTGCCATGTCGCTTCCTTCATTCCTTTCTTCCCCCTAGCAGTGTGATAGGTATGTCATCCTTCATACGTCATGCATCATCGGCTAATATGTCCATAGTTGCCGAAAGCCCAGAAAGAAAATTCCTAATCTTAATCCTAATTGGTAGATGAGATCGAGCTGAAAGAACTGGCGTGCTGGAGGGTAAATCTCGTCCAAAATTTTCGAGAAAATCAAGGAATACTAGCATTTGTAACGCTAAAAAGTATGTAGTTCGTTATCAATAATACTTATCAGTTTTTATTCTGCTAATAAAAAACATTGTTTATATAACACTTACTGTACTTGCAAAAGAAAAGAATATCTTTTAACTAACATTCAGAGTTGTATATACATATTGTATTTTGTTGTTTGTGTTCTGTTAACGGAGACACTCATACACCTAATATTCACACAGATACTCCTAACAGTTACATTCATGCTGGTAAGCTCAAGCTATTAGAAAGGAAAGGCTTGGTACAAAGAAAATAAGCTAATATCGTTTCATATTATGAAACCTCCATGGAGATAAAAGATTATGGAGATAAAATACCCTAAAACCAAAAATGGTCATCTATCAGTTTCAGCTTCAACACAGAGATGAAGGTGGTGATGAAATTTTAAAAGAAAACGCTTTTTATAACCGTTTTTCATCTATGGTAATTCGGTTTCAATATAAAGAAGAAGGAAAATGCTCATTGCAATGGATTGGATTGAATTTAAGGAAATATTTTTAAAATAACGCTGAAACACATCTTTAAATAACGTGTTTCTACTTTGTAGGAATTTCAAGACATGGCCATGTTATTTTAAGAATTATAACTTTCACTCTGTTTTCGTCCTGCCTTTCTCTTTTCTACTAAGGAAGACGTCCAGAAAGGTTGAAACACGTATTTTATTATTTTAAAATAAAAGCTTAAACACCATTTTTTATGCTTCTAACCTGAAGACATTTTCCAGATGTAGCCGTCTTATTTTAATAGTTGCAACTCCACTCTTTATATAAGCTCTGAAACACGCGTTTAACTTTTTCAATGAAAAATCTAAATACCGAATTTCATGTCTCCAACCTCCCCGATAAACATCACCTTTACGAAGACGCTTATGTGTCGTATGGAAAGGATTACGTGCTACAATGAAATTTAGAGCTATGTCTGTGGTAGTTCACTACCAAAAGGGCCACCCCTACCGAGTTGGTCTAAATGAAGTAGCAAGACGACGAGCGTTCTGGGAGAAGGCAACATTTCTCCAGTAGCCAAGTTGGCGGAAATCCTAGTCATTGGTACGGCAACTTGGACATTAGTTGCAGCCGTGGTCAAAGTGATTTTAACGGCTGAGATCCTGTGGAATGGAAGACAACGGGAAAACTGTTATGCACCAGATCAGGCCATAACCGTTTGATTGTATTTGTTAGTCATAATTTACCATTGTTTATATATGTAGTTGATTATTTTAGGTTCATATCAAGCAATTCCATAACGTTTATTTAATTTTGTCTAAAGCTGAAGCTTTAGATTTAATTATTTAATAGGTAACGATATTCTATATCTGCACCGGTTAATTATGAACTATTATTTCTAAACGCTAAATGACAAAAGCGCTTCTTAAAATCCATAGAAGAAGAAGAAGAAGAAGAAGAAGAAAATTTACAATTTGAACCTAGAGATTAACAAAAAAAAAAAAAAAGATTCGATATAAGTTTTGAAGGCTTGAAATAATAATAAGAATTTGGTTTGGTATAAAATTATGATTTAAGGACTAAATACTGCTTATATTATTCTGGAAACGTAATTGTAGCTATGAGAAGATATTAGCAGAGAATATTTTAGTAAATCTTTGTATAAGACTAGAATTATAAATGTTGTGATGGAAGTCAAGCAAGTAACAGCCATGCTTAGATAGAAAGCTTCTTCTGGGGGCTTAGGCCCTTCTTCCGCATCATAATGCCGCATTATAAATTATGATTTAAGGTGTAATCGTCAACAAAATTCTCGTATTCTATAAATTTCAGTTTGTTCGAAATTAACTTAATCGCCATGATAGTAAACTTCTATATATTTTACGTGTACTAGCAATAGTCAAAGGATTCATGGTAGTTTATCAGCATAGTATGATGAATAAACGTCAGTATTAATAACCTTAACAGTACCACATTCTATACAAACTATTCAACTTGAGTACGTTACAAGCAAACTTTCATGAGGTAGTTATGGTATCAGGCGTCGGTAGCCAGCACAAACAAGTAAGAATTTGAAAGTCATGGGCAAGGTTCTACTTTATTGTTCAATATTTTAATAATGATAATATGTATGCTTATGATAAGTACATGAAGATAATAATTATGTTTGATGAATTTCCATGGGACATGGAATTGACTTTGCCGAGAGGATTTTAGTTCTACAATGTTTGCTGGAGGATAGCTGGTACCAAACCTTTCTTAATTGTAACGTAAGCGCATGTAACTGTTGAAAATATGTTGGTGTCTGTTATTTTGAAATGAATTTAATTGAAACATTATATCTGATAAATGTCCTGATCATGATGACTGTACACTAAAGAATGAACAATCTGTAATTCACTACCATGATAACACAACTGTACTATATATGGAATACATTCATGATATAGAATACGACAGATGAATGTCTACAACAATATTTTTGATAATATTGTATACCAAATATAATTATTTATATTATGAATCATGTGTTATGCTAGACTATGTATATTGTGTTAACTGCAACACAGATATTTCAATTTTATACAGTAAAATCTATATGGTTAATTATTTCTCATACTTTAATAAATTATCAGTTATATACTCCGCACAAGTCACGGGTGTTATTTCTTTCCGTGCAATGTGATTATGAAATCATCGTAGTTACCTTTGTCATCTCATCACCGGTCTTGGATCTTCTGATAAGAAATTTCCACGATTTTTCTATGCGTGGTGGCGACTCAGCATAACTACAAGGGCTAAAAGAATCATTTATCATAATATCGTCTTCGGTCAATAGAATGGATGACTGCTGTGCCGGGAGATGAACAAAGTGGAACGTTACAACGGTATAGCAGAAAAATAATTCCTCCTTTAGTTTGTTTGTCCTGTTCTAGCAAAAACATCGGTCCAAAAAGTGAAATGTAACTATTTATCAAACAATGATTCTATTTACACAAGGTTGGATCAGCAACTTAAATTGTATACTATACAAATTTCTTCCATAAAATGTTCTACTAACTACAAACGTAAAGCTACTATGGAATACATATGGATACTATACTACATGTACTTCATGACAGTCGTAAGTTTGGCTAAATGTGAAGGTAAATGCTCAATAATTCCAGTTCAGAATAAAGATTTTTCCACTAGTTCTCTACAATTCCCGAAACACTTCCAAGATGGTATTTTCAGAAAATTATGCCTATGGATCTTCTTTATTTTATTCCCGTGCTCAAAAGATTTTCATCTCTCTAAAATAGATATAGTCGCAGTAGATAACTTAAACAAGATGAGCTAAACATATAACAGAGTTGTAACACTGCATATTGTCCCTATTATCTCGTAAATAGTATAAACTGTAGACAATATTTTTAAATAGAGCTTCTACTGTATGCTTCAAACATGCAGGTTTGGTCTTGATATTCTGGATTTTTGAAATGAAACAATTTATAACTGTGAATTGACAAAATTTACTTTGAAGACTAGAGGTCTATTACGTAAACAGCTTGCTATTTTAGCCATTATATACTCTCAGTGAGTGAGTAACGAAGAAAAAGTTCAGATTTTCTGGGTACAAGGAATCCGTAGACTATCCATAAACATTCATTAATAATGTTGGACATTTAAATGACAAAATCGTATTCCACATTATAAAGAAAAGAAACCTTCACTCTGCAATGTACTCAATATCCCTAACTCAATATATACCAATAGCATATACCGAAGATATGCTCAATTGAAACCGTTTTGTGACTTAAGGCTCATCGTTCATAAATGACGAACGAAGTCATGTTGCGAAGTGTATACGTTGCACAGTATTAATTCCACAATAACTTTTTTATCCAAATTTTAACTGTGAAAAGTTAAGTGCGACTTAAATTCGCAACCTTACAAAGATTGGCTTCATGGACATTTCGTCGGCAACATTTCAATATCTCTTATGAATTCCGAAAAAGAAGCGTATAAGTGGCTCCTATAAGTTTTGACTCAATTAAGTTAGTGACCAACTACGTTGTCGCAAAAATAAAGACTACCTTGAGCTGAATCACAGAATACGTAACTGCTTAGTTTTGCCATCTATTTACTGAATTTATAAAATTTTGTGACATCAAAATATTTAATTTATTACTTGACTTCTCTGCAAACGTTTAAACATTTTAATATTAGTATAGTTCAATCATAGTTGCTTCATATCTGAGATTACTGCAACTCACAAGTTTCTTACAAGCTGACATACAGTTTGAAATTTACTTCTGACAGTAGATCAAGAATAGATTATTTCTAGGTACTCTCTTCTCCATTTAGGTATGTAAAAAACTGTTAAAGTTTCTTTTATCTATAGTTCTTCGTTGTACCATCAACGATCTCGTCCCGATTGGCTTATAATTGTAGTTAATGCTAAATGTTAGTTTTTAAATGTTCACTACGAATATTTATTTGTAAATGGAACTACGAAACATTTAACAAAAGAAAATATAGGACTACCAGCTCTAAACTAAAGTGCCACTGAGTTATTAAGCTAGGTCTAAATGTTTCAAGGTCTATCTGTGTTTCTTTCCAGTTCATTCAATACATTTCATCATCATTTTAAGGAACACTCAGCATCATCTTTTCATTTGGTTGGGTTGTTGTTTGGAATTTACCGACAGAGGCTATATAAGACATACACCTACAGTTTAAGGTGGAATCAAAACATCGTAATCCGTTCAAATTTCAAAGGATTTTACTGGCAATCGAATCCGGGTCTCTTTGCACCAAAGAAGCTCACACGCTAGCAATTAAACCCGCGGCAAGGGCTTCTATCATTTTCATATAATAGTATGTTAGCAGAGTTATCTTTTGGAAATGTTAAAGACAGGTTTAGATAATATAATAGAGCCAAGTCTTACTATTTATTGGATGACAAAAATATCAGACGACAAAAAATTATCCAGAAACAAAATCGACATTTGCGCTGTGATGAAATAATTTTTGATGGCAGATTTTAAGCCAAGCAAAGAAAGAAAGAAAGAGAGGGACGATTTTGTTTGTCCCTTTTTCATTTATTATTATTATTATTTGGCATATTTTTCCTTTTTCTATTATTTGAGCTTTTGTACTAGGTCATGTAGGTTGTTGGATATGGGTTTCTGATGGATAGGGAAAAGGTGGAGACATAAAGAAACGGGAGAAAACCGTTAAAGTTGGGCCGCTTCCAGAATTTTGCAAGCAACAATACCAGCCACTAGCAACAGCAAATCAATATTGCAAAAAAAGCTGGAAAAATAATTAATAAAAAGAGAACGGAAGTGAGGAAGGAAGACTTTTTAGGAGCCCACCGACAGAGGGGTGGTTGGTCTCTCTCTCTTTCTCTCTCCTCTTCCTCCTTCATTCAATATTCAATTTTCCACAGAGTTAGTTGAAAGATGCGAAGAGAAAGGTTAACATAATTTTTTAAGAGATGAACTCATGACTCATTCGCTGATGCTAGGAATATAATTTACTTAGTTTTCTAATATATATGCACGGTGTTTTGCTTTTCTTGGTTTGTTTTCTCTATATAATATTATTTCCTTATAAAGTTAAGTATGTGTTATTGAGAATTCTTTTACTCTGAAAAGAGTAATTGTTTAAAGCTGATATATTTTTTTTATCAATCTCAAGTTAAGTAAACTGGGATAAAACATAAAAGATACACATGGATGTTAACAGAAATATTAGGAAATGACAAATGTCTACGAGACATATCCTACATTGTAAAATGTTGCACTTACACGTAAGTAGGTAATTAGGTACACGATCTTAAACAATATTGAAATATCTACAGTGATTAAACCTCTTAATCTTGACCCTAACTATCTCGAATTTGTGATATCCAGAACGCCAATTTCCATTGTAATTTGTGCGTATATTTCACTATTCCTGTTTAGTTACCACTCTTAAACGTTTATGAAATAATCTACCTAGTAAGAGGCTACAATAGCAGTGAAAATGCTTTTTTTTTTTTGCTAGCAGCAGCTAGCACCCACCCAAAGGGTTACGCCCTTCAATTGGGATGCGGGGTTGACAGGAACTTTAGGTGTTGGGCTATTGTCGTCAGACAAAGGAGATTTTATTAACTTTATTGTATCGGAACTTCATTATCATTAGAGGACATTATGGCCTTTAACCATAATCATCAGGTCTGGAAAAGGGAAATGTACACTGGTGAACAATTCAACATGAGAGTGGAGAGAGCAGAGTATCGGTGAAACTGAAAATGAAACGATGAGGTGCACTTGACATCACAACACAATACAGAGAAGAGGGTTAGAGAGACGAATGAGTGTTATCTTCTGTCCAGGGGCTGCTCTGGACGCAATGGAGACGAGGGGAGCCCTGTTATTGCGGGGAGGTCACTGTGCAACATGAGATGGAGTGATGAAGGGTGGGGAATTGCAATGAGGAAGTCTTCAAGAAGTTGAAGGTTGGGACTATTTGGTGGGAGAACGTAGTTGTACAGAGTAAAAAGCAGAGAGAGTGTAGAATGCCGGAGAATTGTTTAAGGTTTGCGGAGAGTGGCTTCGTGGTGCATAGAGCAATGGATGGTGAGTCTGGAATCGCTTTGTAACGTACCTGAGTCTGAGGTCTTCTAGGTGATAGAGAATATATGGAAAAGGTGTTCTGTCATATAAGTCCCGGGTAGGGCTGGGTAATTTAATTCGGAAGGCAAAGTGTAGAGCGTGGTGCTCAAGAATTTGGAGTCGGTTGTAGTATGCCTCGGGTGCGGAAAGCCAGGCTGTAAAGCCATAAGTCAAAACAGGGCGTAAAAATGCCTTGTAGGTGTTAAGTAGGATGTTAGGTTTCAGTCCCCAGGTAGTCCCAGTTAGGCGTCGAAGAAAGCTTAGTCGGTTGCTCGCTTTTAGAGCAAGACTTTTCAGATGAGCAGACCATTTCAGATGTGAATCGAAGATGATGCCTAGGTACGTGGAACTAGCAGCGAGTAGTGTACCTGCAATCTCAATACTTAGGTTGGATGGATTGCAATGGACCCGACTACGTTTGCCTGGTGGAAGAAAGACAATGGCTTGAGTTTTATTGGCATTAAGCTTGAGTCGCCACGTATCACACCACTGAAGGAAAGCATCAATAGCAGTTTGAAGAATGTGGTTGATTTGTTGAATGGTATTTGCCGTTGCCAGAAAAGCCGTATCATCCGCATATTGAAAAAGACTGACATTTGGATGGAGAGTAGGGAAGTCAGCTACATAGAGTAAGTAAAGAAGTGGGGACAGTTCAGAGCCTTGAGGAACACCAGAATGGATAAATACAGGGTGAGATAAAACAGTATTAATGGAAACGTAGGTCAGGCGGCTGGAAAGAAAATGGTAAATGAAGTGAATATAACACATTGGCAGTCGAAAAGAAAATAGTTTATATAGAAGACCCAGATGCCAAACTTCATCGAAAGCCTTTTCTAAATCGAAAAGGACCAGACAGGAAGGCTTAGATTGATTAAACTGGGCAGTGATGTACGTGGTCAGGCGGAGTAGTTGATCATTAATACTGTAATTCGGACGGAATCCGGCCTGATGAAAGGGAATTAGGTTGTGATTAGCGAGATGTGTGTGTAGGCGAGAGACAAGTATCCCTTCGAGTATCTTACTGAAAACAAGGGTGAGTTGAATTGGGCGATAGGAAGACACAGATGAAGCTGGTTTGTTCGGTTTCAAAAACATTAAAGTTTTAGATGTTTTCCAGTCGTTAGGGATGAAACCAGTACGGAGGATGAACGTGAAGATGAGAGACAGAAGATAATGGAGAATGTATGGCCCTTCTTTGATATGGCGATACGTAATAGAATCTAGCCCTGGAGAGGTGGTGCGTCTACGAGCGACGGTGGTAGTAATTTCGGTGACGGTAACAGGAGCTATCAATGGTGAATTGTCGGGTAGTAGATGATCAACATGAGGTTGGAGTGATGGTGAGTTGAGATTGAGCCGGTCAGTAGGATGAGTGCGAGCTGAGAGGGCAGGTCCAAGAGGCGTGAAGACACCTTGAAGTTGGTCAGCGAAGGCATTGGCTTTGTCCACGTCAGAGTGTAATGGCGTATCATTGAGAATGAGTGGATATGAAGGGCGAGATGTGTTACCAGTGAGCTGATGAAAGCGTTTCCAGTACTTAGTTGGATGGGCTGTATCAGAGAGGGTATTACATGTTTTTATCCAGCTTCTGGTCTTGTATGCCACGAGATTATTATGCACTGCCCGTTGGTATAGACGATGTTGACGAAGCGATTCCAGATTGCCCGTGCGAGTGAAATCTCAATAAAGTTTACGGCGGGAACGACGTATTAAAGGTAAGTATTGTGGCGGTAGTTTTGGTCTATAGGGATCAATTGTAGTCTGAGGGATATACTGCAAGGATGCCTGATGAATACTATCAGTGATCTCATCAATAGATTCGTATAGTTCAGACTCTGAAGTTGGAGCGGATAAAGGTGTTAACCTGTTGGAAAGGTATTCCCTATAGTTAGGCCAACGGGCAGGGTCGAAACGAGCCACTATGCGGGGAGTTGGAGGCGGAGCGGGTTGAGGTATGCCTGGATTTTGAAGAGAAGCTTTAATTGGGATATGATCGCTCCCAAGCGGGTCAAGCACAGAAAGAGTGATCCTGGAGAGAATATTGGGTGATGTTATGACTATATCGGGAGTTGTATTCGAAGCCGGTCGAGTTGGTTTAGGAATGGGATGAATAAATCCCGTCGTTTGGGTCTGAATATAATTGCAAAAGGTGCGTTTTTGATTATCTGAGCGGCTATGGTAATTAATGTCGGCCATGATGATGTAGGTCCGAAAATTGTCAGAAATATATTGAAAGAAACTTAGAGGAATAGGATGGCCTGGTCGTATATCCCTTTCCGTCACCTGGTTTTTTTGGGCTATTTTTTAGACTTTCAGTCAAGCAGCTACTGCATCGTCACTATTTACGCTAGGATCATGGTTCGTACTTCATTCTCTTCAGAATGGAGCTGGCTTTCAAATGATAGCACTTGCATGCTCATACCATATACCAGGAGCGAGAAAAATGATGTCAAAGAAAAAATTTCGGAGAGAAATTTTTTTCTCGCACTTTGGGCCCATTTGGAGCGGCCCTGTAAGAACGTAGCCATATAAAAAATCTGATAAATAGTACTTGGTATACTAAATGTGTGTGCCAAATTTCAAGTTTCTCTCTTGAATACCAAGGGCGGGAGAAATTTTATCAGGAATTCCCACCATGCCCCAAATTACCGTAAAACACCATGATCTCAGGTAAAAAAAATTCATGAGACATCCCTAATTACCCTAGGGTCATGTTTCGCCCATCATTCTCTTCAGCTTAGAACTGCCTTTCAGGCGGTACCATTCACTTGTCCCCATCATGTATCTAAGCGGGAAAATCCCGTGAAAAAGATTTTTTGGTAAAAATTTCCCTTTTTCAACGTTTAGCCCTTCTGTACCCCCCTGTTTTAATGCAGAAATCTGAAAAAAATCTGGTAAATACTACTTGGTGGGCTGAATGTTTACGCACAATCCCAATTTTCCAGGTACAAAAGTAAGCCCGTCCAAAAAATATACCGACAATGTCCCATATTCCCGTATACAGAGGGAAATTTTTAAACATTCCCTGAGACATCCCTAATTACCCTAGGGTCATGTTTCGCCCATCATTCTCTTCAGAATAGAACTGCCTTTCACTTGTCTTCATCATGTATCTAAGGCGGGAAAATGAGAAAAAACGGTATTTTTGGGTAAAAATATCCCTTCTTTCAACTTTTTGACCCTCTGGATCCCCCTGTTTCAACGCAGAAATCTGAAAAAAATCTGGTAAATACTACTCGGTGGACTGCATGTTTGTGCAAAATTTCAATCTTCTACGTGCAAAAATAAGCCCGTCAAAAATACTTTACATAAACCCCCCAAAAAGTATTACTCGAAAATATAAATTTTGGACTTATGACGTCATCACCTCCTATGTCTGGACGCAGGAAGGTGTGAAACCATACGTAATGTCTTCTACAATGCCTCTGGACTTGATAAAAAAACGGATGAAAAAGCTCAAATAGGAGAGTTATAACGCAATGTACCATGAAACACCCCGTATGGTAGAAATTGTACCATGGGATCCCCAAAGGGATATAGATGGTAGCAACAGGGACGTAGCATTGTTTGAAATATAAAGTAGAGTGATGTATCGCCAATAGCGTGTACTCTATGTGAAATAGAGTGAGGAAAACCAATAGCTACGCCACCGTTAGCACGGCGGGTGGGAAAGATACTATCGTGTAGAAGAATGTGATAGGGCGAGAGTTTGCATAAGATTTTAGGAGTAAGAAATGTTTCGTTGAGAAGAAAACAATGAACGTGTTCCTCTAAAAGTAGCTGTTCAAACAAAGGCTTGTTTTTTTGTAGAGATCGAATATTTAGAAAGAGAAAATGTACTGCCATAATGAAAAAATAACGAGAATAGATGGGGAGAGAGGTTACACTGCAGATTCATGGACTGTAGAATGAAAATGAGCGTAGTTGTTGGAGTAAGTGCCGGTGAAGTTGACATGCAGGATAGTTTTAGCAGCGAGTCGTACTTGTTGGAGAATATGATGACGTATAAATGGATGTATGTTCTGCAAGGTAAAAGTGAGAAATGACAAAAATTTGTCGATGGTGATCGGTTGTTGTGCAGAACTAGGAGGCGGAGTAGTAGATGGCGGGTTTGGCCTTACATTTATAGCTGTACGTAGGATGCTGATCTGGGCAGGTCGAGCATTGCGGTGGATTACTGAGATTGGGGCAAGACTTTGTGGAATGTGGACCTGCACAGTACCCGCATTTGAAAGGGTTCCTGCAGTCGTTAGTGTGATGGGAGTTATAAGCTTGACATCTCTCACAACGTACAGGAAGAGGCGGAGGTGAGTGAGACGGTTCCACCCGATGTCGTTTCAGGTATATGTAGGCACCATTGCTAAGAAGGTCATCCACGGTCTCTTGACTGTTTGTGAGAACTCGGACCATATAAGTGGGTCCGGATGCGTTATTTATACGAAGGCATTTCAGAATTGAATGACCCTCCAGCTTAAGTTCATCAGCGACCTCAGCGTCCGTGAACTGGGGATCTACTCCTCGAATTACAACAGATAGAACTGGAGGCTTGCGAGGAGGTGGAGGTTGCTTCGCCTGATTTGATGCAAGCTTTTGAAGGTTTGCCGAGGCGCCGAAGATCTCAAAAGAGTGGGTGTTACGAAGAGTGTTTGCCATGTTAGGGTCTGTCGATCGGATGATAATACCATTCTTGGTAGGGATGAGCTGCTTGACATCCGATCGTGGAACGTATTTCAGTAGACTTAAGTAAATCTGCTTTAAATCATGGTACTTGGCATCGTAGTTGTAAGAAGAAATGAATGAACTACTGGTTTAGATGATGACTTCCCGGGAATCTCGATATCCATATTGCTTGATGCTGACGATGACTCACTCAGTGTATGATGCCGTTTGGTTGGAGGTGTCATCTGAAGAGCAGCAGAAAAGGTAGCAGCTGTTGTAGAGTGAGCCGTTGGACTACTTGACTCTGACTCTTGGCGAGCTTTTCGTTTGTCGATTTTTGCCGCCGTCAGAGAAGGACCCTGAGCAAACAGGAGGTAGTCCAGTATGACCAGTACCTTGTCCAGAAGCCATAGCGAAGGTCGTCTAGGTTACAGGTTTGAACAATACCACCCGTTTGGATAGTGGTCTAGGTGGGCCAAAGAGGTTATCAAACTGCGTAGGTATCTGAAAAGGTGGGCTAGCTAAGTCTCTCAACCGATACACACAGAGATTTAGCTTCAGTGACCATGATAGTGGATAGGATACTACAAAAATCGTCACTAGGCTCTACTGGCGCTTCAGAGCAGAGCAAAGCAAAGCTCTGGGAAAGTATGTACCTGAAAATGCATGAGCTCCAATCTCTAACTTTGGATTTCAAACGTTTGATTTACGGTTATTTGTGATTTCACGTGTAACAAAGACAAATATTTTAAATATGTGTACTTTAAATAAATTATTTAAATAGATCGTTTTAATAAAGTTCTTTTTTTAAATTATTGTTCAAAACCTTTGTATTTTAATGAGCCTTCTCGAAAATCAATGCAAATGAATTGTGCTGCCATCTTCGAAGTTCTTTTAAATTATATGTTTGTGGATATTTATATTTTTGTGGCCAATCTTTTCGACAATGATATATCGGAAACTACAGGCTCTGGTAAGATGACGTTTTAACTGATCGATTGCAAATCATGCGTAGATTGTTCAGTTCTAATTGAATATTTAAAGAACATGGCCATTATTTCTTTAGACTTTTTGAAACATCTTAAAAGCCTTGGGGGGAGGTATGGAAAATTGACCTATTAGCCTTCTCCTCCTAGTACATGGTAGTGAAACAGATATTTTCTCCGAAATCCGGTGTTGCCAAGAAATTCTAGCTAGCTGACAATTCTCGACCACAGGAGTGCGTATTCCTCTCCGTCACTTGAGAAAGGTTTTGGCGAAAAAGAAAGAAAGTAGCGTGGAAACTCCAAATGGTTTGTGTTGTTTTGTTATTTGACACTTTGCGTGCAAAAATCTTCCTTCTTCCTTTGGAGAGGAACAAAATTCGAACTGGAAGGCAGCTCTCGGCAAAAATAGGGGGTGAGCAAAAGCTGATCTCCGTCACACGAATAAGGAATGGAATGTCTCAAATGTTTTGGAGAAGAAAAAAGTAGTCTGGAAACTCCGATTGCTTGTTGTTGCTTTTTTTATTTGACACTTTTAATTTGCTTTCAACAGAATATTTCTTTTTTCATTGGGAAGGAGTGATTATATGCAGGCAAGTTGGTCAGTATTTGTTTATTTCTCCCTTCTCTATATAAAAAGAAAGAACCCACATGTGTATGTCATTAATCACAGTGTAATGGGGGCCAAAGCTATGGCAACGTCGTTGAACATAAGTTAAGTTACAATGTCACTAGTAAGACGATATGACTGTTCGGACAGTTCCGATTACCACCCACTAAGGTTTCTAAGATTCTGTCAGTTCTTTGTTACATTTTTGAGGGTACACTGGAAGTGTTGGAATTAAAAAAAAAACTAAAACATCAAATCCTATGCATTATACATTTTAAGACCACATTGTTGTATATAGAGGTTTCATATGTATCATGCGTTTGTTTCATGGCCAAATAATGATGAAAAAGGAAGGATAACAATTCTCAACTCTAAGATGAATCTTTATTTTTGGAGTGTTTGCCCAATGAACATTATATATAACTGACATTATAATTAATTGTGTATGTAATGTATTTGTTTATTACATACTGCATGCAAGAAGAAAGAAAACACTGGTCATACATGAATTAGAAACTCCAACCGGAAGTAGGCTCAAATCTTGCAAACCGTGCGAGATATTAAAAAAAAACTCCCCCTTTCTGATACTCCCTTGCTGATTTCTATCAAGACGTTCTTCACTTGTGTGTGTAAAGAAACATGTACAGATGTGAGGAATGACAAGGAGATTCCTACTCATTCATATGTGAATGATGCGGTGTGTAGAGAGCGCAGGTTCAGCTAGTTACAACTTAAAATTTTTGAATGTTCGTGATGCGTTAATACAGGTAGCTTTAGCATTAACTGAAAGAATGATGGTGTTGATTCTTCAGGTCTAACTCCTCTTTGTAAGCCTTCTAGATACCAACAAATGTGCACGGACATCGATATTCTAGACGTTCTTTCAACGCCCAAATCTTCAAAAATCTATTGTATTGTGTTCAGAGCTCTTGATAGGAGAATATTGAAACGGAATAATACAAATTGCTATTTTTATTTCATTTTCTGATATAAACAAGTTTAGAAAAAAACAAGAAGTTCTAGCGGTATGATTTGAAGCTTTGTACATACCGATCCTCATCTACTTGGTGTCCGAAACGTATAATTATGGGATGTCAATAGGAAAGGTGCCTGTCATCGTTGATTTCTAGAAGTATCTTGCATTTTGTTTACACATTTTCATCAGCCTTAGGTATCAGCAAATTTCCCCGCATACCTCGAACCCATAACAATCATAAACACAAGCAAGAAATTTTCATGGCAGTGGCTAATAAAGTTGTAGCAGCCTTGGCATCACTATCACAGTATGTCAAGACAACAGTTTGACCATGGGAATCAGATCGTGTTTACTTTATCCATTGGGACGACTATTTGCTATTTGGACCCCTCGAAGTGTTTTTATACAGTATCCTACAATCCATTTTTCGCTAGAAGTTTTATAAAGGACGGGGTAAATATTTATACCCTTAGCACGAACTAGCTTTAAACCCGTCTAATTTAGTTGGTTGGAATTTATCGCCCTTTTTCAGCGTCGAGGATGTATGAAGAGTGGACCTAAAATATAAAGTGATATTCGAACCACTCCAAATTTGAAGGCTGTCCTACTAGGAATCATTTCCGAGTAATTGTTAATTTTCAAAGTAAACACACATTATTTTGCACCAAATTCCGAGAAATTTACGATATTTATTACGTACATATACATACATACATACATACATACATACACACACACACACACACAGTGCATCGGTCCCTTATTCTTGGCTGATTGAGTCACCAAACAATAGGGCTATTTCCTAGCCTTAAAAAAGCTAAGTTTTATTAAAATTGGAAAATAAGACACATTTTATGAAATTTGCGTGTTTCTTGTTAGTTTAACATCTATATTAGTACGGAGACTATATGGAATGATAACCAACAGTTTAATGAGGGATCGGATTAGCATGAACTCCCATTGTGAATCGAACTCGTGTCTTCTGCTATAGATATAGCCACGAGACAACTCGAATATGTCATTGAACAGAAAGAGAAAGAAAAATAGAGAGAGACAAATATTCAAATATAGGTGGAGTTTAATATTAGGAAGCTCGCTTTAAGTATTACCAATTAATGTTAAAATACTTATTTATAATAATAACAGTAACATGAAATGAAGTTTCTAGTTTTGCATAACATGATTATGCCCTTTACACTATAAAATAATTAGTAAAATTATGAAACTGGAAAACCACGAGAAATCCTATAAATATGATGTTTCTCATCTAGTGGTGTTCACGAGACAAGGAATTTCTCGTTTCGTTTTGATTCTCTTCTTTAAGTTCAAGACTAAACAGGAGATTTCATAGATCTTATCGACATTACTAGTTCATCCAAGTTTTAGATCTCAAACACTCTTTTACAGATTCATTGGAAATAAATGACCGATATTACTGTTACACGATTGATAGTATAGAAACAATAAATCCATAAAGTCACTGTAAGAATGCAGTGAAGTTAATTTATCAATGTCGAAAGATATGAAAGTCATCACATAATATACTGCAACAATAAGTACGGTTTAAATATCTTTATATTCGACCCTTCCTGCACTCTTTGTGACGCGAAAGGAGTGTGATGTTTTTCTAGATGAAATTACGGGGGAAAATGAGGACAAAAATTTTGTACATAAATTTACAAAATGATTCGAGACGATAAACAAATTTTGTACATAAATTTATAAAAATGATTCGAGACGATAAATAAATTTTGTACATAAATTTACAAAATGATTCGAAACGATAAATAAATTTTGTACATAAATTTACAAAAATGATTCGAGACGATAAATAAATTTTGTACATAAATTTACAAAATGATTCGAGACGATAAACAAATTTTGTACATAAATTTATAAAAATGATTCGAGACGATAAATAAATTTTGTACATAAATTTACAAAATGATTCGAAACGATAAATAAGTTTTGTACATAAATTTACAAAAATGATTCGAGACGATAAATCAATTTTGTACATAAATTTACAAAAATGATTCGAGACGATAAATAAATTTTGTACATAAATTTACAAAATGTTCGAGACGATAGAAAGTTTTTCGACAAATCAAGAAAGAATTCTTCGAGAATAGAGACACCACTTTTACAAAATCACAAGGGAAGACGAGTAATCGTTTTTTCTTGTCTTGTAGACAATACAATGCCACCGCAAATTTACTTGGCCGTTGATTGAACCAGGAATCTTGATCATAAGCGGTGATTATTTACCACTGAGCTAACATACCCCTCAATAACAAAACACTATCAATTATTATTTATATTGGTAGCATTTGTATTTCTTATATAATACATTTTTGAGATTTAACGTTGATATTGCAGCGGAGAAATTCCCAACAACTTGCTGTAATTTAACAATAAACTATACAGTTGTAAGATCCTTTTGTGAGCATTTATTTCCACAATTGACCAACCCTTTTCTAATATTAATGAACAGTGATATTCTCAAACCTTGCAGGATAATTCACCCGAAACTCTTCCTCATCCCATCCAATCGTCAACAAGCGTACAATCAGATGAAGCTCTAGCCCATAATTGTGGTTATTTTAGCTTCGGCATCCATTACCACACATGCATGTCCTTTTAATGTGAGAATGTGTTGTGACCGGTTGAAATGTGACTGGTTGACATTTTTTTATGCTATCGACAAAAAATGCCAATAAAGGGCTTTATTCATCCAAAGGTTGGAGAAGGGGAGGGAAAAGACTGCAAATTCCATCCTCATGTTCTATTATTTTATTCCTCCGCACCGTTCCCCTCGCCGTCTATCATTAAAATAGTGGAAAGATGACAGGAATGTCATTGGTCTTGATTATATTGATGCGTCCCACTGATAATTCTTTTGGCATTAAATAAAATGTCCTTTTTGAGTTTCAGCAAAATGCTGTAATTTGCTCTTCATTGTGCTTTGTTATTTATGGCACTAACAACAATTCTTTAAGAATTAGAGTCAGAGTGAATACGTTTGAAATACGTGTTGTCAAAATTACTTTGGACTACTTTTCTTGTCGTTACTTTACGTGTTTCTAAAATGTCACTCAATTGTGTTTATTTTCATATAGTTCAGACTGAAGTAAGGAAAGTACAATATTACTATTATTGTTATGTTGACTTTATTATTAGATGAATATTATAAACTTCTGGAAATATCTAAAAATATGAAAGACATAAATGAACCTTAATATTTGAAAAGCTGATCACAAATGCATCATGAATCCTAGAAATATAAATTTGTGCGAATATCTAAAGATATAGAAGATATAAAATCAAACTCGATGTTTAGAAAACTAATATATATATATATATATATATATATATATATATATATATATATATATATATATATATATAATTCTGAAAAACAAAAGAAATTGAAAATGGTGGAAACATCTAACGATATAAAATATATATAACCGAGATCAAAAAACGAAATTTAGAGAAAATCTTCTGGAAACATTATGTAGAAGAAAACGTTTTTCAGGATACAAACATGAATTGCAATAGTTAATAGGACTTTGTACGAGAATATGGAAAGTTCCTTTAATGATGTCATGCTTTAGTGTAAGATAGTGCTTCTTGATACAATTAGAAGACATTATAATGAACAGTCCTGCAATCCCGTACCAAGGTGTGCGGTAAATTGCACCGCAGAATTGTTAATACGTGGTTCGAGGTCAACAGAGATAAATAACTATGTCAGACCACGCCGCACCGCTAGTAACATTACCGGAAGTGTAGAAACTATTTTTGAATCTAGTTCATTCCATTTTCTCTTTTCTATTAGTTTCTTGTATATTCTATCCTACGGCCCCGGTGGGTCGGTGGTAGAGCGTTCATCTCTCCTGCATGGGATACTTGGTTCGATCCCAGTTCAGACCAAGTAAGCTTTGTGGTAGAAAACACTATATGCGTGGGTTTTCTTAGGGTTCTCCCATTTTCTTCATTCCACTATTTTATTCATTTCTCATCATCACTATCTCCTTTAGTCTAGCCGGATTATCCGTAAGACGTAAATCTTAAAGATTCATTCCTATTACTTTGTAATATTGTAAAAAAATATTCAGGTTTGATTCTTGCTTGTTACTTTTATTATTAATATTATTTTCACAATTTTTTGAATACTAATACATATAATATTAAGGCCTGTAGAATAAAATGACAACTTCACTGTATTTACAGGTGCAAAAATTAATTGAAACTCGAAGTCCAATCTACTATTGTAGTAATTAACGAATTGCATGCAATTAAGAAAATAAATCGTTATCTTCGTGTAAAATTCGAAGCAAAGAAGTTGGGGGCATCAGTTGACCACTCATCGCTAACCCTTATCAGCTCTGGAGGTCGCATTGGACGAAAGGGCTCTACCTTTTCTAAAATTCCTGGCTGCCTTAAAGCAAAGGGGATTCCTCAACACAAACCATACCTCGCGAGGCTGCCATGAGCCGAAGAGGTTACCTAAGAATCATATCCTGAAGTCACTACAAGACACCCCGGTGAATGCCATGAGCGAAGGGATTAACGTATAAAACATTACTTAATTCACCTTTGGTCATAAGGAAGATACATAACTGACACAAAGGCTATTTTGTATTTTTGTAAAATAAATAGGTGAAGGGCTAGAACTCCGGTCTGTAATTGTCTCTACCCGCACAAGTTATTACATGGTGCTTGTATGGGACGCTGTTTTTATTAACTTTTAGCAGGCACAAAAATACAATAAGTCAGTATCAAAAGTTTTCTATGCTCCATTATTTTTTCGTCGTTTTCTTCTTCATGTTTATTTTAGTGCGTTTTTATGCCAGAAACAAGGTCTGGTAGACAGACATTTAGATCAGAGGGAGATAACAGCACAAATTCTAACATGACGGAGGGTGCATCGAACATGTCTTTCAATATGCCTCATCTTACTAAATATTCCGGCCACGTACATGAAGACCTAGATAGATTTATTGTGTTGTTCGATCACATGGCTACTATGCAGTCGTGGTCGTCAGCCAAGAAAATAGAAATGTTAACGATATATTTAAAAGGTACAGCATTAGAGTTAGTATTGCAACTCAAGAAGCAGAATCAATTTGGGACGTTAACGTACGAATTTTGAAAGCTAAGCAGACCGAAAGTTCCGTCATATAAGTGAGAACAAAAATTATTTCAAGTTAAGCATTGACCCGAGGAGCCTATAGATTCAAACTTCCTGCGTAAACTGCGTGCAATTAGACAACTAATACCCGACGTGTCAGTGGAACAGAAGATCCACCATTTTTCACTAGGATTTCAACAGAAGCTCTCCAATGCATCAGAGTGCGCCATTGATCTTTTACGTAAGCGAGATCATGTTGAATTATCGCAGACACTACAAATGTTATATGGTCAGAACTCTGTAGCTATTCCTCATAATCCATCATATTTATTACCAAATGATCCAAATGTGACATATCCAATTCAACAACCTTACCATCATACTCTTCCTGATCAAACGCAACCTGATCAAACACAGAATTATATTCCTGTACCTCCACAACAAGTCAATGGTTATTAGCCTTATCAATCGTTAATATCCTCTGAACCATTACCGTCCAATACGCAAGAACAACGTAAAGTTAGACATGAACCTAGCTACGTTCCCCACCGGGAGAAAAATTCCTCCTCAACCTGATTTTTCCACATTGGCCAATAAAATGGAGGGTTTATCGTTAGTAATATCACAATCAAGCTACAGAAGCCAACAAGGATTCAGGAAAAAGAACAATTAATATCAAAATAATAAAGGGAAGAAAAGAGAGGGACTCTCCTGGAAAAATCAACAGACCAGACCTATGGAGGACCAGATATTAGTCTGTAAAGTGAGTCGAAAGAGAGGAAATGGAGCATCTACGTGTTACAGGCGTAGGGCCCGCTTCTTGAAAAGGGGGCCGATAGTCAAAATCATTCAAATACCAGAGAAGAAAACGGCAGTTTTTAACTATAATCCAAACGAAATAAATTATGACATTCCTGCTTCGGAACATCAATCGAAAAATTTGCCAGGTCGGCGTGAAAGCATTACTTTGGAAGATGAAACAAATAGATGAAATCTAGTAATCAATATCAAATTAGGACAACAAAATGCGATAATTGATACAGGCAGTTCTATTCCAATATGGCACTTGGATAGTATACCACCTGCAACGAACCTAATTTCATTCCAAACTAAGGTGAAAGGAGTGTCAGGACAAACCTTTATCTGAAACATATAGCACGAGTCACATTCAAGATAGGACAAACAACATTTAGCCACTATTTCCGGATAGTAAACAGTACGATGCCAATAATTTTGGAATAGAATTCATCAGCGTACTTACGCTACCATCGATTTAAACAAAAAAACATTTCTTTTTTTAACATCCACGCAAGCCAACACTACCAGTTGAGAAGACAAAAGATGTATTATCAACTTTTACAGCACGAGTCATAATGCAAGATCAGCAAGACTGTTTTTCCTGGTTAAGAACATAAGACTTTCCTCACGCTCGCACACGTTCATTCCTAATGTAACAGAAAAAATTAAATGACACAGAGTCCTTTTCTATGTTATTACTTCCCGGAATACTTGAGAAATATAGATTACGTGCTACCGATCAGAAAATTGATGTTAAGAAAATGACAGTATTAATCAATAATCCCAAAAGCCATAGTATTACTATAAAAAAGATACACCAGTGGCGGTTCTCGACGTAGGTCAATAATTTTCTTTTAATGCTCTAGAAACAAAATTTCTTCAGGAAGTGAGCAGCAATACACAACTAACGAAGAAATTGAGGAACGTTTAAAAGAACGAAGAATCTTTTTAAAGAAAGATCTATTTGACGTCAACCCTAATTTGAATAAAATTCAAAAACAAGAGGTTTATGACTTGTTCACGTATAGAGACGTTTTTACATATGCTCCCAATGATATTGGATATTTTAAAGGTTACGTTCACATGATCAGGATTTCACAATTAGCCACATTCCATGATCGTTCACATACCATCTCTTTCCATATACGAGACCAAGTAGACAAGCAAATCCAGGAACTTCATCATTAGATCTATAGACGATGTCTTCAGTTCGCCACTTTTGGTTTTCTGTAAACCAGGCACACACTAATTTTGAATCGTACTCAAATTGCAGAAGTATAATAGTTCTACTAAGTACTTATCCTTTCCTTTCCAGTCCAGAGAAGACGTTTTAAGCTCTCTTAAAGAAAAAAAACTTATATATGTTCTTTAGATTTATCGGCTAGTTACCACCAAATTTCGCCTCATTCCAAAAGCCGGAAATAAATTATTATCTTTGAGGTCAATCATACAAGAAAGTCGTACGAATTTTTGAGGTGCGTGATGGACCATAAGACTAGTTGCCAATCCTTGTCAATTAGGACGAAGATGATTTTGGACGGTTAATCCAACAGAATAACTTAATTTGCAGATGGTATCGTATGCTGGAGTTACGACTTCCAGCAGCAATTAGAGTATTTAGAACTTTTATTCAAGGAACTTAGAAAACACGACTTTCGTGCCTCTCCTAAGAAAACATACTTGTGTTATCAGAAGGTGAAAATCTTAAGTTGCCTTGTTTGTGGGGAATTCGTCAAAATATCACCTAAAATAGCTAGGCTAAGAAGATTAGCTAATCTAAGCTAATAGCTAAGAAGATTAGAGACTTTAAAAAGCCAAACACAAAAATTTTGAAAAAAATCATTGGATTTTGTTCGTATCTTAGAATACATCTTAAAGATTTTACAACAAAAATTGAATCATTTCAACATTTGATATCTCCTAACTCAAAATTCAAGTAGACAAAGGTACATCACATTCTTTTGGAACAATTAAAGGACATACTTCAAGCCCACTCTGTTTCACATTTCAAGATTCCTTAGAAATCAAATTTTATACTGACAGTAGCAAGATACAAGCAGGAAGCATACTTGTTTGTTATAACCCAGAAATAGACACAGAGAAGGTATTTACATATTGTAGTAAGAGATTGCCCAATCCGGAACAAAAGGATATTATCTGGCAGTCGAAACTATATGCTCTTACATATACCGTACGAAAATGTCGTTACTTTCTACTCAACAGAAAATTTAATCTTTATCTGGACACCAAATACCTAGCTACACTGAACACACAGTCAAAGTTCGAAAATATACTAGATATAAACTATTTTTAGCCGACTATAACTTTAACATACAATATTTACCAGGCTCGAAGCACCCTGCCGACATCATTAGCAAACAAGGGACATTTAAACGAAAAACAGAATAAAGACGACAATGAGGAAAAAAGCGAAGAGCATTCAGATCTAATAGCCTTTAGGTTAATGTTTCAGAAACGAAGGATAGCGATCTTTTACATATTTCAGCGAAGAAACAATGTAATGTGATAATTAAAGAATATCTCTGCGTTGGAAGGAAATGAACTGGAAAAACTTTTTACAGTTCGAGCGGCAAGGCTTTCTTTTTTTAAGGACGATATGCTTTATAGAAAACAGAACCATCCAGAATACGGACTTTTACATCTTTTTTGTATACCAAAGTTTTTGGCTAACTTGTGGTTTACAATCTTTCAGAAGCGAACCAGTGTTGCGCATTTAGCATTTTCCAAATCCTATAAAACCGCTATAAGAAAATTCTACATGCCACATCTTAAGAATTATCTTGCTCATAAAGATAAATACGCGTCCTGAACGTCAGAAATTAAAGAAGCTACCGAAAATACAGGCCGAGCTATTGCATCATCCTTTAGCAAACATTGGGACAGTTTGGGTCTATGATGAGCTCGGACGCTTTCCGAGTGAAGAAAAACGATCTAAATATATATTAGTAGCAACAGAACAAACTACACGCTATGTAGTTGCAAGGATATTAGATTCAACAACTGCCAAAAACACTCAAAATTGTTGGAACATGAAATCGTTTTAAAATTTGGAGGATTTACTAGATTATACGTGGATCAACATCCAGTACACGGAGTCGTTCATCTTTAGCTTTTTGCACAAAAGTACGACTTTCCCAACAAATACTCTTCAGCATACAACAACTCTTCGATTGGATAAGTAGAAAAATAAGTTGATGTTCTAGATATTGTCATCCTCAGAAAACGTCTCAATGGACACAACCACAAATCTCTGATCGTTTGGTCCCTACAGAGCTAATTTTTTTAAAACAGCCGTGTATAACAATGTTCTGGATTTCGGTAAGATTGAGTAAAACTGAGATATGTTGAAGATTTCTCATCATGAGAAAGTCTTAATGGACACAACCATCGAATTATGACCGTTTAGCCATTACAGGTTCAGGTTTAAAATAAACAGTCGGGTATAAAGATGTGTTTGATTTCGGTGTAAATGAACAAAACTGTGATATGTTGTAGATGTCATGGTCCTGAGAAAAAATGTCTGTAGTTTTTCAGGGTTTCCCTTTGACCCGCAAGATGAACAACTGAATATTGTTTATGATGAAATGATGTTGGCAGCTACTTTGTTGTTTGTTGTGGGATAGGACTTTTCTCTTTTCCGGGTTGTGGGATAGGACTTTTCAGGGTTTCATACAATTCTACCAAAGTTACAGAGTATCCTTACCTTCTGCTATTTTTAAAAAAATTAGCCCTGTAGTTGCCAAATGGTCACTGATTGTTGGTTGTGCCCATTGAGACTTTTTCTCAAGACCACAATATCTACAACATATCACAGTTTCAAGCAATTACACCGAAATCCAGAATACCGTTACCTCCTGCTCGTTTAACCCGTAAGTACTATGGACCGTCTCTCAGACCGCTGCTACTTTTCATATCAATATATTTTCCACAGTCTCACTACTATAAGTGTATCTTCTCGTCCACCTTCCTGTCTAGCAAATGGTTACGTACTGTGAAGTTCGTGTTATAATTGATCCCCTGTACGCGGCGCTGGAGGGGTCGAGCGGTCTCACAGACTAGTTACGTGAGTATTTTGCTGTTCAGTTGTCTTTCGTTATCTACTGATTATTAGCAGTATTGTGTCTTACCGTGTGTCACGTCTTGCACCACACATCAAATAATGGCCCAGAGACTGGAAAACCTGAAATAATCATATTTTATAACACGAGTAAAGGCGGAGTGCATACTGTAAACAAAAAATGTACAGATTACACATCAAGTCGTTGAACAAGACGATAGCCATTGACAATTTTCTTTTTGTTGGTGGATGTTGCTTTTGGTGTCAATGCGTATGTCTTGCATCAAGTCTACGCTAAGCCCGCAGTGATAACAAGACTTGATTTCATGAAAACGTTGGCAAAAGGATTTGTTAGGCTTCACATAGAACGTACAATGTTCATCGGACGTCTGCCATGAGAGCTGAGTTTTTCAATCAAGAGCATGCTACAGCTTGAAAGTGAGTTTCCCACCATTGCGCACAAGGAGTTGAAAAGGAAAACATAGTCCACTCTCCACTGAGTTGTAAGCGCAAAGCAAAGATATTCGTGTCAGCGGTGTGGGGTACAGATTTCCTTGCAGTGCAAAATAAGAAAGATATAAGTGCCTACCTGAAGAAAGTGCATGCTGTCAGAAAAATTAGTGCGGTAATTTTCTTACTGGCAAAACGCATTTTGTTTACTCTCGCGATCATATAAGAACTAAAAATGTTTTATTCATTACTTTTTTTACTACAAAAAATGTAACAGTACAACTACAACAGTACTTTCTTGTAAGTTTGAAAAAGCTAAAATTCCATGTTTTTTATCCGTTTTTACTGTATTTTTTATTCTCAGTGAATCTATAAGAAGAGTGCATTTCAAATTAGTATTATTTTGACTACATAGAAACGGAGAAAAAATCGAATATTTCAACAATTACAATTTTAGAATAACAATGAAAACATTGTTGCAAATTTTGACTATGTTGTTTTTCTCGTTGTTTTAAAAATATAAAACTTTTTTTATATCGTGAAATTACTATGTTTTATTTTTCTATAAGCAACTAAGATATATAGGGTAGCATTTTTAAAAATATTCAATAAAACTATTATTAAGAAAATGTGAAACAACAATGCGGTCTGACAGACCGTTCCATGTAGTTACGTGATTATTTCGTCCATAGTACTTAAGGGTTAAACTACAGTGGCTAAACTTTCAGTGATGGGTGGTTGTGCCTCTTGAGACTTTTTCTTAGGATCACAATATCTACAATACATCACAGTTTTCACCAATTTCACCGAAACCTAGAATACCGTTACCTTCTGTTCTTTTTTCTTTCGAAATGTAGCCCTGTAGTGGCCAAACAGTAATTGATTGGACTCTGCGCCTGTTGAGACTTTTTTTCAGAATTACAATATCTACAACATATTACAGTTTCAAGCAATTCCACCGAAATTCAGAATACCATTACCTTCAGCTCTTTTTAGAAAGTGGTCCTGTAGTGGCCAAACGGTCAGTGATGGATAGTTGTGCTTTTTAAGACTTTTTCTCAGAATCACAATATCTACAACATATTACGGTTTCAAGCAATTCCACCGAAATCCAGAATATCGTTAGCTTCTGTTCTTTAAAAAATGTGGCCCTGTAGTGGCCAAACGGTCAGTGACTGGCGGTTGTGCTTTATGAGACTTTTCTCATGATAACATCATCTACAACATATCACAGTTTCAGTCATTTTCATCGAAATCCAGAATATCATAATCTTCGAGTATTTTCAAAAATAAAGTAGCCCTATAGTGTCCAAATGGTCAGTGATTTGTGGTTGTGCCCATTGATATTTTTTCTTAGAAACACAATATCTACAACGTGTTACGGTTTCAAGCAAATCCACCGAAATACAATTTCTGTAAGGATTGTGCTGGTTCCTTTGTTATTCCGAAGGGGGCATTGCCCCTGCAAACCTTTTCTCTCAAATACGGCAAAACCCATATTTCAAGTTTTGAAATCATCTTTGCATTGCATTGCCCCTGCAAACCTTTTCTCTCAAATACGGCAAAACCCATATTTCAAATTTTGAAATCATCTTTGCATCGGTAGAAGTTTCGTTTCTTTAAAATGGCCCTTTTAATCAAGTGAATCCTTTTTTGAAAAAAAAGGTCCTTTGCCTTTCCGAAAGAAACAAAAATACTTGTCAATTTAGTTTCGGTCTAGTATATATGTGCCAAGTTTGAAGAAAATCGGATGACGAGAAACCCTTGTGAAGATATGTCCTTTACACTTTCACTTTTTGGACTTGACGGATTTTTGCCCCAAAGTCTTCATTTGTGCTCTGTCTAAAATATTTCATTGAGTTCTGCATTCAACTGGGGGTTATTGTAGATATAGGAAGATATTAACCCTTTCGGCCTGGACGGCATCATATGTGTACATCATATTTTAAGATTAATATAATTACTCTGGAGGATTCAAAATGGCTAGATCATGAAATGTCAGTATACTTTGAGCTTGTCTAAATCACTTTTCGCTATTTCTTTAGTGCCAGCCATTTTGAATCCTCCAGAGTAATTATATTAATCTTAAAATATGATGTACACATATGTTACCGTCAGGGACGAAAGAGTAACTAAGAAGTGTTTCTGAAATTCTGTAAATTATGTGCAACTTTTTATGATCTATTCAACATAATTCTATGAGCTGATAGGTATACATTGATATTCATAAGTGTGATAGACTTGTTCCCTGTCTATAGCATAAGTAATTGAGTTTAGCATTCTGAAGGTTCACAGGAATTATAGAAAGTAACTGATAACGGGATGAGTTTAAATACGTCCAAATTATATTTGGTATCCTATGGTCTTTTAAATCTGCTGTGCCTTTAGCGCAAATTGATTTGCCATTTACGTTATTTAGTTGTACTCGTTCTATAAAATGAGTCACTGAGTTCTGCCTTATGAAAAGGGTCATTGGAGATATAGAAAGGATCAATGAAGAAATATTTCAAATACGCGTAAACCGTCTTAAGAACATTATGATATATTCGAGCTAATGCAGTTTTGAGCGCATATTGATACTCATAAAGTAGTTAGTGCTTTATCTATTAAAAAGGTAACTAAACTCTAGACTCTAAGGGTTCATCGGAGATATACAAAGATATTTACTATGAAATGTTTCTAAATACCTGTAAATTATATCCAGAATTACATGATCTTTTCGACTTGATGCGCTTATATGCGTATATCGATGCTCATAAATGTGATAGATTTCTGTTTGTTTTATGATGTGAGTTGCTAGAATCACCGGAGATAGGGGAGAAGATTGATAAAGAAATGATTCAAAACATGTGTAAATTATCTCTAGGATTATATGATCTTTTCGTCCTGATGAGCTATCCAGCTCACATTGATACTCATATATGGATACTCATATATGAGATAGATTCATAGACAGAGCATATATGTGTGCTCTTCTATGAAATAGCTTATTGAGTTTACATTCTAAGAGGGTAACCGAAACTGCAGAAAGAGATTCATTAAGAAGTGCTTATGAATACCTCTAAATTATCTCTAGGGTTCTTTGATCTATTCAACCTAAGTATATTTTCTAGCGACTTTATAGAACATTGATGTTCATATATGTGATGTGTTTATGCTGATTGAAATAAATGACTTAGTTTTGAATTCTGAGGAAAGTCAGCGGAGATATTCAAAAGAGTGTTAAAGGAATGTTTCTAATCACGCCTAAACTATTTATAAGATTTTATGATATACTCGATTGATGCGCTTTTCAGTGCGCACCCATACTCCTGCAAATTTCTGATCTGTCTACGAAATGAGTCACTGTGTACTGCATTTTGTTGGTGTCACCGAAAACATAGAGAAAGATTGATAAAGAAATATTTGAGAATGCGTGTAAATTACATCTACAGTATTCTAAAGTTTATTTGACCTGCTCCGCTATTCAGCGCACATTGATACTCATATTTGTAATAGATTCTGCTGTGACTAGTAAAGAAGTCACTGAAGTCTGCATGTTTACTGAGATGAACAGAGACGTTAACAAGGAATCATTATAATTTTTTTCTAAATGTGGTTAAAATATTTGTGAACGGGAATGTATTTAAAATATTCTCTGAGCGAAGCACGTAGACCGAAAGTATTTGAGAACAACATCAGGACACAAATATTCGGACCCAAGTTTAACGGAAACGGGGAATAGCGGAAACTTCATAATCAGGAACTACATAATTTATACCGTTTACCAAACAATGTTAGAGTCAACGAATTTAGGAGACTCAGATGAGCAGGTCATGTAGCCAGAATGAAAGAAAGTAGGAGCGCTTTCAAAGTTTTAACTGGAAGTCCAATCGGAGAACAACCAAAGAAGACAGTCGTAAATGGGAGGACAATATTAAGATGGATCTCTCAGAAATAGAAATACAAAGTAGAAATTGGATTCAGTTGGCTAAGGATAGAAGTCAATGGAGAGTTGCTGTGAACGCGGCATTGATTCTCCGAGCTCCATAGGCCATAGAATTAATTCGTTAGTTAGTATTTAAAATATGCGTAGATTGTTTATGAACTATACATTATAAAAGTACATAATGACAGATTGTCATACATGTGATAGACTTTGTTATATCTATGGAATAAGTCACATTATGCTATTTTCTGTTGCGAGATTTATTTACAATTCATTTTCCTGTACTCTCAGCTCTGAGTTTTTTGATTGTGAAAATTAGTAAATATTTGGTAGGATCCCTTCGGTTCTCACAAAGGGATACATAAAGTGAGGGACAGAAGAAGATCTTAACCTTAGATGTTTTATGGATCCCAGACAACAATTCTCAGCATAACACATTACAATGCTTTGCCTAGCTTAATGCTCATCGTGCATCGGCACTTTCTTAACGTGGCGTGATTTTCTCTTACGAAACGTTCTTGTGATAAAACCAATGCTAACATTTTCTTTTTCGGAGTTTGTAAGCGTTCAATCAGTTATTTCTTGGTATTTTTGACATTAGAGGAGATGCCTAAACTGCTAGGAGAAAAACGCGAATCAATCTACGTAAGTGGTTTCGTGGGAACGTTTTCTTGCTTCTTTTCCTTGTTGATTTATTTATCCTACATGAGAAATCATGAATTTGGGGGTGGGGATTTCTACGCACTACCAGTTTTTATCGATTTCTTTTTCCATTCTAGGAAGTAAGAAAGAACGAATTTAAAACAAAACAAAACAAAAAACGAATGAAGAATGTGTGGGATTATTGAAGTAACTGAAACACCTCTCCAATATAGGTCATATTACTTACTTGATTATTACGGTTTGGAAACCAAGTTTAGATCGTAGTACAACCTGTTTTTATTTTGGATTTGAACCACATTACTCATCAATCTTTACAGAGAAATTGCAGTACTTGCGATGTAGTATTCCTTCAGAATCTTTTCAGTATTTGTCTAATCTTGTTTCCACCACTTCGTTCTAAGAGGAACATTTTGTCGTTTTCTTTTTCTTTGATGCAGCTCTCGGCTACTACGAGTCGGTGTTTCTTCGGTAGACTCTCACCTGGTGTTACCTTACAGTCCTTTGCATCACGCAGGATTTGTCTCCATCATAAGCTAAGGTCGATCTGAGACCTTGAGCTGCCATTCTTACACGTAAAAAGATGTATTTTGTAGAGTGGGGGTAAGAGTGAGTGAATATGAGAAGAGAGGGGGAGATGAGGACCGACAAATATTAATTAGATGGCTGATGGCCCAAGTTAATTTACTTCTCAATATTCAAATAGATCTGTAGAGCAAAAAAATAATAAAAAGGGTAACTTGATTAATTGAACAAAATGAAGATTCAATTTCGATGAACATGAGACTCTTATTTAGCAGGGTCTTCCTGCAATTTTAACTTCAGGTGTAGTTCCAACGAGATTACGCACTCAACAACGTGAAGTTTTTGTTTTTCATGCCTTATGGGATCTGCACACTCCCAGCAGCTGAAACAGAATACATGTTACACACACACACACACACACACACACACACACATATATATATATATATATATATATATATATATATATATATATATATATATATATATATATATATATATAGGAGAACTTAAGGTATGTCTCAGATATATATATATATCTGAGACATACCTTAAGTTCTCCTGGTGAAGTCCAAGAAGACGACTGGGCTCATTGGTGAATATGTTTAATATCCAGCACACTGAACACATATACAATAAATGCACTGAACACGGTGAATTTCACTTAAAAAGAAACTAATTTGAAAAATTAATGATTTAGAACATTTTCTTTAGGCCTTTACTTTTCAGATTTTCTACCGCTCAAGTTCGTGCACGTTTAAACAACTTTATTCTTGGTCAGTCGTTCTCTTCTTTCCACTCCTTTGATGGTCAGCATCCCAGAATCCAACGTTGGCCTTACCTCTTCCGTTACGGTAAGACGTTCCCCGTTGATTGTAGAGATTCTTGGTCCTATTTTCTGCAAATCCGACGTCTCACAGTTCCTGCCAATGCATACTTAGGAAAGTGTATGCTTTTCCCAAAGATCTAGTTTTCTTTGCCGTCATCCAGTCTGGTCGTCTATGTGTCTGTCGTAAACGGCCTAGCTGCACTCGCATTCCCACGACATAAATGTTCTTTACACCGCTGCTTCGTGATATTGTTATCTGACGTTTCCGCTGTTGCGCTTTCGAATAAATGGTTTAGACACTTGGTCTCACACACATCATAAACACTTAAAATTGAGCACTTAATTAATATATATATATATATATATATATATATATATATATATATGTACAAAACTATTTACAACATGGGCTAGAGGTTGCTCCCATCGTACGTCAGTTGAAGAAATTTCTCAGTCTGCACTGATAAAGTTGTTACGTCACAAAAACGTTCACGAATTGCGCATTTTTTTAGTGTAGTTTGTAACTATCCACGACCAAATCCGGTTGATTAAAAGTTTATAACACGACTTTTGAATGACGAAAACTATTTGAAGATCATGGTGATTGCCCAGAATATGAAACGTACTTCTTTAAGGCTCTGTAACAGCTACCGAAACAACCGAAAACTAAACGTCAACTATCGACGTTCAAACACCAACAACCAACGATCAACTCCCCTGTCACTCTCCTCTGTATAGTTTTTATTCCAAGCCATTTCTCACCAAAACCGTAGGCTCGCTCTAAACAGGGTACTTTCTAATGGCGGGGAGAGCGGCGTGCAGAGGGGTACATTCAGGTGTGCATACCTACCCCTTGACCTATTTCCGGTAGAAACTACAGTTTTTCTTCTTTTTACATCAATCACTTTTCACTGCACTGTTTGATCAAGAAACTGCTGCTGTCCCCGTGTAGTACGAGTATGCAGCTTTCAAACTATATATAATACTTCGTGTAAATCGGTAAATTTAATACTGAAATTGTTGAATAAACATAAAACATTTTTTCAAAACACTTGGCTCTCTCACCCTGTCTTGTGTCCATCCGGGGGAGACACCTGGTGAGAGAATTTGGAACGTTTCCACCTGTATGAGAGGGGTCAGGGATGTTCCTCTGGAGAGGTTTTTATGTGTTTGTGAAGAATTGAAGCAAAAGTCTGCTTGAATCTTGCTACAAAATAAACTACATATAAAATTATATATTTGTTTAAATCACCTTGTGCTGTCATGTTGAAATAAACATACAACAGTTGAAAATGCATGCTTAGTCCTCCTCATTTTCTTTCTTCTTGTAGAAGGTAATCAAGATGACAAGTTTACATACTTTCACCAGTTGTAGAATGTTCTCGCCTTCTTCATTTCTGTCTTTAAATCCATATTCTACATGTGTTCTTTCATACCCTGCTAGGACAAGCTGAGTTGAGTTTAACTTTCCTTTCACCAGCGAGGCTATACGAAACGGGACCTACTGATTAACATGGAATCCGTACCACATGAGCTCTCGCCGGGAATAGATCCGGGTCTCCCACACCAAACTCGCGTACGCTAACCGCTTAGCCACGAATTAGCTCTACTAGGAAAAACATCTACTGTAATATAACGAACAATTCTACAGAGTCTATCTAGTTCCATCCAAATTTCTTGCTTTGCCTCTACATCACACACAATTTGTGGGGCACGGGCAGTAACTACATTCAAAGTTTATCTACAATAATTCACGAGTTTGACTATAATAATTCTGTCGCTTACTGTCTTCACAGCCTCCAATTTCTTTTTCATATTCTTATCCAAGGCAAATTAAATAGCATTCTTTCTGTTGTTTTTCGCTTTGTATATAATCTTGTATTCATTTCCTGTTTCCTATCATCTTGAACCCTTCCATTTAGCCTCCTGATGTATGCTATGTTTACCCTTCTTCCTGCCAGAGTCTCCGATAACTAGTAGCTGTTACCTGTCAAAGTTCCAACGTTTCACATTTCCATTATAATCTTCTGCTGTTTTGGATTCAATTCTTTATCCTCTTCCATCCATTGTTAAAGGGTAGGTCTACCTCACTTCTCACGGCATTAAGGCGATCAATCTGCGCGTTGCTTCTGGAGTACGCCCTCGTCTTTTTCTATCATGTTCCTTTCTCGACCCATATTTGATTTGGCAATATTTTTTTAAAACCCACTGCAAACCTGCTGTCAACACCCAACCTGGAAAACCAGGATTTTCTGTTTTATTCCCCTAATTGGTAGCTTCTTTCACGTAGGCTTGGTTTCCGTTAATTACTTTCCTTCTCTAAACTTCGGTTGAAAACTGACTGATATTTTACCTGTAGAGCAAAAAATAATGTTTCTATCCTGAATAATAAAATAAAGTTACTATTTTACAGCCTCCTTATCTTACACACGCACACATACAAACACACACACACACACACACACACACACATATATATATATATATTTATTTTATTTATTGAACAAATTCCCAGATACAGCATAACTTTGCCATTTTACACAGGGACATGCTAACAAAAGAAAGAAAAAAAACAAAACAAGATAACAATAACAACAACATAAAAAGAAGAGTGTAAGAGTAAAACTATTCCGTCAAAGCTCGCTTAATTGCTCTTTCAAACACTGGGTAGCTCGAAAATATGTCCACATCAGTTGTTACTTGATTATAACAATTTGGTATTCTATAAAAAAGAGACCTCTGTATAACAGCCAACCTAGGACGGGCAAGATGGAATAGGTGGGTATTCCGGGTGATGCGGGCAGGGACACGTAAGGATAGTTCCTGAAGTAATATTTCCGATCTTAAGTTTCCATTAACTATTTTATGTAGATATTTCAGGTCAGAGATAGTTCTGCGTACTTCAGGAGTCTGAATATTAAGATGTCGCAAGAGTTCCTTCTTAGATAATATTCGAAGTGCAGGAACACGAAAACGGACTATAGCGATGAAGAAATTGAGAACAGAATCAAGTCTGGAGAGATGTGTAGGTGCTGCCATGGCCCATATGGGAGAGCAGTATTCGATCTTGTGCGCTATTAGTGTCTTATAAAAAGTTGCTAGTGAAGAAACAGTGCGTAGTTCGGTGAATCGATAAAGAAGTCCCAACATGCGCATTGAATTCTTTAGTATTGAGGAGATGTGGTCAGAGAATGTAAGTTTTGAATCAAAGATGACACCAAGATCATTATGACTAGAAGAATGTGTGATAGGGGAATCGTTGATATGGTATGTGGAGGGAACAGGAGACTTTTTCAAAGTAATAGTAATACTGTCACACTTCTTACTGTTGAGTTTCAAGTGCCACATTTCACACCAGCCTGTAAGGTAATTTATGTCTTCCTGTAGAGCAGTTGTGTCATGGAGACACGATATTTCTCTGTATAACTTACAATCGTCAGCAAAAAGCAGAAGGCCACTAGGTTGAGCTGATAAGTGCGTGTAGAGATCATCCATATACAGGACAAACAGCAGAGGCCCAAGTACACTCCCCTGAGGCACCCCTGAGATCACGGGTTGGGGGTTAGAAGTCGCCCCTGAAAGAACAACTCTCTGTTTACGGTCCTTCAAGTAGCTTGTGATTAGAGAGAGAAATTTGCCATGTACATTAAATCTATTGGAGAGTTTATGAAGAAGATGAATGTGACTGACAGAATCAAAGGCCTTCGAGAGATCAAAATAGATAACATCTAATTGAGTATTGTTATTCATACATTTGACTGCACAGGAAAGAAGAGTACTTAAGTTTGAGAGACTTGAGCTTTTCGGTAGAAAGCCGTGCTGAGAACTATGGATGTAAGGTGAGGTGAATTTAAGTAGCCTGTCTTTGATTATTTTTTCGCAGATAATTGATATGACAGAAAGAAGAGATATTGGCCTATAGGAGGATACATGATCTTTAAGTCCTGATTTATATATTGGGGTCACGTGAGCTAGTTTCCAACTGGTGGGATAATACCCTTCCTTGAAGCATCTATTGAATAAGATAGATAGAGGAACCGTAATAACTGAAGCAGTTTTGTTGAGAAAGAGAGGACTAATTTTATCAGGTCCAAGTGATCTGTGTGGAGATAACGATAGCAAGAGAGCCAGAACTTCGCCCGGGGTGGTAGAGAGATTGGATAAGGTGTCCGAACAGATGGAGCGGAGAGGGGGAAGATGGGTTGTAGAGGGAAGGGAAGTAAATGTTTTGCAGAAGTAGTTATTGAAGAGGTCGGGTCTTTGATCATCACTCGCTTCAGTATTTTCATCTTGAACTGTTGCCGGTATGCCCGGAGATTTTGTTCTAGATTTAATTACAGACCAAAAGACTTTAGGGTTACTAACAGTAAAATTACCAATTGAGTCCATGTATTCAAAGTATTTACGCCGCTGTACCTTCTTGGCAAGACTTCTAATTCTAGCAAAGTTTTTGTATGTGTAGTCACTCGGATGTGATTTCCATAGAGTCCAGGCAAGCTTTTTGTTTTTAAAAAGTTCACGAAGTTCATTGTCGTACCAGACCGGAAACTTGTTCGATTTTGATGCTTTCACCGGCACAAAGTCCTTTATGGCTGAGTGGACAACAGATGTAAATAAGTCCACAGCGTCGTCAACAGTTCCTACCTCTAACAAACACCAAGGAAACAGTTCAATAGCCCGGCAGATGTCACCCCAGGGGGCTTTCTTCCAAAGAAGTTGTGACCTACTTTTGAGGGGCTATATATATATATATATATATATATATATATATATATATATATATATATATATATATATAGATAGATAGATAGATAGATAGATAGATAGATAGATAGATAGATAGATAGATGTAGATAGATAGATAGATAGATAGATAGAGAGAGAGAGAGAGAGAGAGAGAGAATACTACCAATAAAATATCAAATATTTGTAATTAGACATTCAGAGGAAACTTACTTAACATTCATCCGAGATAAGCAGAAATCAATGTAGAAGAGAATAGGTCTCTCTTATGTTGATTTATCCTGTTGTGTTTGGATATCTGTGCGGAAAAGTCGTGGCTATTCTTTTTAAATATAAACAATTTTTATCTTCACTAACGTGTTTCTAAATATGGAAGTTAGCATAATGCATTAGTTAAGGTCTTAATACAGCGTTTAAAACGGTTCTGCATAGGGCCGTGTAAGTTTGTGAGTAATATGAATTCAACTTAACCCATTGGTAGTGTTGTATTCTCATATACAGTTTCTGAGAGTATGCTAAAATTGATAATGAAATTTAAATGCTAAACTAGAGAATATACCAAATATAATGAGTTGGAGGCCAACACAAGATGTTGAGTTGAGAGTCTCATGGACGGAATGGAATTTGAAGAAAATCATGATCAGAGGTTTGCCAAATGCTAGTTGTACGTACTTCCGACGATTTGTACAGATAGATCTTAGGGAGTAGAGATGATTCAGTATTGCGAATCAAGTAGAGAGATAAGAGTGTAACAATTGTAAAACCTAGTCTGGTTAAACCGTTGCACAGTGGGGACAAACCAAGTAATTCTTGGGAAAAACCCGAAAACTGAAGTAAAAGATTGACGCGAAATAATTTGTTATAATGAAACCTTAATAGTGAACAAATAAGATAGTGTGCAAGAAAGGATGTGGTAGCAGCTTACAATGGCCTCATGGCACTCGTAAACTTGGTTACCCGCCGAAGACAGAAAGGAGCTGATTAGTGACAACATAGGAATACAACTATCCCTACATCGCTTATAGATATTCAGCGGCTGTTAAACATGGTGACACGACCCATATGTGTGTATCGTTTTGTATATTTACAATGTTGATGTGATGTGAATTAGTACTATATAATATCATTTTTGGAAAATGCTGTTGTACTGAAAGCATATAAACTATAGTCAAACGATAGATTGACATTTTAGTAGAAAACATGGCATATCAAGTCTGTGATTTTGTTAATATGTCGTAGCGGAAACATTGTTCTTGTTGTATGCAAAGAGAAAATGCACATGTTTGCACTTTTGGGAAATATTGCGCATGAAAATGTTTTAGGGAAAACGTATTCTACATGTAGTGATGCTTTTGAATTCAGATTCGATGAATGTGAAAGCAAATGTTAGGTTGTTAGACGTGTGATTCCCATACACGCACGGACAAAGTTGAATATAAGTCTATTCTCAGAATTTTGTTCCCAGACCCCATCTTGTTCCCAACATATAGTCGTACTTCTCGGGCATTCATCCGCAGAAATAAACTCTTGTCAACCATATTTGATTAATGGTGGCGACATTTTAAAACGTCAATATTTGCTAAACAATCTACAGACTATAAGCTAGCAACATATTTAAAATTGTGTTGATCAATTCAGCGTTTTGTTTTTTCTGATGCGTTCACAGATTGAAATCAACTGTAATGAGACTCCGTTCGCTCCAACTCAGAGTGTTCCAATAAAAGCCCTGAAATGAGCTCACGTATTGCACGATGCAAGATATGAAACAACCTGAACAGGATACAGGATGTATATATCTGATACTGTATTCATATCGAGAACTTGTGATGAGATAAGTTTTACGTACTGATGAATCATTGCATCATTATTGTCATAACGAATCCTACACAACTACGAAATAATTTGGAGGAGCAAGACATTTTGTTTAATTTTATTATTCTTCAGTTGTGAATTGTATAATTCCACTTTTTTTCCTTTCACACGCAAGAATGTAAGCCAATAGCAAATTGCCAAATCAAAGCATATTGTCCACGCGTGTGTATATTCCAATTATATAAGCAAGCTTTTATATAATTTAGGCATGAATATAAGGGATATTCCCTTTTGTGATGTAAAACTCTATATTTTTGATGATATAATGTCGAAATAACATAAACATTTCAGTCCACGGATTTTCTTTTACACTTTCAAAGACATGTTTATATAGCACATCTAGGTGCGTGGCACCTAAAAACTGTACTTTTTTATGTTTGCTTGTAAATATATTTTATGTCCAAATCTTTCTTCTACATATTGAATACATTATTGTAGCCATTGCACACACACACACACACACACACACACACACACATACACACAACTAGTTGGCTTACTTACAATTTTCTGCTTCATATTGCGCATTTCTACTTTTTGCCAAGAATTCACTGTTTTGGCCTCACTGTGTGTTGTGATGATAAATTGGTTAAGAATGAAGATATCTATGTTTTCAGTGTTTGAAATAGATGAGCCTTTCTCTCATATTTATTTTCGGTAAACTTTATTATAAAGTGCAAGTTCTGGCTCAAACCCTAAATAAAGAGTTCAATCGTCTTTATGGTAAGAGAAGTTATTTTAGTGAATTGTTTATAAGATGTACAAGGGATTCTACTTATTTAATTTTTGTGAGAAAAACTTTACATAGAAACATTAGAATATTCCAGCAGGTCTGTACGAAGCAAAAATCTTGGTACTCTATATTTTAGGAGCTATTTTGGCCGTGCATGCTTACATTCCTAAAGGAAACTAATATAACTTAGTACACGATATGTAGATTAATTCTTAAATTATGAGAAATAAAACATTGAATATTAGATTATCTGACATTCTAACCCGACGATGGTGATACTATGTAATACGAATACATGTTTAATTGCAAGAAATAGTAAACTAATAGAGGAATCAACGATTGACTTATGGGTCAAACTTTGTTAAATCTATTCATCATTATCACGTCAATAGAAAACTGTACTCACCAATCACTCTTACAATCTTGTATTTGGTGTGCATAATATTGTCTTTGTCAAATATTTAACCCTTTATTTGTCACTGTTGCTCTCAAGCAACATCGCATTTTATTGCGTTATTCGCACGAATTATAATTTCAGTGATCATTTAATTGACATTATTGTTTTCATACAATATTGATATACATGATTTACGGGTCGCTTCTTTAGATACTTTGTCAACAGGGGACAGTCAAATTTAGTATTGTAGAAGCTTTATCTCCTACGTAGGCAAATATTTCAACAAAACTGCTGCTAATTACGGAGAGTATTCTTATGATATTTTACCATAATAGGGTAATGCTGCTCAGTAGCTACACATAAGACCTATTTTATGGCAGTGTTGCTTTGAAATAAACACCCTGTATTTTGTAACCAAAGTACAAAAATACTTTAAAAATTATGAAATTATGATCAGGAAGGCATGGTTCAACTATAAAAGCAAACTAAATAATTTAATAGTAATAGTATCAATGCTTGCCAATTAAAGGGTTAAATCGGCTATCATTGTTCTCTGTGAGCCCTTCCACAAGTTTTCTCTCCCCATATCAATTACCTGATTCTCTTTCTCCACCTAAATAACTGTTTTAGTTCTTATTTTTCTATCATACGGGATGACGATGTTATTTCCTCGTCTCGGCAATCTGCATATTGTGCCGAGTTTCCTTGTTAATGGAATGGGTTTTATATGATGTAATCGTGTTTCCTTATTGGGGAACGTATGTGTGATTGATCCTCAGGACAAATGAATAACGATTTACTTTAAAATTCAAAAAGAAAATGTTTTATAAATCATCTTAAATACAACATATCAGTAAATATTATCTAATGACAGATATTTTGTCATGTTACAATATTACGTCATAATCAATAGGCAAAAATAAAAAGTTTGAAGTGTAATCCCATGTTATACTGGCCGAACAACACAGTTTATCGGTAAGGGGTATTAAACTGTTTTTTTTTTTTTTTTGTAACACCTATGTATTATAGGATCTGATTTCGCTCGGAGCATAGATAGCATGTATTCCCCTTTCACTATTATTTCCTAGACACTAGTTCCTCATAGTTTTATTTAGCCTAAAGGGCAGAGTCGTGGGATGAAAAACTTAAAAAACAATGCAGCACAATATATCCTCCAGGTTATCAGACCACGACCGATGCACATTATCTTCTGTCCCTGTAGTTAGTTTAGAATACAATGAAAGACAATAGCAAACATGCCAGTAATAATAGGATTATTGTGTTAATAACCAGTAGGATAATTAAAAATTTGGTGGGATAAGAACTTGATACAAAGCATGTAATTGAAATCACTTGACAATAACACTGCTTTATCTCCTATAAAATGTTGAGAGGAGTGATAAGAGTCTCTCAAGTTCATGATAGAAAGGATTGTAGTTGAGAGTTTGATTCATAGTGTGTAGCAAGATGGTTTGTTCCAAAGCGAGCTGTAATGTACTTGAACCTGAATTGTTTCAACTGATATAATGTATCGTGGTGTGGTCATACATACATGGTGCTAATGGTATACAGTGGAATTAGAAAACTGAATGTTGTGAGCTATTCGAAATGTGTCTTCCTAAGCCTCCACGTATTGTAGTATTGTAGTATATGAAACAATATGCATCTGAAGGGTTTGTACGTAACAGTGATGGCCCTTGAGGGAAGTCATATCATTAAAAAAATTAATTTTAATAGCTACAGGTTATGTAAAGAAAGATTCATGCAGCTTCAGAAAACTGTGTACAAGAAACATTACATAAAGTAAATGTTCTTCCTCTAGCTCGATGGAATTAAGATTTACCTATTACCGATGTAGCTTTCCCTAAGAGCCACATATAAAATCACATAAAAGTCATATATGAAAACATATAAAATAAAATCATTTATTTTTATTGCTTGAGTATTGCTGTGAGATTTAGACAACTGTGTGACTTGTGACCAAGTTTCTCTGTTAGATATCTGGGTTACAAGGTACTACTTTCATCTCCTGTGTAGTACTAACAACACCGATTTAGTATAATTAGTTCCAACTACCATTCATTGGATCATCCTTCGTCTTCGTCTTCTCTACCTGTCTTCTCAGTTGAATATACCATTAAAAGATTTGAGGTGGTTGGAGGGACTATAGAATAAGGACGATCAGTGTACGTCTTTCTTTGCCTGAGAGATAGGTCTATATTCTCCATCCAGGTTTGTCATCCTTGTGTGTCAGTCCAGTGTTTTGTTTACTATTATTCATTTTCAAAATAGAAACTTTAAAAAATACCCAAAAATTAAAAATTAGAAAAGTTAAAAAATCCACTACAGTTTTCAATCTTCTCATTTGTTTTCGGTTCTGTTCTTTTAATTCTGGTTCTTTTCTCTTTTAATTTTGGAGCCATGTAACTTTGTCGAGGAGAATGATTGTTTGGTAAACTTATACCGCCTATTATTCATGACCACATTAGGTTCATAATAATTTCTCTATCAGAACCTGCCTACGACATTGCTAGAGGGAATAGGTAGTTCTCTTGATGAATATCTCAGTGTGGTGTTGAGGCAACCATACGCTGTTTCCATTTATGCATTCTAAATGTAAAACTCCCTTATGCGTAAAGGTAATTTCGGGTCCAGACTCAACCTCTCCTAAAAAGGCCAGATCCGATTTAAGCAAGAGGGAAAAAATAACTTTAATGACCGCAATAACTTGTGAAGCCTAGGCTCTGCACCAATCATAGCACAGTTTATCTTCAAGTGTGATACTCGGAATATTTCGGTATTTTTCGTGAAGCTGCCTTCCGAACGCATACTAGGAAAAAAGGTCAAACATGAGAAGTACACTAACGATATTACCAGAATTTGAAGATATGGTTACGAGCGACAAGAAAACAGGACGTTCAAAGAAATGATAACTAAAAGTAACAGCTATTCAAATTAAATGATAACAGTAGTAGTAGTGAGAATATAAAACAGCGGTGATAACAATAACAACTAAATAAACAAAACTGAACTTAACGAGAATCCGACAACACTCTACCCTCAGAAGATATTCTCCGTAAAGTGCAAGAATGGGACTAATAAAATTTCATTGATGGGGTTGACGATCTGAATGCACTTTTTTGTTTTATTGGCTGGTGAAATCGTTAGATCTAAATCAAGCTTCGTGACTCCATGAGATCACTGTAGGGTAGATGAGGAAAATGCGAGTATGGACTCTTGTAGTCTGATATCATGTAATAGAGAAAAAGAGTTGGGAAGAAATTGTAAATCTAACTGTTGGAATGATATTCTGGGGCTTTATCCTTGTGTTATAAATGAAGTTAGTACCTTACTGCCAGACAAGCTAAAGAGATTAGAAAATTACAAAATGTAGCGTAGTTGGTGGAGACGAAAATCATAGACTAACGGATACGATAATAAAATCAGATAAAATGGAGACATTTCACGTTTTAGTGGAGTCTCATGGACTAGAGAATGTTAGTCCCGAAGTAACTTGATCTTGAGTTTTCAGAAACGTACTAAAGATGAGATCAAATCAGAATTAATTGACCAACATGTCCTCCTAATTCGCATTCAAAATAAAGAGTCAGATGAAGTGGTTCCCACTCAGTCACTGATTCATAGTTTCAGTTTACCTACCATTCCGAAATTGTTGAAAGTTCATTACTGGTTAAAATACCCTCCTACATTCCAAGCACTGCTTTAAATGTCAGTAGTGGTTTGGGCACACTGGTAGCACTTCGTATAATGTGACCGATACTGTTTGTGTGAATTGTGGCCAAGAACGTCATTTTACGGAGCCCTATGTAGCTACTAAGCCCTATTACCTTTATTGTAAAGGAAATTATTGTGCTTAGCATACAGAATGTCCATCTTTAGAAAAAGATAAATGAAATTTAGAGCTCGTAGTTGTTGAAAAGATTTACGTTTCTGATGCAAAATATCGTATCAAGAAATGGCTCCAACTCCGCCCCCTGTTTCATCTGGATCAGTAGTCGCAACTTTCCGGAGATCACTTGCAATAAAAACATTTTATGTTTCCACTCAAACATAATTTACTGACTATAAGAGACTTCCGTTAAGTTGCCCGGCATAGGAGCACTAATGGTCACTTTTACTGCAATCGTTAATGCTTCTTAGAAAACCAACTCCCAACACTAGTGCTTCAATAGTTTTGACGCTAGAAGCAAAAAAACTTTGGGGGCCAACTTCACGTTAGCCACCCCCGAAGAAAACACTAACGATGAGAGCTACTGGAATCAACAGTGCATCGTTAGTGTTTCTAGAAAATATTAATAGTTTCATTAGTGTTTTACTATTAGTGTAGATATGGCCAGTTATATGTGACGAAACTCCCATAAGAATATATGGAGAACTTTTCATTTGGTCAAATCCCCCCAAATTCAAAGTCACTAATGATCTCTTCTAGTGCAATCATTAGTGCTTCATTAGTGCTTCTTACCACGTCAACTCCACCATTAGTGTTTCAATTGTTTGCACGCTAAAAACAAAAAACTTTCGGGGACTTCACATTAGTCCTCCAAAAAAAGCACTAACGATGAAACCCAGTGCAATTGATAGTGCATCGTTAGTGCTTCTAGAACACACTAAAAGTTTCATTAGTCTTGCACCATTAGTGTAGGTATAGTCAATTATATGTCAGGAAAATAGCATAGATTGGGAATGTTTGATTGCGTCAAATTCCCATCAAATTCAGAAGTATTAATGATCTCTTTTAGTGCATCGCTAGTGCTTGCTAGTACGCCAACTCCGAACTTTAGTGCTTCTCATTGTGAATGCTGTTGTAGAGAGGGACAAGCGTGTAATTAGCAATCCTTAATTTTATCTTTTAAAATCTGAAAACTTCGAGGTTTACGGCCCATGGTTATGCCGTCTAGGCTAAAAGGAAACGGCTTTATATTTTACCTATTAGCGTCCACACTATTGAAGCACTAATGTTGGTAGTTCTGCAGTAAGACCCACTAATAAAATAGTAACAATTACACGCTTGTAAATTTGGCGGGAATTTTATAAAATGTGAATTGCCTCGTTAGCCCCGCACACATCTCAAATAGTACCGAAGTTTTCACGTGATTAGTGCTTCGTTAGTGCATTTTAGTGCCCTAAACACTTACGTTACTGCTATGACAGTTTTGAAGTTATTAATGAATAACTCGGGCGTGGCTAACTTTATATTTTTAAACTTTTACGCAATTTTACACTAATTGTCAGATAGAAATGTGTCAAACACCATCGATTCGTGTATTGCCGGAGCTCCATAAAACACTAAGCACTAACGTTAGTGGTATAATAGTTTAGGAGATATTAGTGATAAGGTCGGCCGGGACTGAAATTAATTTTATCGAATTTCACAATATTTGTCCTCTAAAATGTGTAGCAGAAACCAAAAATTAAGGTGGATCACCACCCGGAAGTCATTACATATTTTAGCTCATTCCCTTAACTACTGCGCAATGAAAACGTTACATATTATAAATATTGTACTATAAGATAGAGTTATGTTTCTCCTACAACATAAGACACTAATTCATTTGGTTGTGTCTTCTGATGTCGAAAAAGGTAGCAAATAAAAGAAAACATTTGATTGGTTTTACAATGAGCACACAAGATGGCACTTGTTGTTATAGATCGTACTAGAAGTGCTCAGTTTTATGAATTGTTTATTTGTATTTATAAGGTATTTTAAACTAAAGATCTTATTATGAAATAAATATATTGTTTGACTGTTTTTAGTGTTATGTTTCACATTTTATTTAAATATTAATTTACATTTAAGGAAATAGATTTTGAGAAGAAACTTGCGCAGAACGCCACAATGCGTCGTTGCCAAATTTGTATGTTTACTGTGGTAGTCACAATAGGAACATTCCTGTATCCTAGTGTTGCGGTTCTAGAAACGGAACTTAACTGTGAATTGCGGTGAGGGTCGAAAATTAATTACTCGATTAAGTATCCCAGCAGAAATCCATGATTACTCCCTTTATTATCTGACAGTAATAAAAATTTTACACTATCTGGCAACACCGCACTATTTAGCATAGCACCGAGAACATCTAATGATCCACCTTAATGTGCCGTTAGTACTTTTAAAAAGAACAAGAACTAACGTCAGCTATCATAGTTTAAGAGTCACTACCCTAGGAACACCAAGGGGGGCGGGCTCGAAGACCACAATTTTTTTATTACATTTTGTTATATTTCTAATTGTACAAAAAAAATCTGAAAAAAAAAATGATATTGTCAAGCTTCACACCATTCATCATAAAACGTACTTGCTTAGTTTTTAGTGTTTTGTTTTTTCTATTTATAAATAGAGAAAGTGCTGCGGACCTCAGAGGCCTCCCCTTGGTAGTACAAAGGGGCTATTTACCGCATACGCTAACCGATATATTCCAGCCTTTTGGCTATTTATTTTATTTTCCTTTGAAACAATTTTGGTATTACAACGTGCAGGAGCACTCTTCGATATCTACCTGTAAAAGTAATACAGGTAGATATAGTAAAAATGGATAAGAAAATTAACTTAGTAAAATAAGCATACTTGAATTATTTTTTAGCCAGTAAATTAATCACTAAAACTGTTCTCTTCTCTTATACTTATTTCTGTATATAGAGCATCTGTGTGTATCTAGTAATCATGTGCTTTCTTTCAGCAACCGGTTTATAATACAGCCATATACTCGGCAGGTTAGGCATTACGTGGTGTTTCATATTCCGGTGATCGGTTAGCTCGCTGGTGCATTTGATTTGCACATGATACTCGAGGAGGTAGTGTAAGTTTGCGAATCGAAAGACGATAATATAAACCACCGAGAGTAACAAGAAATATGCATAGTAGAACATCGATGCTGACGCTCACTGACACAAATACGTTTGTTGACGTACGAGGCTCCTCATGTAGTGGATGTTCAGATAAAGTAAAGGAATCAACAACTGCTGGTACTGATAAGGGATATTGGGTTATCCATTTGGATGGAAGCACATGATGGATTTTAGCCTGTAAGGTACTTGTTGAGAGGCAAAGAAACTTTAGACGTAGGGTTACATTCTGAAAAGAAAGTGTACATGAACAACCGAGTTGCACGAAAATAGCACCAATTTTCTGAGTGGCCCTCAGAGGGATGTCAACTGTAGAACAAGTAACTGTTAGAGTTTGTTCATGCGTAATCATCAGTAATAGAGTAGTATAGTTTAAGTAACTTGTTGACATTTCATACGGCTTCGTAAAACAAGTCCATTTACAGAACTTATTAATATATTTCGTGATGCCTTTTAATTGAGGCTTTATACATTCAACATATGGTAAAAGAGTCATGGGCGGAGGAGTCAATAGACACAATAATGCGTTATGAATGTCACAACTAATGTATAAAAGCTGGTCTCCTGGTTGTCGATATACTATAAATGATTGCGGTATTTCTATATGACAGATTGTGTTATCTTTCTGAAATGTAATAGGTGATATTACGTAAGCTTTATCACTTACATTCCGCTCAATGACAGGTAGCTTAATTCCAACTACGGCGTAAGTAGAAGAGATTAGATGTTCTGCCAGGGGATAATTGGATATAGAAGCCGGGCCTTCATGAATTATAGTTAAGGTTTTACATTTTGAACCTAGTCTAGCTTGAATACAATCTACTACGAAAGATAATTCGTCAAAATCTAGAAAACTTGGGTGCACTACTCTTCTTTGACATGCTGTCAAAAGTTTTTCAAATTCTTCAGAAGAGTTTATTTTTCTATTCCGACTAGTAAAGAACCATGGTTCATTAGCAAATGAAAACAGCATACGATAGATGTGCTTGATGTTGTCACGAGATAACAACAAACGTTTAGTATGCAAACGTGTAATGGTGTGAAAATACGAACCGGTTGACGGGTCGTCGACCGAAATAGTTTCCAAGCAAGAAGATTGCTTCAATTTACTAAACCCAATTGATGATGAGACATCTTCTAGATATTCGACTTTAAAAAGAGTTACAACTAATGATTCATAGAAAACTGGGGAATTAAAAGCTAATATATTCAATCCACCGTGAATAACTATTGGTATTTCGAGAGTTTGGGTCATTACAACTTTGCTACAGGCCATACAAAAAATAAATAGTCAGATAAACGTTCCACTGCACGATGTATGTCTAGAGATGCGTGGGGTCAGTAGAGGAGTTCCCCGTGAAGTCATATGTTGAGTATCTGCCTCTAGTGTCTCTTGATGAAAAGGACGTACTTGGGAAAGTAAGTGTCTTAACTTTATACAACATAAGTAGAAAATAAAATATAGACAGATCCCAAAAATAAGAATAGCTAATAGAGCATATGATAAGGATTCTAAAACTTCGTGTATTAAGTTTGCATGTGCTGATGGCAACAGAAATACAGACGAAAACAGTTGAAGCCGTAGCTGATACAGAACTCATAATACTATTCGCGAGAGTACTAAACTCCATACATAGATAATTGACAAATAAGGCCGTGGAGATTGAATGTTAGAAATATGAACTTCATGTAATGGTAACTGTGTTTGCGAATATGTTTTCGAAATTCGGAAATGGGAAAAAATGAAATGAAATCTTTGAGTTTTACGTCCCACGGTTATGCCGGTTAGGCTAAAGGAGACGGTGATAATGAGTAATGAATAAAATGGTGGAATGAAGAAAGTGGGAGGAAACGGGAGAACCCCGAGAAAACCCACGCACACGGTGTTTGTCCACCACAAAGTTCACTCGGCGAGGGCTGGGTTCGAACCCGGGACCCCAAGCGCCAGAGGTGAACGCTCTACCACTGAGCCACCGCGGCCCCAATTCGGAAATGGGGTATCTTGACCGACCAATTCCTGTCAAGACACTGATTGAGGTGTGTATATTCTGAACATGCAAACGCTGGTCCTTTTAATTTAAGAGATGGAACAGGTATTAAAATTTACCTTGGTATTAAAATTTTAATACCAAGGAGCAGGTATTAAAATTTTTAGTGTTAGTTCTCGGTCATTTGTAGCAGGACATTTGAATGAAGGTGGAATAACAAGGTCATCGGTGATGATTGCCATACACTGACATGGTAGTGACAACGGATATGCTCCAGCTGTAGTAGGATCTAAATTCAATACAGTTTTTTTTTCTTAGGACACTCTATAAAAATTTTACTCGGTGGATTCGTGATCGTATATAAGTTAGGCTGGATCTCGATTATAAGTAAGCATGTTCCTTCTTCACGGCGAAATACGCAATACTTGTTAATTTCTTCAACTGTTGCACTCTGAAATAATATTCGTGCGCAACCGGCTGATTAAACTGAGTCTCCTTGGTAGGCTGGAAGAAAGCAAAGACTTTCTCGTTTAGGATTACATGCAGCTAGTTTATCTGTAGCTAAAATTGAAAAGCCTTGATCATGTTTTACAATAATCGAAGGTTGATGAGAAATGATGCAGGTGACATTCTCATACCTGTATGGCACAGTTACTAATTCATATACTTCGGCTGGTCCATTATCCTTAGTTATCGGAATTTTTAGAACAATGCTTACGTCATCCTCAAAATAACGACAACTTGCAATGGGAACGGTATAGTATTTTAAAAGATTAGAAAGGGGTATAGCTAATACATAAGAATGCTGACGTAATCTATTCTGAAGTTTAGTGAGGTCTAATTTAAGTTGAGATGGAGAAATCATAGAAGGTGGTATGCGTTGAGACATGCAATGGGTAATGATTGTCTGATCTCCCGAATCTTTCATATGTTGAATTAACGGATTGTATAGTCGCATAGCATATGTAGTCAGGAGTAACTGCTTTTGTTCAGTATTATTTTCCAGTGCCTGATTTAACGACTTTTGTGTGCGTTTTATTTGTTCTTCTAATTGAGCGATGTAAGTTTTTAGCTGAACATTCAAATTCTTACTAGCATTTACAAACTGAACTAAATTTCGATGTTCCGAGAAAATTTCCGATTTCATGGCCTCAACTATTGATTCTAATTCCTTTGTTCTAATTGCTACCTTATTGATTATAACATCCGTTGCTACAGAACAACACCAATACAAAGCATCACCAAAAAGATCTATGCTGCGCTTAGTTCGGCTTTCAAGGATATCAAAACTCAATCTGCTCACATTATGCGATTCTATGATAGTCGCCAATTCGTTAACATGCTGGACTAATGAACAATAAGAGAGTGTATGATTGTTCGTTATAGGGCAAATTTCATCTTTAAGATTCTGACTAATTGCAGAATTCTGCTTTAGATTTGGAAGTTGAGTGACTTGTTGATGATAGACTAAAGGAATGGTAGCTTCATAGGCAATTACCCGAGAGAGCTTGTTGCAAAACGCACCGATGGTTACTGTTATGGCGTATGGATTCTGATCATCTGAAGTAATCAAGATGCAGATGAGCAATATATCATTAGTTAGTGAATTAGCCATCTGCAAGAGAAGAATTCGGAGAATCAATTCTCTTCTAAGAGAAATTCATGCCACGTTATACTTCTAGTTACAGCGCAAATGACAAAATATTCGCTATGGCGATTGTAGCGGATCCTGATTCTGAACGCCAATCTATGTTCCCATCGCATTCTGCGAAAGAATTTTAGTAATTTACGTTTTGTCACAAAAAGCCAAATATTAAACAAACACTTACATTGCAAATCTTCGTAACGATTATATGCCTCGAGTGATAGAAATACTTGAATTGCTCTTGCTACTATTTCGTCTACATATTTGGATGGGATGCCTTTAAAACTTAACTGCCATATATCTTCGATCTACTCCTCGATCTCATATAGAACGTTGTTTGCTGGGATGTGTGGTCAGTTTGCCTTCCTGGTTCAATAGTCAGATTTGATCTTCGAACTTTAGGTTGCGTACCTACAACGTGAGCATATCAATGAAAGCGGAACGAATATTATTATGTTTTTTTTTACTAAGGATAAACTATGAATAACCTCTAATATTCTACTGAGTACTAGAGATTATTCCATATTTTCAAAGTTCCATACTTTTTCATCGTCACCGTACTGAGCTTGGATCACAAATAACCGATACATTTGATACAAACTTGTGACGGGACAGTATGGTTTGTTGTGTAAATGGAGAGGAGTTAGGGGACATTCCCATGTTGAAGGTGGCATATCATCTATAGATGGGCCAGGCAAGTTTTCTTTAATATTCATAGCAAATCTATTTTTAGAATCTGTTGTAATACTGCCACATGGACACTGCCTCGAGTGTATATGATAGGAATTGCTCCAAGTACTCGCGCTCTAAGTTGGAATTCGTCTAAGTAGCCCATGCTTCAAGTGATTCCTGTGTTTCTTTCATAAATGTTGTGTTGCTCTTTCTGAAATTTTGACAAAGTTTCGAAATGACGTGTTGGTCTAACAATCTTATGATCCATATATGGTTTCCTACCAGCTGCTAAGCGACTGGAAATGATGGGGATCAAAGCGAATTCTCCAATTAGATAAGAGTTTACGGTATGCATACCGTTAAAATCCGCAATGAAGATTGACATTTCCCTATAAATAAATGAAAACATTTAGGTCACTACGGTTAAACTAATACTTTCAGATACTGGCACAAACTTAACGCGTGGTACACAAAGTTGTGGAAACTTATAAGAAATGTACATAAATAACTTAGAGAAGTGATCCTATTCCTGACTCTGGGAAGTACTCGGTTGAGCATTCCTTTAGGAATCGGAGTCACTTTTACTCTGAGGTGCACTATTATTAGGTCTTTGTTGGAACATTGATGGTTTCTGATTACGCGAAGTTTGATTTCGTTTGTTTTGTGGTTGTTGGAATTTACGTGTGTTACGGTGATAATGATTGTACTGTCTACGCTGTTGATCACTGGTATTTCTATTGTATACCTGATTTTGTTGACGGCGATACTGGTTCGAACCTTGAGGATGATAATACTTGTTGCGATTTTCAAGAGTCATGTTACGCAGTTGTTTTATTAGTCCCCAAACATATTGATCTTGGTGTCTAGGACGTTGCGAACTGGCTCTTCCGACCTTTGACCCTGCTTAGTGATAGTGCCTATTTTGGATTATTTATTGCCCTTAAGTTGGCTTGATGTTTTTTAGTTTCGTAAAGCTGCAGATATTTTTGTAGGTCATCCAGTTTAGCAATCCTTCGTTATAATGAATTGAAGGGCTGGACTGTCAAAACCCTTTAGAATATTTCGGATTTTCTCTGTTTCATCCATAGCGTCGTTTGCTCTTTTACACAAGTGAGGAACATTAAACATATATTCATTGTATTATTCATATGGCAGTTTCTTTCTCTGATACAATGCATCGCCGATATCTCCAGGTGATTTGATAGCTTTAGGAGTTTATCCCTAACTTGATTGAAAGTGACTCCTTCAGCGTTCAACTCCGCACTGTGAACTTCGAAGTAATCGCGAGCACTACCTGAAAGGTATGGGAGTATATATACCCTCTTCTCGGCATCACTCCACTTAAACATTTGAGCCGCTCTTTCGAAATGATCAAGAAAACGCGTCACATCCTGATAAAGTTTCAAAGAGAACACATCTATTGGGAAAACTGGAATTTTATTGTGAACCGTCACCTGGGGTTATTCTTTGGTATCCATCACAGAAGGGGGAAATTGTTTGGAATGTCTACTTGGTAACTCTATTTTTTTAGAAACGTCACAAGGACTAGACTTACAGTGACTACGTGTACGGGCTGCTACTAGACTCCCATACATGTATTGTCCCTGTGATTGCCAGATGGTGTTTTCCTTTCTACAGTCTACAAAAGAGAAAACAGTCCATTAGGGTAGAGTTTAACTGAATGTCGTTTCAAACCCGGGAATCTTGAACCTAAGCTGCCTACTCGAAAAACCTTAGGAACAATTTTTTTCGAGAGTACAACAAAGCAAATTATATTTATATACCGATCAATTAAAATGAAATGGTTGTCTTCGAGACTTAGCCGGCCTGGCTCAGGAACACATCCATCTATATTTAAGTAAACCAACCGTAATGAGACCCCATAGAATGAAGATGATTAACAATTTTGTTTTATTGGGCTTTAGTATCAGAGTTAATCGGATTGCTTGGAGACCATTTGCGTTCATGGAATGATTTCAAGTGTTGAAATTCACCGTAAATTCCTTGTTATCAGTACTCAGTGTTCTTAAGACACAGGTGTTACTTTAATAGTACTTTGTAACTTATATAATACGATATTTCACGCCTTGCTTTATCAATCCGTTTCTTATCTTTAGCCTGTCGCTGTGCTAAAGCCTCTTTGCAACTTCGTATATTCTTTTAAAACTTGTTTTGAACTCACGAGACGTTGGTTTATAACATTGCGTCCCCAACTCATTAAACAACTTCAGCTTTCTGTTATACACTAGCTCGAAGGAACTATATGGATGTAAGTCGTGTCTACTTATATTATAAACGTAAGCTGCTAAAGGAACGTACTTTGCCCATTGGCTTTGATTCGCATCAACGTATTTACTTAGGTATTTGGCAAATGTATAATTCCAATTTTCTACACAAGCTTGATACTCTGGGTGATAGGAACTATTGAATACCTGCTGTATGCCTAAGAATTTAGCTAAGAATTTAGCTGTCTCCTTCATCAGTTCGGAATGGAAGTTACTTGCGTTATCTGTTTGTATGATCGACGGAGGACCATACACACAGACAATATTTTCAATCAGAAAGTTCACCACACTTTTGGCAGTTACGGATCGCAAAGCTCTGGCATCTGGCATAGTACACCTGGTCATCTTACAAGTACAAATGATTATATATTTATACGAATTGGAAAGAGGAAGAGGCACAAAAATATCGTATTCTATGATATAAAATGGATGTTTAGCATCTACTGGGCAATGGAAACCTTGCTTAGGTCTATTGTCAGTGTTCCTCTTTTGGCACGGAAGACAGGACTTGACATAGTCTCGCACTATTCTTCCCATATGGGTAAATTAGAAACGGGTGTTTATCTTTCCATGTGTCTTTGTAAAACCAAAATACCCACCATGCAATTCTGAGTCATGAACTTCTAGAAGATTTTTCGGAATCTATTACTTCGGAACGCACAGTTTGAGGTCATCGCCCATTATTTCTATAGAATACACCCTCCTTCAGCACATATGGGCGTGCAACAGCACCATTAGAGTGGGCTTTGACTTCCTTTAGAATTTTAGAAAACAATGAGTCCTGTGCTTATTTAGCCGCCATGGTTTCTTCAGTATTTACCCGAAGATAATTCACCATGGGACCTACTTCTCTCAGATCACGATCTTCTTGAAACAACTTAGTAACAGAGTAAATTGATAAACAATCTAGGACATAATTCGTTTTTCCTGGTTTATGCAGGAATTTGAAAAAATATTGTTGCTATCTCACTGCCCATCTTAAATATTTTCCACGAAGAGAAGTGAGATTGCGTAAGTAGCAGAGACTACATGCATCTATATACAGAACGAAATCAGTTTCACACAAGTAATGATGGAAATGAAGAACACTTTGCACTAATCCTAATGTTTCGATTTTCGGTGTTGAATAATTAGATTCGGGTTTAGCGAGGGTTCTGCTAAAGTATGCAATAGGATGTCTTTTCCCACCCTTAACTTGTATGAGAACCGATCCAATGCCTTTCTGGCTTCTATCTACATGTAATTTTGTTGGGAGTTGTGGGCTAAACATATAAAGAGCTAGAGCTTTAGTGAGTTTCCGTTTGAAGGTTTCGAATGCTAATTTCTGTTCTTCGCCAAAATGAAATGGAACTGAAGGCTTTGTCAGTTCAGTGAGAGGCATAGTTATGATGAAAGAATTTTTTGTGAATCTCGGAAAGAAGTTTACACAACCTAAAAATGAGCAAACATCTTTGACAGCTTTTGGTTCGGAAATTTTAGTGATTGTTGCGATTTTTGATTGAACCGGTGATAGCCCATCTGGCCCAATTTTGAAATCTAAAATTTCCAAATTGTTATATCTTATATGGCATTTCCTTGGGTAGAGTTTTAGACTAGCTTTTCTTAATTTCTTAAAAAACTAATTTCGTTCTTCTAACCATCTCAGGGAAGTCATAAACAACGAGGTCATCAAGAAACACGAGTATGATTTTGAATTTCAAAGACGCAAATACTTTGTCCATACATCGCTGAAAACAACTTGGGCTTATGGATAGACCCATAGGAACTATCTTAAAACAGAACAAACCTTCATTACATATGATTGATGTCTTTTCCTGTTCAGATCCTTTAGTTTAACCTGATAAAAACCGCTACGGAGGTCAAAAGAGCTTAGAAATTGAGAATTGCCAATATAAGAAATCATCTGTCAGAGGGGTACTATATTGGTCTTGAACTATGTACTGGTTCATTTTTCGGAATTCACAAACGAGTCTATTTTAACCATTTTGTTTCTTTACAACTAACACTGGAGATGAGTTGGCAGATTTCACTGGCCAAATCACATCTTGAGCCAGAAGTTTGGCTATTTCTTGTTGTAGGATTTTACTCTGTGACGGCGTTTCTCTATATGGTGCGCTACTTATGGGCACATTTGTAAGCATTTCGATTGAATCTTCGTATTCTGGAGTTACCGTAATATCTTCAACACGCCAGGCTAAGATATCTTGGTATTCGCAAAGTAAATCCACAATCTCTGCCCGTTGATTAGACGTGAGATAGGGTGAGATATCTATTTCAGTGGCTACATCATGTTCAGAAGTCGCCGACTGAATTGAAGATGACGCCTGGAGTTTATCTTCCCTTTTCCGAGTCAACTGATTTACTGAAGCAACAGATTCAGACTGCATAGTTTCGTCACACTTTTCTAATTTACTTATCTTGGTACCTGAAGGGATAACGGTGGTCACATGCTTGCAATTAAGTACTAACACTTGACCTTCCGATTTTGGGTCATACGAAGTACGTGTTACAAGACATCGAAACCGGTTATGTAACCCATCATTAGGTTCAATGTACACCTTAATAAATTTATGGGAACCCGTTTTTACATTTACGACCGCCATTTGTTTGGCGGGGATCCTTATTTCGTTAGCAGTCTAAACAATCACACATGGCTTATGTTCTTCTATGTCTTGAATTCTAAATTTTGACCAACCATCATCGTCTAAATGCTCTTTTACAACATTGTTGTTTGATGGACTTGGTGATTGTTGATCTTTAATCTGATGTTGTGTAGACGTGTAATCCCTTGACCTATTCTGGTTTTGATTACTCCTCGAATTTGATTTCCGTTGTGGTCTTTGCCATTTATTTCCTCTTCTAGGGGAGTTTTTGGTTCGATTCCTACGGTTGCCGATCACATTGGAATCATTGCGTACACTTGTGTCAGGGGGTCCCCATGGTAACCCTGAAAGTCTGAAGTAGTAAACACGTGATAAGTTCAACCTGGGTCTAAACCTAGACTTGGTACATTTGCGGTTTGTCAAAAAAAAGGTCTCTTGGGTTCACCTGTAGGGGTTTTCAACAGCAAATAGATTGGGTGGATGGCAAGTTAATACTTTTGGACAAAATCATTACCTAGAATAACACTATGTTCGTTTCGTCGACCTTTCAACAAAAACATATTTAACCACATACGGTTGGTGCAGCCTTGATGATCCTTTAAATAGAAACATAACCTTACAACTGGAAGTATTTCTCTCAGGTTTCCACCTATAGTCTGGATTCGAACTGTGGATTTAAGACGATTTGCTATAGAAAGCTTGGATGGTATTGAACTTTCGTGACACATGGACAACTCACTTCACGTATCCAAAAGAGCGTTTGCCAATCGCCCACCTAACTTAATAGGAGCTGTGGGGTATGATGTACATGATTGTAGACCTTTCACAACACCAAGGCAGATGATTTAATTTTCGTATTAGGAATGTCATCACTTACCGAGAGAATTAACGCACTATATGTTTTCAGTGTCAACGCTTTTTAAAATACGTAATTTCCTAATAACATCCTCTAATGTTCTCACTTCAAATAACATAAGAGTCTCAGCATATGGGGGAGGGAAAGCTCGAAGCAAATAAAGTAACCATTCCCGTTCGGTAATGTCAGGTCTTACTAGCAACCAATTTCGTTTGTAAGTGTAAACAAAAGAATCCACTGCATGATCGGGTTTGAGTTTTCGCTTAGAAGATAGCGATGCAGATAGGATAAATACTGGTCATCTGGAAATGCTGTTATCAAGAGTTTTTTCAACTCTGCAAATGTTTGCATTTCTGCTATGCGTGGTCGTACTACGTACTCCCATTCTTGTGCACTTCCTCGAAGACATAATGAGAAACATGAGTGTTTCTTTTCTTCGGACCATTGGTATGCTTGAGATAACAACTCATAGTCTGCAAGAAAACGAGTAACTGATTCACCTTGGGCACCCTTGAAGATGGGAAAGTTTAAAGTAGGAGCCCACACTAACTTAGATTCCTGGGTACCTAACTCAACACGAGGTGAGATAGGTGAAGCCTCAGGGGTTTCCTCTTTAGGATGTTCATCCTGTTTGGGGATGTCATCTGGTTGTACTTGTAACTCTAGAGGAGATGCAACTTCCTCTTTCGGTGTCTTTAGAGGGTCCTGAGGAGTTGAAGTAGCCATTGGGTTATGAAACTCAAGGCTACTTGACATGTTCCCAGGGTAATCCGAAAATGAATCTGAGAATACAGTGCGTGGCTTCGGTGCGGGTTTCGACACCGTCTTATATTCAGTAGTGCCCAATGGTTCCTCAGGAATTGTTTGAGGACCGAATGACCCAACCATATGCCTTTCTGGACATGGAGTGTTCTGCAGTTCCTCATCATGCTTAGCAGTAGCTCCACATTGCGAACAGTGCACTTGTGAACATTTAGGCCAAACACTTGATGAATGGGAGGATTTTGACTTTTTGACCTTAGACCGCTGCATAAAGAAAGACATGATCGAAACAGGATGGAACTTCAGTTTCTAATGACAAAAATACAGCCCATATGCTGGATAATGATTAACATATTCTCACAAAACATTCATGGAATACAACATGGATGGATAACAACATTTTTACGCTAAAATAATAGGCAGACATACTCTAAACAAAAGCAAACAGGCAATGAGAAAGGTACAAGGGCATATCCCGACAGGACCCCAAAGATCACACGGCTCTGATTTCCCAGCCAGAAGGCAGAGAAACATGAGATACTACAGGTTAAATTGTGTCTAGGGATATAGGGATCAAGATACACCCATCTAGTTGTATCCCACAGTTCTTTCCCAGAAAGGATGAGTTTAGGACTAGCATAAAGGAAGAACTCTCTTTCTCCATTTAATAATATACAATTTATTAAAATAATATAAAGATAACAAGAAAGAAGTAAGACAAACTATGAATATATGCGTAGTGCTGAGACAATACTTTGAAAGGCTTTGACAAATTATCACTTCTTAGCTGTTTCAAATTTCAAGTTTAAGTACTTACATAATAAAGTGAAAATCCAAATTACAAATTACAACGACAAATATTAATTGAAACCATTTTCAATCAAGCTGGTCATAACCTTTATTATGGAATTCAAATGTCTCTAGTATGTGAAAGATAATGAATCTTGTTCAGTGTTCTACGCTAATATTTTGCCATATTGAATTTGTTCCGAGGCTGCCTGAAGGAAAAAAATAACTTAAAACAGAAACATATTTACATGAATACTGATTGCTAGGCTTCGTGCAAAGTGTTGACACTTGATGAAGACTACACTGTCAATCACACTCAACTCTCTCAATGTCTGACGGGTTCGGTCATTTTGTTATGACCGACTCCGTCATTGTTGACGCATGTGGTGGTGTGATATTCTGGATATTTCCAGAAAGCAGAATGAGGCTCTTCTTCACATGTCAGTGTGAGGAGGGAAGAAAGATTGTACAAGAGTCACACGCAATTGCTTATCCGGAATCTGTTTACTTCAACAATCAAAATAAGTGATTGTCTAAGGAGAGACAGGGAGAAGTCGGATATTCGGGAGATGGTATCTCACTTGATCGGAAGCATCACATCACTCGTAGCTGAAACTTTAAGATATCACCAGACTGAAATTTCCTGAATTGTGGCATCTGTTGATTCATATCGAGCCAATATTCTGTTTGTTGCAAACTAGGTCACGTATGCACTGGTCGTGCAACATAACCTTGAGCTGTTTTTGCGTTTTCTTCACTAGTCATCTGATGGAAGGAAAGGAAGTGGTTACATAATTCAGTGGTGCCCACCCCTCCTCATGTCCATGACGCACCCCCCCCTCAATTGCCTATCCGTAGGTGTTCTTCCATGAAAAAAATCTTTATGATCAATTTTTACACCATCTCAAACATATTTATATAGATTTTTAACCCCCCCAAATATTTTAATGACGCAGTTTGCGTCATAGCCCACCCCTTGTGGGCACCCTTGCATAATTTCCAGTATTGTCATCTAAGCGTTATCTCTCAATTTCCTCTCTCCTTGAATCACTTACTCCTTCAGGTAAATTGGAAACTATAAAGGAAATGACAAACATTAACATTGTTGTTCTTATAAGCAATGCATATGTAGAACAAAGAAAGTAATGATAAAATTTGTTTTCAATAAAGTTAAGGAGAATTGAGCCAAGGACGTAGGAGTGTGTAGAATGGTCACGAAAATATAGCCCCTGACACAGTGTTGCCAACTACATATAAAAATTTAGGATATATTTTTTTCTGATTAATTTTTCTTCCTAAATATTTTATTTTCTATTAGTTTATTCCTTTAAACATGCTAACACCTAAATATGTGATTTAATATTATAATTACACACACACACACACACACACACATATATATATATATATATATATATATATATATATATATATATATATATATAAAGAAAAAGAGAGAACCCTGTTTCAATAGTGATTGGAAAGAACTATGCTGCTGCTGCACCTCTGGTGTTATCAAGTATTTTTAAAGATAGAATTTACAAGCAACTGCTTGCAACACTGACTGAAGGCGCATATTTCATAGGAAATTGTCAGTTCGTTATTGCGTGACTGTGATTGTATGTCGGAATCTGCAGCAGCATTGCAACAATGGCAAATCATACTCTTCGCCAAGGTTTAATTGAGAAAGAACTTAAAGAACTTTGAAATGAATCTGACATAGAAGGTAGTGAGCTCCAATACAGCAAGATGGAAATAACCCTGTCAGATTTTGATGCAAAAGACAGTGATTCAAAATTACATACTAATTGAAGACAGTGATGCAAAAGACATTTTATTTGATAATGTAAATGGAACAAATGGAAGTAGTAGTACGTTCCTTGCACTCAATCCCTTGACATATTCATAATATTGTAGTGGTGTTAGTTTACAAAACTGACAGACAAGTTGCAGCTTGTTTGCTTATGTTTTACATGTTCATTCCATAGATGCAAAAATCTGACATTGTTCTACTAGACAAATGACATTGTAGCTTATGTTGTGTTGGCAACACTCCTTCTCTGGTGGCATTCCCTATAGTGTCCAATGAACAACCCTCACACTGTCTATCTTTTAATGGAAGCAAAATTTGAAGGAATTTCGACATTGCAAGAATAGCCGGGATGGAATTATAAAAGATTAATCCTGAATTCATTATACCCCACTCTTCCGCATTCTACCCCACCTTACTGCACCACCACTAAAAATCTTTTAGAAGAAGCCTTTGTACAAATGCTACACTGTACTAGTTGCTTTGACCTGTTTGATAGTTTTTCTACACAAATAAATGAAATAAACAGCTCATAGTTACTGACAAATAAAAAATGGTAACGTAAACAATTACGCACATATAGTTGGCAGCACTGTACTTAGAAATCTAGTAGTAATAGAAAATAAAAGTATATGATGTCTTAGACATCAGAAGCTCATATCAGACAAGTTAAATTATTATCCGTGAGAAATAATGACCTTTATGCTGTGGGCCTCCGAAGCCCCTCCGAGGCCCATGTAACCCAAAAATACCTTGGTGTTCCTAGGGTTAGTGAGTAACTCGAGAAGAAGTAACTTTAAATGTTTTCAACTTCTACAGAAGTACATATTAATTGTCTCATAAAAGTCAAACAAACACCAAAAGTTAGTGCATTGTTAGTGTTCCATAAAACCTTAAAAATGAACTTTAATATTGTCAAAGTTGAGGAGTTATTAGTGAATAACTCAGCCGGTACTAGCTTTAGATTTGTAATTCTTTTCAATTTTACTCTTATTGTTCCACGAAAACGGGTCCAGCACCAGAAACTATTGCATTGTTAGTGATCCACTAACGTCTAAACACTAACTTTAGTAGTAACATAGTTTAGGAATTATTGCTGAATAACTCGAGCCGGTCCGACTTTATATTTACCAAATTTTATAATAGTGTTTCTACAAAGACGTCGTATATGTCAAAGATTAATGCATGGTTAATGCTGTATAAAACATTAACAACTAATGGTATTGTCATTATAGTTTATAAGTTATTAATGAATAACAGGGAGGAGCTGACTTTTAGTTGATTGAATTTGTATTAATTGTCCTACAAGGTGTGATTAGTGCACTGTTAGTGCTCAATGATACACTAATCACTAACATCAATTATCATAATTTTGAAGTCATTAGTGAATAACTCGTAAAGAAATAACACAGTTAGGGAGTTATTAATAAATAACTCGAGCGGAGCTAACTTCAATTTTTTTAACTTCTACACAATTAAAATTAAGTTGAGTTCTGAGTTAAATTTAAGTTAAATTTAAATTGAGTTCTGTTCGAGTTATTCATTAATAACTCCTAAACTAAGATAACACTAACGTTAATGCTTCGTGTTTTATGGAGCACTAATGATGTACTAACCTTTAATGTTTGTCCTATCTTTGTGGGAGAATTAGTTTAAAATTCTGTAAACCTAAATTTAAATCCTGTACCGTCTGAGTTATTCAACATTTCCTAAATTTTTATGATACCACTAACGTTAGGACTTACTGTTATATTGACCACTAAAATGCACTAACTGATGGTGTTTATCTCGTTTCTATCAGACAGTATTAAATTTATAAAAATTGAAAGATCTAAAGTTAATCTCACCCGAATTATTCATTAACAACCACTAAACTACGAAAGCGCAATCATTTGTGCTTAGTGTTTCATGAAGCACTAACGATGCACTTACTTTTGGCGTTTATACCATCTTTTCAGGAAAATTCTTGTAAAACTCGGTAAATTTAAATTTAGTCCCACGCAAGTTAATAAGTAACAACTCCTAAACTATTATATCAGTAACTTTAGCGCTTAGTGTTTTATAGAGCTCCGTAATGCAAGAAACCGATCTGTTTGTCCCATTTCCGTCCGACAATTAGTGTAATATTGCGTAAAAGTTTAAAATATAAAGTCAGCTCCATCCGAGTTATTCATCAATAACTTCTAAACTATCATAGCAATAACGCAAGTACAGTGCACTAATGAGCACTAACGATGCACTAACTATGTGAAATGTTTGGTACTGTTTGAGATGCTTGTGGGGCTAACTTGGCAAATTACATTTTGAAAAATTCCCCCCAAATTTATAAACACATGCAGTGTAATGGTTACTAATTCGTTACTGGGTCTTATTGCAGAACTCCCAACATTAGTGTTTCAATAGCATGAACGCTAAAAGATGAACTTATATGATGCTAACTACATGCTAGCCCCTCCCCACAAAAGCATTCATGATGAAAAGCACAAATGTTCAAATTTGGGGTACCGTACTAGCAAGCACTAGCGAAACACTAACGATTGCACTAAAAGAGATCATTAGTACTTTTGGATTTGGTGGCAATTCCCCGTCTGTGGGAATTTCGTGATATATATAATTGGCCATATCTACTCTAAAAGTGAAGCACTAACGAAATTATTAGTTTTCTAGAAGCATTACCGAAGCATGCACTAGGTTTCATCGTTAGTGCTTTCTTGGGGGAATTGAAGTTTTTGGATTCAAGCGTCCGAATTATCCCCTAACATCACAAGATGTGCTAGGCATGTGCCATTTGGGTGTCCCAGCTACTTTTTAGGTATCCGACACTTGGCACATATGATATTCATGTGCTAAATATGTACTTCATTTTGTTATAAAATTACATGGGAAGCAGATTTTACCTAATCCCAAATTGTTATCGTCGAATATACGCGGTTAAAGGAACTCTCTGATTAGCCAAATTCAAAAGACCTCAACAATTTATCACTCTACAAGCGACGTTTTCTTCATGGCCTCCCTGGCTAAGTAATCCAAAGGTTGGTGGTTCGCGTACACCCTAGGGTACATTTTTTGTACTTGTTGAGTGTTATTTAGACTCACTGTAGTGTAAACACATTACGCATATAGCCGATTTAACATATTTTCGGGGAGTAATTTTGTGGTTCATTGTCGCTTACGGCATGGGAACATACCTAGAACATATTAGGCACGTTCCCCAGGTACATATCAGGCATGTGCCTAGGGGCGTGTAATATACCATTACAGTTGAAAGTAATGGCAATTTTCTTTTTTTTTACGCACCCTGTACCTAGTAATTTTTTTTTTTAAATTCAATTTCGGTTTAGTTACACAATTTATTTACTCTCTCTACTTCGAATTAAATATAATGAACCCAAAGGTTTCGTTAGTAACCATATTCCCACTGTATAATATATTTATTTATATTTTGATTAAGTGTAAATCCCATTTCCGGATATATAATTTGAATAGTTACAAGGTTTACCATTCTGACGTCATACCGAAACATAGTTCCGTTATTGGATATAAATTTCCTTAATTTCAGACCAATGTAGATTTTGGCCAGGTACCTAATCTTTCCCTCACCCCCTCTCACTAGTCCATAGTCACTTTCAGATCCGGTTATATCTGGATTTGCCAAATTTCTATTTGCTTTGTAATTTCCGCGGCTAAAGTTTTCGTTCTGATTGGAGGAATTCTCCTACCTCTGGCTTTTTCGGCGCAATATTATCAGAACAATCGAAGACACCTTACAAGGAGCAGCTTGTGAATTTTGTGCTACATATTTTTCGGGAAGAATTCCAATTTCCAAGGACAACTAAGGTAACATATAATGTAATTCAATAGTTAAAGATTTCAACGGAATAGGAGCCCGGAAAATCCACAAATTTTGGTAAAGAAGCTGCAATTCAGTGAAATAACAAATTCCAGTTCTGTTTACTAGGAAGCCATGTTTGCTGCCTATCGAGAATAGACAACAGTGAAAGAGTGACTTTACTTTTTTTTTTATTTCAAACTCAAGTAGGGATTAGGGAAATTACGACCTGTTTGGTGCATGTTGTTCGTGTATTAAGTAAAAGTGACTTTCTATTATTTATTCAGTAATCGCATGTACGTAGGTTTGATGGTTGTAAAGTGAATAATCATAATGGCAGCTTAAGTTAGCTTAAAAGGGCTCCTATCCCCTTTTCCAAATTGAACCGGTTCTAGCGGGGGAATGGGTTAGTTATTGTTCGTTTTAGGGCCTTTTCCCCTTTCAGGGGAAGGGTCCCCCCATAAACCTCGTTAAGGTGCCCCCAGGGCATCAATTTTTGGCAATCATTATGTAAACAATTGGTCAGGTTAATTAGACCTAGTGTTACCTTTCTCATTTTTGACCCCCTTTAAATTAAATAGAGCCGACTGTATATATCGACGAGGGAGTAATGTATTTTAAATCTAATGTGTTAGGTTATTTTCGTCAACATGCATGTAACTAAATGGTGCATGTTTAGTTTAGTTAGTTGTCTTTATGTATAGTACTAACAGTGGTGTATGTAGTTAGTAGTTTTGTGTGAGTGTGTGAATTTTCGATTTGGACAGTGTATAAATATGCTTTAATTTAGTACCATTTTTCTAACATAAATAAACCAGAGTAAATATTAAATTTCTGATTAATGAGTACAAGTATACATTTCAGTACACGGTAAATTATGCCTCCACTACAGCGCCATAGCGTCAGTTTTCGGTAGTCAATTGTTTGTTGACAGTACGACATTGCAGGACTTAGTGATTTAGATTGTTTGATTTTGGACATTTATTCTCAAATTACTTCCCGTGGACATGGTTTTCGGTTCGGATGAGTATACCTTCGTATAAAATAGCATGAGATCTTACTGTACTGAAAATTTCAGCTTGCTAGGTCCAGTAGTTAATGAATAATCCGCTGAAATAAAGAACACCTATTTTCTTAATAGAAGTAAAGCCCATATGCTGTTACTGTTCGTTTAAAAATGTAGTATTAAATTCTCTTTTCCCGTGGCTGTAGAAAATTCCATTGTTGCTTCAGTTTTATCAACAAATCAGAAATAGATTAATCATTGACAATTTAACTTTCCGTAAATACATGTATGATTTTTTTTAAACCTGCAAGGTAAATACAATTTGGGTGCTTCGAAATAAAGAGTACGTGGTTCGATGAATGTGATCGTGTGGTGGTTTGAGCGTGATAGATTGTGATAGTTATATATATATATATTTATTACTGCGTAATGTAAATATGTGTATGGCCTGCGTGTAAAATGTACGAAATAGGGTGTCTATAAAATATTACTTCGCGCGAAAATTAGTAGATAATGAATGAATATAATGGTATATTAATAATATGATATATAATATGAACGAGATGATGACCCCTATATTTAAATGGATAGGCCTAGTGAATTTTATATAGTGAAAATATGAATATGTTTACGAAGAAAAAAAAAATCTCTCGCGTTTTGACTTCTACACCAGTGCATTCATCCAACCGAGTTTGCTACTTGGATAGTAAATTATAGTTGGGAATTGTGTGTTACTTTGCATTTATGTACCTCCTAACAACAGCCCCAGATATTAAGCCTTTCAATAGATAGAGTAGTACCATGTGGGAATTACTTCTAAAGGATGACAGAAATGATAATTAAGAAAACCAACTGCTATATCCTGTGATCATCGAAAAGTACAGGTTTCGGTCATTTGTACCTTTAGCATTCATTGCCTCTCCGAGATTTTTTTTTTGTTGCGTACCTTATTTATTTATTGTGCAGTGTTCATATAACTCAGTTCGGACTATCCGATTAAACTAACTGCTACTAAATTAATATTTATGTTATAGCGTACCCGGATGTCGACCCCTAGTCCCTTTAAGTATTTTTCATTTCTTTTCTTAGTTTAATTAGATGAGGGAAATTAACGACATCCCAGACTGTGGCGTGTCTGCGCAGGGTAGCTATCGGTGATGTTTTGGTTATTGAAATCACCGATCCAAAATTCAGTTTATTTAATTTTTTTTTTTATTTTGGCAAATTCTCGTTAGGGATATCTTAGCTATTACTTTAATTTCATTACTATTCTGGAATCTTCTAGTTTCCAAGTGGTCGGATGATTTTTTTTTCTTTTGAAATTCTAAATTAAGACTCTACTCCAACCTTCCGGACGATTTCCGGGACCCTGTTGGTTTGGGCCGGATACGGTTACTAGATAATAATTTTACAAGCAATAACTTGTGAAGTTATTATTTACAAGACACAGACTTGCTCCTTGGCAGCAGGGCGCTCCTTGAGTCTACGTATTTGAGTAGACCACCCTTTTGGCATTTTAATAATATTTTGGCTAAGGATTTGTTGAGAGTGAAATTCGACTTCTGTCTTTGTAGCGTTAGTTATTTCTCACTTAAGTCTTTGGCGCCCCTATTCTTCGTCTTCTTTCTTTTCTATCTCTCTCTCTGTCTTCATTACTTAGAGATTTTTTTTTTCAAATTTTTCAACCTTGCCCCCCCCCCGGTTTCTGAAACTCATAAAACATACAATATTCATTTCACTTATTTCGATCGTATGTACTAACTGAGACATCGAGGGATGCAATTCGTGGAGGTATTGCAGCACAACTCAGGACCATTTTCGCGATATTTAATCCACCACGGGAGAAATTGACGAGAAGGTACACTATGCTTTTAGATTCCTAGAAACCTTTGTTATTCATCGATCATACAACTTATATCAATTGATTACTGATTTCTGGTTTTTATTTCTATTGATTGGTCATATAGTGTGTATGTATTAGTAGTCTGGGCCCACTAGTTTCCAATAACATTGATTTTTTTTTATATATACATCTATATATGTGCTTACATAGTTTTAAAAGTTACGTGCCTGCTCATTTTGTTGCATTTCCACCTCTTATGTCATTAAATAACACCAACTATTTTTTTGTATATATACGCGGATCTTTAGTAAGTTGAAAATGATTATTGATTATCGGGTTTATTCATATAAAATACAATGTTGCAACCTTATGAAGGAAAAAGGTGAATTTTGATAGTCAGGGTTTTTGTTTTGTCTTTGAGCCAAATAAATATAAATATTTATAAAATATGAATACTTGTCGAATATGAACGGTGATGCAGAATTTAAACGTCGATGAAATATTAAGATAGATATTAAAGTGAAATTTATTGTATTGATTAATATGAATACATATATATATATGCGAGTATGTATGTAATGGGCTCGATATTTACCCTGGTCTTGTTAGGTTGCCATAGATTTTTGACACCCGGTATTAACTAACTATTTGTGATATATAGTATTCCCGCGTAAATTGTCATAAATTACTTTTTGTTGAGTTGTTATTAATTTTTGTAACTATTAAAGTGGAATATAATGTTAACTACTGCATGTGAATAAAACAAGTAGCGGGTCGTAAGATAAATAAGAATAACCCTAATCCTTACTCAAATTTACTTTGCGAGTGAAATTAGCAACCTACGAAACAGTGCGCCCCTCCAACGACTTTTTCCATCAGTAAACATGAAACAAATCCTTCCCCTGCGATCGGAAACCAAACTATTCAATATTTAGAATCTTTTGACTACAAGATCTATACTAGGAAAAAAATTAGTGATCTTAAATTCAACGAACTGAAATCTGTTTAATAATTTAATGTGAATACCGGAATATGGAAATATGTTCCCAATATCTGTGACTGGATTTGATAAATTTTCTTTAATATTGACAAACTTTGAAATTTTAGATCAAGTGCGTCGAGTGACGAAATGAGAAATATAGATATACATATATGTGATATGAAGCAATTAGTTGTCTATAGTTAAAACAAAAACAATTGAATACTCTCATGGACACAAACCACAGTGCGTAAAAAAGAGAGTTGGAAAAAGAAGCTATTATCGACGTAAAAACAAAGACTCATAAAACTGTCGATATGTCTCCTATTGAGACAAAGACTCAATAAAATATTACTAAAGTGTCTTTTTTTTTTTTGAATGATTAACCAATTATTTTTTCTCTTTTGCCTGCAACGATATGTATTCATTGCACTGAATTTTAAATATATCTTGACCCTTGAAGTTTTTTTTTCTTCTTCTTTTTTCTTGTTTCGTCTTTGGTTTAATTCTTTTTCATGTAATTCAACTCTTAATATATATATATATAAAAGGGAAATGTGTTATTTGATCTTGTTGCAAGTAGCGAATTTCTGTGCATGTTTATGAAACATTCTTTTCATGTATTAAATTTTTTTCTGTTATGTCAAACTAAATCTTCTTCTATTGAAATGTAATAAATGTCTATAGCATTGTAGTTAGGTTAGTATAATTCAACCAAATACAACCCGAAGTATACATTGTCCTGTATGAATGTGTGTGTGAGTGAAATGTAGGTTTAGTATTAAGTGCACCAATTATCTTGTCATACATGTGTAATTTATTATAATTATTGGTAGTTATCAATTGAACTCATTGAATGTTAATACTAATTTAAGTTGGCTCTATGAAGGAAGTAAAAAGGACTGAAGTAGCCTGAACGAATGATCATCATGAGAGAACTGTGAAAGTCAAAATCTTCGACAAATATGTGATACTCTGATTTTTTTTTTCTCTCTGTGGTCGATTCTAACATGCCATCAACTTCGTCGTTTATTTTTCAAATATTGGATATTAGTCTAGAACTTCTGGAAATATTGAATAAACGATTAAATTAAACTTTCTCATCTATCTCAGAGTTAGATTGGGATAATTCGGTAGTTGGGGTCAAATGGATCTAGATCGGGGATGTATGGGTTAACATGTGTCTACCTTTGATCACCCTAATACCAGACATTCACCCAATAGCTATTGGAAATGATCACAATTAGATAATTATTCACTTTCCTTTACCATATTTCTCAAAATATCCAGTAACAGTTTCCTCTTTATCACCTTCTTACTTTACCTCTTTCCTCTTCTATCTTCCTCTTCCTTTCTTCATCTTCTTCTTCTATTTTTAATAAAACTGAAAGGGGGGTCGTGACTGGGAATTCTATATGTAATAAACACGGTCATGTATTTATTTGATTTTATTTTCTTTAGAAGTCCGATAAAAGGTTTTCTCTTTTCGATCGAATCTAGTATGTTCAAAATTAAGAAACGGTGGTTTCTATGGCAACGACGACTCTCCCTCTTTTCAGTTTTAGAATGGCGACCGTGACAGGATTGTTGCCATGGTAACCATGTTTACTGTGGTAACGGATCTGAAAATGCTTATTGAATAATACCAGTTATCATGCCAATTAGTTTGAATTGGTGAACCGCGACAAGAATGTTTGTCATGGCAACGTTTGTTCCCATGGCAACGGATCTCCGTTTAAATGGCGACCGATAGATTTGAAATTTTTTTTAAGAATGTCAAAGAGTGAGGTTGAAGGCATGTTGAATTGATTACAACATTGAAATTAATACGAGAAATTTTATAGTCAAGTGAAACAAGTAGAGTAGTTGGCTACTTTGTCATTTTTGTTTCCTTTTCTAAGGGGGAAAAAGAGAAGGAGTGTCAAAATTTTTCTAAAATAGAACTAAACGCTAGAAGGGTTTCAAGGAAGGAAAGAGAATGGGAGTCCTTTAATTTATGAATAATACTTGTTTGGATAGCGAATAAGTATTTTATAGTATATGTGTATCTTTGATATATATATCTTGTCTTTTGTAAAGTGTAAAGTGTCTCAAAGCTATGGCAACAAAAAAGGTTGTTGTGTCACAGGACGAGTGTGAAGTCACGTGCACTCAATGCACGTTAGACGAAAAAGAGAAAAGATCTCGCGCCCCGCGGAGACTTATAAGATGTACCGGTTGTGGACTAAAATGGATCCACTTTGCTTGCTCCAATTTGGACGATACTGCTGAAAATGCAGAAAAAGTTCAAACCGGTGAAATAATGAAATATTGTGAGGAGTGTGAAAAGGACCGAGGCCAAATATCTCCAGCGGAGATATCTGACCTCGACGATGAGGAAAAGAGTGGAAATCAAAGTGATTCTCGGGATCAGACGGCAAACCCGAAGGAAGGAATGTCATCTGGAGGGTCTGACACGTCTGCATTAATTCGCCAGATGATGGAGATGATGAACGAAAGATTCACGATGATGAACGAAAGATTCACTAACATGGAACAAAATAATACAGAAATGAGACGTGAAATAAATGAGAAGTTTGATACCTCGAAACGAGAGACCGACGCTCGATTCGAGGTATTAAACAATAAATTTGACCAGATTTGTTTAGACTTTGCTTCTTCGATGAGCAAATTGAAAGAGCAAACGTCTACGGAACTAGAGCAGGTTAGATACCGGGCCCAACAGTCTACCGAGCAGCTCAGAGACGAAACAAATAAAAAATTAAACGAAATAGATGTAAGGTTTGAGAGTACGAACAAAAGATTTGGTGACATCGAACAAAAAGTTGAACAGCAGCAGGCTGAAATAAGTAGATTGAATGTTGCAATATCTGACCTGTCAGTAGAAACCAAACTAGAGTCGGTTGATCAAAGAATTAGTCGAATTCAAACCGAAGTAGACAGTATTAAGGGGGATATTACTAAATTGCAAATCGCCAAGTCTGATATCTCCTATCCTTTTCCTGATGGCGATTCTCCAGGGAAAATTCTCCCAGAAACAAGTAACGTCCTCCCGGGAAAGAGTCAAGTGTTGCCTGATGCACGGGACACAGCAATGTATTGCTCCCCGCATCAGCCAACCTCGAAATCATGGTTGAGTAATTTCGATGTACCGATGCAGTCGAGTGTTGTGACTACAACAGTCACTAGCGTAAATGCTCACTCTACCTTTGGAATGGTACAATCGTACAGCGTGCTGCCAGGAGGGGAAAGGAGATGTGCCGGACCGTCGGTTACTACCGTGGTGGGTCCTAAGTTTGAACCTTACATGGTCAACACAAATTACAAAACCTCTCTTGGTCATATGGGAGCGTTCAGTTCAGTGACCACTCCGTCGGTGGCAAATCCGGTGACAACCCCAACTGCTCAGGATAACGCGTTGATTCCACTGGATTCTTTTCCTGCCCCGCATAGTATGAGCTCTAAAGTTTCCCTCCGGGATATTGAACGTTTTCCCACTTTCGATGGGAACATTACTAACGGGTTACCTCGAGTTTTCCTGCGGAGACTGCAGCAATATTTAGACATGTACAAACTTACAGATGGGGAACGCCTACAGATAGTTGAAAAATGTTTGATCGCCGCTTCGGGCGCATGGTTTGCTTCGGTTAAATACCAAATCCGGACGTTTAGTGATTTTTTGATTCTTTTCAAAGAAGAATATTGTAATGAGCACATCGAACGGCTCCAAAAGAGAAACTTACAATCACTCCGGTATGATCGCTCCAAGTATGGGTCCCTCTTGGACTATGCTTGGAAAATTATCGAACTATATTATCAGATAGCTGAACATCCCTCTCAGGCTGAACTTGTAGATATTATAGTTAACGCTCTTCCACCCGATGAGTCCCGGGCCATAGCGTCCCACTTGTGCCAAACGGTACGAGAAGTCACCTCACGTTTAGCTGCCTTGTGCGGCAAGGAAGTTGGTGGTCCACCAAAACGATACTTCGCCCGACAGGCAAAAATTCTAAAACCGACGAAGACGAAGGTAACGGCAAGTTGCCAGACAGATTTCCTGAGTTATACCCAAGCTGGATCTCGTTATCCTAGTGGGTATGGCTCAGAAAACAACAATAATGGCCGGCGACTATTTAGGAATCGGCCCATGTTTAACAATCGCCGGAGTTATCGTCCCTATGACCGTACCGACATGGAATCGAACCCGGGTAGGGGCGATAACACCAGGAGGAATTTTAACAGGGCGTACGGAAGAAGGGAGAACGGTAATAGTCAGAATAATAGTAACAATAATGTAAATCGACCCCAGAATTCGGTCCCTTCGCAAGTGCGTGGTAACGGTGAGCCTAGAACAATATTAAATGGGAGTGATAGTCGGGAAACTAGATCCTAATGTCATCTGATATGCTAGTCGACGGCTGAAGCCTTACGAATTGTCTCTATCGATTTCTCAGTTAGAACTTCTGTCCGTTCTATTGCTATATGAACACTACTGAAAAAAAAAAGAAAGTATCGGAACTCACAATTTTCGAAATTTAAAGATTTTCAATTGTACAGAAGATAAACGTAGTGAATTACTTGCGCAATACCCCAAGTAGATATAATACACTGTCCTAGAGTGACTGGTAACGTTTGAATGGGATGAATGAGTGTGTTAACTTAACAAGCTTCATTAGTTAGTATTCACAATTAGCAAAATTTTGTTATTCTAACAAAATTTTGTTAATGGGCCGGGGAAAACTGTAATATACCATTACAGTTGAAAGTAATGGCAATTTTCTTTTTTTTTTACGCACCCTGTACCTAGTAATTTTTTTTTTAATTCAATTTCGGTTTAGTTACACAATTTATTTACTCTCTCTACTTCGAATTAAATATAATGAACCCAAAGGTTTCGTTAGTAACCATATTCCCACTGTATAATATATTTATTTATATTTTGATTAAGTGTAAATCCCATTTCCGGATATATAATTTGAATAGTTACAAGGTTTACCATTCTGACGTCATACCGAAACATAGTTCCGTTATTGGATATAAATTTCCTTAATTTCAGACCAATGTAGATTTTGGCCAGGTACCTAATCTTTCCCTCACCCCCTCTCACTAGTCCATAGTCACTTTCAGATCCGGTTATATCTGGATTTGCCAAATTTCTATTTGCTTTGTAATTTCCGCGGCTAAAGTTTTCGTTCTGATTGGAGGAATTCTCCTACCTCTGGCTTTTTCGGCGCAATATTATCAGAACAATCGAAGACACCTTACAAGGAGCAGCTTGTGAATTTTGTGCTACATATTTTTCGGGAAGAATTCCAATTTCCAAGGACAACTAAGGTAACATATAATGTAATTCAATAGTTAAAGATTTACAACGGAATAGGAGCCCGGAAAATCCACAAATTTTGGTAAAGAAGCTGCAATTCAGTGAAATAACAAATTCCAGTTCTGTTTACTAGGAAGCCATGTTTGCTGCCTATCGAGAATAGACAACAGTGAAAGAGTGACTTTACTTTTTTTTTATTTCAAACTCAAGTAGGGATTAGGGAAATTACGACCTGTTTGGTGCATGTTGTTCGTGTATTAAGTAAAAGTGACTTTCTATTATTTATTCAGTAATCGCATGTACGTAGGTTTGATGGTTGTAAAGTGAATAATCATAATGGCAGCTTAAGTTAGCTTAAAAGGGCTCCTATCCCCTTTTCCAAATTGAACCGGTTCTAGCGGGGGAATGGGTTAGTTATTGTTCGTTTTAGGGCCTTTTCCCCTTTCAGGGGAAGGGTCCCCCCATAAACCTCGTTAAGGTGCCCCCAGGGCATCAATTTTTGGCAATCATTATGTAAACAATTGGTCAGGTTAATTAGACCTAGTGTTACCTTTCTCATTTTTGACCCCCTTTAAATTAAATAGAGCCGACTGTATATATCGACGAGGGAGTAATGTATTTTAAATCTAATGTTTTAGGTTATTTTCGTCAACATGCATGTAACTAAATGGTGCATGTTTAGTTTAGTTAGTTGTCTTTATGTATAGTACTAACAGTGGTGTATGTAGTTAGTAGTTTTGTGTGAGTGTGTGAATTTTCGATTTGGACAGTGTATAAATATGCTTTAATTTAGTACCATTTTTCTAACATAAATAAACCAGAGTAAATATTAAATTTCTGATTAATGAGTACAAGTATACATTTCAGTACACGGTAAATTATGCCTCCACTACAGCGCCATAGCGTCAGTTTTCGGTAGTCAATTGTTTGTTGACAGTACGACATTGCAGGACTTAGTGATTTAGATTGTTTGATTTTGGACATTTATTCTCAAATTACTTCCCGTGGACATGGTTTTCGGTTCGGATGAGTATACCTTCGTATAAAATAGCATGAGATCTTACTGTACTGAAAATTTCAGCTTGCTAGGTCCAGTAGTTAATGAATAATCCGCTGAAATAAAGAACACCTATTTTCTTAATAGAAGTAAAGCCCATATGCTGTTACTGTTCGTTTAAAAATGTAGTATTAAATTCTCTTTTCCCGTGGCTGTAGAAAATTCCATTGTTGCTTCAGTTTTATCAACAAATCAGAAATAGATTAATCATTGACAATTTAACTTTCCGTAAATACATGTATGATTTTTTTTAAACCTGCAAGGTAAATACAATTTGGGTGCTTCGAAATAAAGAGTACGTGGTTCGATGAATGTGATCGTGTGGTGGTTTGAGCGTGATAGATTGTGATAGTTATATATATATATATTTATTACTGCGTAATGTAAATATGTGTATGGCCTGCGTGTAAAATGTACGAAATAGGGTGTCTATAAAATATTACTTCGCGCGAAAATTAGTAGATAATGAATGAATATAATGGTATATTAATAATATGATATATAATATGAACGAGATGATGACCCCTATATTTAAATGGATAGGCCTAGTGAATTTTATATAGTGAAAATATGAATATGTTTACGAAGAAAAAAAAAATCTCTCGCGTTTTGACTTCTACACCAGTGCATTCATCCAACCGAGTTTGCTACTTGGATAGTAAATTATAGTTGGGAATTGTGTGTTACTTTGCATTTATGTACCTCCTAACAACAGCCCCAGATATTAAGCCTTTCAATAGATAGAGTAGTACCATGTGGGAATTACTTCTAAAGGATGACAGAAATGATAATTAAGAAAACCAACTGCTATATCCTGTGATCATCGAAAAGTACAGGTTTCGGTCATTTGTACCTTTAGCATTCATTGCCTCTCCGAGATTTTTTTTTTGTTGCTTACCTTATTTATTTATTGTGCAGTGTTCATATAACTCAGTTCGGACTATCCGATTAAACCAACTGCTACTAAATTAATATTTATGTTATAGCGTACCCGGATGTCGACCCCTAGTCCCTTTAAGTATTTTTCATTTCTTTTCTTAGTTTAATTAGATGAGGGAAATTAACGACATCCCAGACTGTGGCGTGTCTGCGCAGGGTAGCTATCGGTGATGTTTTGGTTATTGAAATCACCGATCCAAAATTCAGTTTATTTAATTTTTTTTTATTTTGGCAAATTCTCGTTAGGGATATCTTAGCTATTACTTTAATTTCATTACTATTCTGGAATCTTCTAGTTTCCAAGTGGTCGGATGATTTTTTTTTCTTTTGAAATTCTAAATTAAGACTCTACTCCAACCTTCCGGACGATTTCCGGGACCCTGTTGGTTTGGGCCGGATACGGTTACTAGATAATAATTTTACAAGCAATAACTTGTGAAGTTATTATTTACAAGACACAGACTTGCTCCTTGGCAGCAGGGCGCTCCTTGAGTCTACGTATTTGAGTAGACCACCCTTTTGGCATTTTAATAATATTTTGGCTAAGGATTTGTTGAGAGTGAAATTCGACTTCTGTCTTTGTAGCGTTAGTTATTTCTCACTTAAGTCTTTGGCGCCCCTATTCTTCGTCTTCTTTCTTTTCTATCTCTCTCTCTGTCTTCATTACTTAGAGATTTTTTTTTTCAAATTTTTCAACCTTGCCCCCCCCCGGTTTCTGAAACTCATAAAACATACAATATTCATTTCACTTATTTCGATCGTATGTACTAACTGAGACATCGAGGGATGCAATTCGTGGAGGTATTGCAGCACAACTCAGGACCATTTTCGCGATATTTAATCCACCACGGGAGAAATTGACGAGAAGGTACACTATGCTTTTAGATTCCTAGAAACCTTTGTTATTCATCGATCATACAACTTATATCAATTGATTACTGATTTCTGGTTTTTATTTCTATTGATTGGTCATATAGTGTGTATGTATTAGTAGTCTGGGCCCACTAGTTTCCAATAACATTGATTTTTTTTTATATATACATCTATATATGTGCTTACATAGTTTTAAAAGTTACGTGCCTGCTCATTTTGTTGCATTTCCACCTCTTATGTCATTAAATAACACCAACTATTTTTTTGTATATATACGCGGATCTTTAGTAAGTTGAAAATGATTATTGATTATCGGGTTTATTCATATAAAATACAATGTTGCAACCTTATGAAGGAAAAAGGTGAATTTTGATAGTCAGGGTTTTTGTTTTGTCTTTGAGCCAAATAAATATAAATATTTATAAAATATGAATACTTGTCGAATATGAACGGTGATGTAGAATTTAAACGTCGATGAAATATTAAGATAGATATTAAAGTGAAATTTATTGTATTGATTAATATGAATACATATATATATATGCGAGTATGTATGTAATGGGCTCGATATTTACCCTGGTCTTGTTAGGTTGCCATAGATTTTTGACACCCGGTATTAACTAACTATTTGTGATATATAGTATTCCCGCGTAAATTGTCATAAATTACTTTTTGTTGAGTTGTTATTAATTTTTGTAACTATTAAAGTGGAATATAATGTTAACTACTGCATGTGAATAAAACAAGTAGCGGGTCGTAAGATAAATAAGAATAACCCTAATCCTTACTCAAATTTACTTTGCGAGTGAAATTAGCAACCTACGAAACAGTGCGCCCCTCCAACGACTTTTTCCATCAGTAAACATGAAACAAATCCTTCCCCTGCGATCGGAAACCAAACTATTCAATATTTAGAATCTTTTGACTACAAGATCTATACTAGGAAAAAAATTAGTGATCTTAAATTCAACGAACTGAAATCTGTTTAATAATTTAATGTGAATACCGGAATATGGAAATATGTTCCCAATATCTGTGACTGGATTTGATAAATTTTCTTTAATATTGACAAACTTTGAAATTTTAGATCAAGTGCGTCGAGTGACGAAATGAGAAATATAGATATACATATATGTGATATGAAGCAATTAGTTGTCTATAGTTAAAACAAAAACAATTGAATACTCTCATGGACACAAACCACAGTGCGTAAAAAAGAGAGTTGGAAAAAGAAGCTATTATCGACGTAAAAACAAAGACTCATAAAACTGTCGATATGTCTCCTATTGAGACAAAGACTCAATAAAATATTACTAAAGTGTCTTTTTTTTTTTTTTTGAATGATTAACCAATTATTTTTTCTCTTTTGCCTGCAACGATATGTATTCATTGCACTGAATTTTAAATATATCTTGACCCTTGAAGTTTTTTTTTCTTCTTCTTTTTTCTTGTTTCGTCTTTGGTTTAATTCTTTTTCATGTAATTCAACTTTTAATATATATATATATAAAAGGGAAATGTGTTATTTGATCTTGTTGCAAGTAGCGAATTTCTGTGCATGTTTATGAAACATTCTTTTCATGTATTAAATTTTTTTCTGTTATGTCAAACTAAATCTTCTTCTATTGAAATGTAATAAATGTCTATAGCATTGTAGTTAGGTTAGTTTAATTCAACCAAATACAACCCGAAGTATACATTGTCCTGTATGAATGTGTGTGTGAGTGAAATGTAGGTTTAGTATTAAGTGCACCAATTATCTTGTCATACATGTGTAATTTATTATAATTATTGGTAGTTATCAATTGAACTCATTGAATGTTAATACTAATTTAAGTTGGCTCTATGAAGGAAGTAAAAAGGACTGAAGTAGCCTGAACGAATGATCATCATGAGAGAACTGTGAAAGTCAAAATCTTCGACAAATATGTGATACTCTGATTTTTTTTTTCTCTGTGGTCGATTCTAACATGCCATCAACTTCGTCGTTTATTTTTCAAATATTGGATATTAGTCTAGAACTTCTGGAAATATTGAATAAACGATTAAATTAAACTTTCTCATCTATCTCAGAGTTAGATTGGGATAATTCGGTAGTTGGGGTCAAATGGATCTAGATCGGGGATGTATGGGTTAACATGTGTCTACCTTTGATCACCCTAATACCAGACATTCACCCAATAGCTATTGGAAATGATCACAATTAGATAATTATTCACTTTCCTTTACCATATTTCTCAAAATATCCAGTAACAGTTTCCTCTTTATCACCTTCTTACTTTACCTCTTTCCTCTTCTATCTTCCTCTTCCTTTCTTCATCTTCTTCTTCTATTTTTAATAAAACTGAAAGGGGGGTCGTGACTGGGAATTCTATATGTAATAAACACGGTCATGTATTTATTTGATTTTATTTTCTTTAGAAGTCCGATAAAAGGTTTTCTCTTTTCGATCGAATCTAGTATGTTCAAAATTAAGAAACGGTGGTTTCTATGGCAACGACGACTCTCCCTCTTTTCAGTTTTAGGCGGACATAGACTGTGACTAGCACTTGCCATCCATGTGATTTCTCTCTCAGAGGTACATAAGGCACATACTGGACACATTCCCATGTACTTGGGTGAACATGATAGGCATATGCCTGGTATGTAATTGTGCTGTTAAGGTTGAAGCACTAATTTTGTGAGTTGGTGTGGTAAGAAGCACTAATGAAGCACTACCGATTACACTAGAAGAGATCATTAGTGCTTTTGAATTTGGCGGGAATTTGACCCAGTGAACAGTTCCCCATGTACTTCTTATATGCGTTTCGTCACATATAACTGGCCATATCTACACTAATAGTAAAACACTAACGAAGCTCTTAATGTTTTCTAGAAGCGCTATCAATTGCACTAGGTTTCACCGTTAGTGCTTTTCTGGGGGGGTAAAGTTTTCTTCCTTCTAGCGTCCAAACTATTGAAGAACTAATGTTGGGAATAGTACTCTAGGAAGCATTAATGAACTACTAAAGATTGCACCAGAAGAGTGTTTTTGAATTTGGCGGGAATTTGACCTAATGAAAAATTCCCCATGTATATCTTATGGGAGTTTCGAGACATATAATGGACCATATCTACACTAATAGTGAGGCATTAACGAAACTATTAGGTCCTTATGACAGTCGTTCTGACTCGTGATTAATGCCATACTAAACAGTTCGACTAACATATATTTCCTGCAGTAGTCAGGCCTTTAGTATGACGATAATTAGACGTCACAACGACTCTGCATAAGGTGGTGGTTCTTGAAGTACTACTGATTGCACTAGGTTTCGTCGTTAGTACTTTCTTGGGGTTGCTAACATGAAGTTGGTCCCCCAAAGTTTTTTTCTTTGTTTCTAGCCTCCAAATTATTGAAGCTCTAATGCTGGGAATTGGTATTCTAAGGAGCACTAACGATTGCACTAGAAGAGGTTATTAGTGCTCCTTTTGGGGGCCAACTTCTCGGAGATGTATTAGAGTACAGAACCAAAAACCCAGTAAGTGCCTCGTGTAACTCAGACGTCTCTGCTCGTTGCTCTTAGCTGTGCCCTAAAACTAACGCTACTCATCGCCACTCGCCATATATTGCTGACATTAAACTAAACGAGTACATTCGTCTGTGTTTTAATGACATACTCCTGTCTCACAGATATGAAGATCTTAATCAGTTTACAAATCACGATCGATTCCTTTGTAATCTGATACGGTGGATTGATGATCTGATGGATAGTGATAGGACGAAAATTGGTTCATGAGACAAGGTTCAACTTAAACGGTATTCTTCCCATCCTGGTGGAATCTTAGCGGTCTAAGTAGTAACTTTGTGAAATTGAAACATCTCGTATCAGAGCACTCACGCAATATTATTTGCTTGCAGGTAACTCATTTTCAACCTATATAGTCATTTTTTTCTCTAGTCATTGCACGATTTAGAGATATGACATGCGCCGTGGTAACTTACTCAAAGACTTTCATTTCAGAATAGAAATAAACACACAGCTTCTGACTGTAAGTAAAACACAATGTTTCTTTAATAGACTTTAAAAATCTCAGTTTGACCTGTATGTGTGTAAGTATATACGTAAGTATGTATGTATGCGATTGAATCAAGAACAGTTGATCATATTTTGATGTGGTTTTTACTAATCGAAATAGCAGTTCCCAAGGAAAGTTCATACGTATAAGGCATTTTTTAAAAAATACTATTTAATTAATTACTTTTAAAATCAAATAATTACTCCAACGCCTAACGAGAAAAAATATTGTATATTTTTCTTTTAAAAAAAGTTATATTAACTAACTTCAAAAATAGGCTCTAAAAGAAAAAATAATAAAAGCGTTAAAAAGTAAAAGATAATAATAATAAAACGCTTAAAAGCAGAAAAAGTATTACTATTAATAAGCATCTCGTTCAGTATTTGGGTCAAACTCTGTTCAGTAAGTTTCAGTGTGGCTTTCTGTCTTTCCTATCCACCAAGAAATGTTGCTTATCTTGAAAGACAGATTTAAAAAGAAATATCGTATAGTTACCAACTTTTTGCTATATATTTTCATCTGGAAAAACCCTATGAAAGACGTTGGCGTTACGGAAAATTACTCGGCCTTCGTGGCTACATAGCTAGTTTCGTAAAGAACTTCCTGGTTGAACGTTATTTCAAAGTGCGTGTGAGTTTCAGACTGTCAGAGCGATTTCTACAGGAAAACAATGTCCCCCAAGGCAGTGTACTTAGTGTCACACTGTTTGTTGTGGCCGTGAACAGTATTCTATCTCAGATCTAGGCTCTTATCTGTGATGTTATGTATGTTGATGTAGTTATATATTGTCTATCCAGGTTACTTCGCGGTATATATCACGATAGCTTCAAACTTACTTTAAATATATAATAATAAATAAACTGTGGGGTTATAAATAAAACATAACTTAAAATGACATTAGAAATTTAGCTTTAGCAAACTTTACAGACACTATGTGCTCGTCATTTTGTCTTTTTTTTTAGTGTATAACAGTCTTCAAAAACTTACAAAGCAAGTTATTATTATTATTATTATTATTATTATTATTATTATTATTATTATTATTATTATTATTATTATTATTATTATTATTATTATTATTATTATTGAAGATTTGAGGATCCATTGCTGCATCTGAAATCGAAAAAGTGGTCAGATAAAATGTATGTTTGATCAACGAACAGAAAGAAGTGAGGCGCGAAATGTGAAAAGTTTATGAAGGATGGGCCAGATAAACAAGTTAGGGACAAGGTTCTAATTTGAAAGATGGAAAAAGAATGGCTCGAGAAACAAAGTAGTCGGAAGTACTGGGCAAACTTCAGGGAGTAAATATACCAACATTCTAAAATAATTAGGCTCCCTGAATTCGCTAAGTTTAGCCTAACTTCTTGTTAATCTTATTGAATATATTAAGTCAATTAAGAATATTAGAAAGTAAGCCAGATAGTATCTTTAAAAAAGCGCTATTATGTCATTTAATAATTGATTTCAAGACATTTCTTATAGTGTGTAAATTAGGATGCCCAGAAATTACGATGTCATGAACTGGGCACTCATATTACTGCTGTATAAGAAAATGTTAGGAAAAACTTATTAGTTTATTTAAAACTATTTTATAACCACTATCCTTCTTACTTTCTTCACTTTTGACATTCTTCATTATCTTCACTTAAACTTTTCACGAATTCTCCTTTTAGATTTACCAAAAATTGTTTCCGGGTATGTATGGCTGAAAATAGAGGCAATTTACCCTTGTTTTTAAAAGTATTTTCATTAGGGTAGGGCTTGAAAACTAAATTTAACTAATACTGCTTCATGCAATTCTTATGTATCAACATAACCATTTCTCTAGAAATCAGAGAAGAGAAACCACATCTAACACAACTGATAAGTGGAGTGTCTGAGGGACCCACTTTATCCCACCCAAAGTACTTATACTTATTTCCAAACGTTTCCGCCCTGAAAGTGAAATATTGCGCTACTGGCAATAAACCGTTTATGGTATGTAGTGCCAGCTATGGAAGAAACATTGTATCAGTCTCTAGCTCTATCTATCTGCGTCAGGTCGTTGGAGACAGTCATTTAAATCAGTCGCTGTGTGGGAAGGACTACGGCTTCAAGGAGATTAAGCACCCACCCTACAACCCAGACTGAGCACTGCAGTGTAAGCAGCAAGAGCCATATAGACTGAAGATTGTCATTCAGTATACGAAATTAATGCACAGCAGATGATTTACACGACTGCTCTCAATGAAGTGAAGTAGCTAGACAGTTAAAACTCATACATCATATCTTCGAGGAAATTAAGCATCCACCCTACAGCCCAGATTCAACTCTAAAGTATAGATATCAACAGCCGTGTCAACTAAAGATTGTCATTCAGTATACGAACTTAATGTACAGCAGACGATTTAAATGACTGTCCGCAACGAACTCAAGGAGCTAGAGAGTTAAAACTTATACACTGTCTTCTATAGATGCCATTATATTTATTGAACAGCTTATTGCCTATGGAGTAATGTTTCTTTATCAGGTGTAGATACCGATCTTAGGAGGGCCGAGAGGGTCAGGTATCCCCTCAAGTTTGTTTAGTCCAACGCAATTGTGTTGAAATTCTCATTGATGTCTTGTTAGATTGTAGGCCTATCTAACTAACCCGAATGGACTCCCCCAAAGTTATCCAGAAATCGGCGCCACTGGTGTCTGACCGGAAACTTTTGGAAATATACTAGTACTATTATTAGCAAAAGTGCTACTCCTATCGTATAGACTATTGCTTAGTACTTTCAGTTTGGGGATGATATGCTAATCATAGTGATCGCCACTTTTAGTGTATAAGGTAAACACAAACTTACAATTAATGTCTCATTTGAAAATGATATATTTAGGCAGAAACTGTGTATAAATGAATCAAACGCTTCAGATACGTTCACCCTCATTACTAATAGAACATGTGATGTTAATAACAGTACATCTTTTCTTCTCTTAACAGTACAAGATAAATAAATCAGTGTCACGAAATTATTGAATACAATATTAATTGCAATAATTACAATTTCAATTATAACACACACAGACATAGAAGCTAACACCACAAAAGCTCAAAACAGACTAAATTTCCTGCGGCACTTTTACATAAAGTAGATAAACATTACATGTATGAAGCAGCGCTATTAAAGAACAACAAGGCTTCGTGTCACCTTTGTTAACTAACGATCACACAGATTCATCTACGTGGATAACAAGCATTTCAAAAAATTAATTATGATTAGACAAACATGTTATTAAATTTACATATGCGACTAGCCTTCAAAGCTTGACAAGAGAACTTTAATAGTATATAATTCCCTTAAATATTATGTAACATATTAGGTATCAAGTACGTCAGGAAATCACTTGACTCTGATTGTAGAAGAAATGAACCGCACGCATATAGTTGAATTTGGTAGCGTTTACTTGACACCATTATGAATCACTAAACGACCTCTACTTCTTATAAAATTTCGTTTTTTATATGTAAATTACTCAGAGCAGAATCATTATTACAAAATAAATACAGGGTAAGTCAAAATGATGGACTCGATTTCAAAAAATTAAGTCTGTGAAATCTAATAAAGATGTGCTATTATGAGATGAGCTGCGAAAGGTTAACTCTCAAAGTTTAATTTTCATGCAGTATTTCCACATTCTAACGCTAAGACTCAGCAGTAAGTAATTAAGGAAAATGGCGTTGACCAGAGAATCGACCTTTCCTTCGTTGGCTACCTCGTTCCAGCGAATTGACTTTTGACTTCATGTGATTTCGACATGTGCGGTTTTATAAATGATAATGCTTACGTACTACAGAATACTTCCGACAACATTGGATGACCAGTGTCTCAGCCTCACAGCAACCATTGCTGATATTGATCGGAGAATGCTACAAAAGGTTTGGCAGGAGATAGACTATTGGCTTGATGTGTGACGTGTTACGCAAGATGCTCACATAGAACACTCGTGATATCTTTGAAGAAAAGTTTGACAGCTTACCTTTCTTAGCACCTGCATTACAATAAAATATGCTTTACAGAATAAAATTTTGAAATCAGATCTAACATTTTGATTTGCACTGTATATTAATTTAAATATATCTTCTCAATAACATCTTAGTAATACTAACAAGACCGAACAACATTATATGATCTTTTCTTACATATGCTACATGTAGTAGCATATGTGACATAAAGAAAGGGCACTTTGTATCTCCACCCAGACATTTTACTACAAAAAATATATTGTATCTACTACAACCAATAAAATTGAGAAGTTATTTTCAACAAAATCACAAGTTTCTTTTTGGGAACGAATCTACTGCTACATTCGACCCATCGGTGATCTGAAAGCTAATGAAGGCATTGGACGGTGCACAGTGGTTCAAGTCTCACTTTAAACTGTAGTACTTGTCATGTAGGCTGGTTGCTCACAAGAGAAGAAAGCGCTAATGAAAACTATTTTGAAAAGCCGGTTGTTATTGCAAAGACGAAAATAGGAAAAGGAAAATGTTATTGTTGATTCTATACAAGTATATACCTTGACATTTATCTTAATACTTACCATGAATCTCCAAGTATTTTTGGGAAAGAAGCACATGTTTTTGTATACCCTCTGTGTAGAAATCTGTCAAACTTGAATTGACATCTGAGAATTTAACGAATATTAAAGCGTTGTGAAGCCAACCACTTTTTCAGGTTAAAAAGGAAGAAAAGGTCACTAAGGCAACGCCAGGATTGGATAGAAGGGAATTAAATATTTCCCATCGGACTCAGAAGAATTCCAAACCGTAACATTCCTCTTTTCCGGTTTTGGATGGCACGTCGTAGATAAGACATGTTTCACAATGCACATTTACTGTGATATCAGTTACATTCTGTCCTATTGTCTCTTGGGTTAAGAAATTGGACAACACACCTCACCAATCATTTCGCGTGCTATGAGAGCAGTCATTTCAACATACCCTTACTCACAGATTCGCAACCACACGCTGACAATTGTACCTATGTTGCTGACACTGAATGTTACAGCATATTTCCTCTCACACGCTGTTTCGTCAATGTTACCGGTTCTACGTTAAAAAAAAAAAATAATAACGCCCTTATTTTGAGATGTGCCTTGCAAAAAGCTTCGAATCTTACATGTGTATGTAATAACCCTTAAATCTTCATCTTTCCTCTACTGTATACTACGTATGTTGTGTTAGTTTGTTGAAATTTAGCGTCCCTTCTCTATTCGATACTGAGGCTATATTAGAAGTGAATCTAGAGTTTGAGGTAGAATCTCAACCACCAAAATGCATCGAAAATTTTAGTGCTTTCGTACCGGGAATCAAATCCGGGACCAAGTGCACAAAAAGTACACATACGCCCTCACATTTGTTTTAGGCCAAATGAGACGGTGACAAAGTTTAAGGTTCAAGACAAACAAAGATTACAGTAATACCAATCTGAACAAAAACATCAGAGGTGCAAAAAGTGCAGCCAAGTTCGTCAGCCTCAAAAAGTATTGAGATGAGGATGGGTGAGCCAAATTCCTTGGCCACTGCATCTGAAACGAACACAGGAAATTGGCACGCGGTGTCTAACATATTAGAATACACCAAGATGTGTGTTTCTAGTTTCACGGCCGGGACATTTCAACTCCAAGGCTGGTGGTGGCCCCACATCCATCACGCTCACAAGCACCAACCCTAATTCTGGTCAACATCATTTTCCTTGACATCTCGTGGAGGATTATAAGTTCCCATTGTCTGATTTTCGAACTACCAATCTTACTGCAGTATATTGCATATATGAAGTATACGAAGCGCATTAACGAAGTTGATATTCCTAAGGTTGATGGTGATCCCAAACCCACCACCACCACCATCCCTAGGGCTCCTTAACATCATTCTCCACAACACCTCGCGCCAAGTTTCACTTGGCTTATCCATCCCAATCCTTATAATTTTTGAGGCTGACGAACTTGGCTGCACTTTTTGCACCTCTGGTGTTTCTGTTCAGATATCGCTTGTTTTAGTAGTTCACCATATCAATATCGTATATTGGGATTCTCAATCGTGACATATTGTTGTATTTAAATTTAGAATTATACATTATTAGAGAAGTCACAATGTGTCCATGCAATGTTAGTTCTCAAGGGCTCTCCTACTGGAAATGGAACCCAGGACCCTGTACAACAAAGGCACACATGCCAACCACTAGACCAGCGGGGAGGATTTCTTCTATTACATATCTGTCAGAGAGTTATGTCCAAATGAGATTCTAAATCATTTATCCAAGCAACACAATCGCGATCGCTAACATCTCATATTTCATTATCTAAATAAGAAGAGTATCAACAGGGCCCAAAAACGCTTGATGCTGAATCCTCACTGCTACATCACTAGACGTGGCTGCCGTTTCAATATATTTAGTTGTTGTCTTCCCTTCCACATCGCAAAATTACGGAGTTAATTGCATGAAGTGCATATTGTGCAGTTTCATACTGCCTCGGGTTTTCCTTCCAATGATATACACCTTATAAATAGCTTGTAGACTTAATTATATTTGCCACCAACATTCTCATATAAAAGTTAAACAATTGGATTTCTCATTTCTTGGAAAACTTCATTAATTCTAAATACCCCCACCTCTACATTCTCTTACTTATCAATTTACTTTCAATATCTATTTAATACAAATGACTGCAATAAAGAAAAAATATTCACCGAAAAAAGAAAAAAATACTAGCTTTCCTTGTCTGAGTTTCCAACCACGAAATTTACGGCAATATGAACGCGCCTTAGCCCAGTTTTTTTTTTTTTTTAAATGTTAAGTGATTCACAGAACGTGCCTCATTAACTTGCTTAAATATTTATTACTAGGTTCCATTTGTTTTACTCGTACACTGAGAAAAAAGTATGTGGCGCACGTAAAAACGTAAGTTACATGTGTAAATCCTGTAGTTTTTGGACTTAACGTACACTATAACTGAACTGAAAAAGTATATTTTATGGTACTTTCAGTATAAGTCTTCCGAATAAATGTACTTTCCGTACGAACGAAAAAAAACCTGTATGTAGGCGGTCAGGATCTCACATATAGATGGACGTATGTAACTTGTAGCTGACGCACGCAACATACGTTTACGTATGTAATGTGCGGAAAATGTTAGATATTCTGCAACGACATGGTGTAACATCTAAAAGGGAAAGAGGGCAGTACATATGTAGTATATGGATCAAGTATTATAAGTGCTGATTTTTGTAGTACACATAACGATCCCGTATATGTGCACAATATACAGCTGTCCGGATAACGGATTTTTCTCCGTGAGCTTAGCTCGTTTTCCTATTAACCTAGAACGACAGGGACACAAACACAGAAACGTCGAGGACAGTTAAAATTACAAAAACTAACCTACCGGAAATCGAACCCGGGTCCTCGTATGCCAAAGGCGCACATGATAGCCAATAGATCAGCGAGGAGGGCACACACTCGACCACTCTGACGATTGACATTATCACTATGTACATGATGTGTTGAATAACGGAATCGGTCCCGATTTCTGATTGTAAGGAAAGTTTTTTTTTTTTTTGCCATTTCACATCTCTATCTTATCAGGAAATACCTAATCAATGGTGAGAGAGTGAATGAAGGGATTTCTGTTTGGGTAAGGACAGTTTTTTGCCCATAAAAAATTGCCCATAACACATTCCTCACATTTTGGACTTTCTCCATACTCAATTCAGTATAAGATACCTTTGTGCAGAGTTTCACTTATCTATCTCATTGGGAAGTACCTAATCAATTTGATGAGTGAGTCAGTGTGTCAGTGAGCCTGGAAACTGCATATTTTACTCAAATATGGTTGAAGCTATGAATGCGAGATTTCGTATGTGAGCACATCTATTGAATATCTCCTCACATTCTGAACGTCATATTTCTACCCTTAATAGAATCGTTTTTGCAGAGCCTCAAAATTGGCGATTTTACCCAAAACTCTTGTTCGTTTATAACATACTTATGGTAGTGCAGGCCAGTTCTTGTTTGCGGAACTTGGCGGCCATGCACTGCCGTGCATGTTGATATAATAATTATACTGTAAAATACAACTGGTGTGTCTACATGTTGCAGCATGACATTGAAAGTTAAGAGCTTTATTTCAAACAAAAATCATGAATGTGTGTGTTAGTTTTTCATTTGGTAGAAAATTAAATATTATATAAGAATACTTTTATTTCCTTAAAACTAGACGAATATTAGAATTTTATACCTTCTTTATAACCTGCGATGTGAAAATTTTCAGAATCATTAAATGGATGGGTGACTCGGTTGAATACATGGGCCCCGATTTCTATGGAGGTCAAAAACAAATGAGAGATGTGTAAACTTCGATGTTATTCTTGTTGCTAGAATATCTAGTTATATTGGTGCTGAGTTCAGGATGAAGGAAGTATAATTTTTGCCGAAGTATGGGTCCCCTTTTCTGGCTGAAACTTCGAGAAAACCGCAAGACACTTAAAACAAATTCTCACATGTTGCAGGAACAACATCTTTTAAGCAGGAAAATTTGATGAGAATACACTACTTACTGTATCCCACACTATAGGGTTCATATTACTGCCGTGAAATCAATAAGATCATAAGAGGAACACTCATGTAGCCACAATGGTGGGTTTTATTTATTTATTTACTTACTTATTTTATATTGTGTTTATTGTTATTGTTATTATTTTATCTAGACTAACACTTTTCATATTGATACTGCTCGCTAATATACGATGGATAGTATGAGTGACTAAATACAATAGGTAAGAGTAACATTCAGAGGAATGAAAAAACTCTTTTCACGAACTGACAGACAACTCTAGTTTACGATATTTGTATTTAGCAAATAAGATGAAATTACCATTTTCAGCAACAAGATAAACTGTATCCCGACTTAAAAAAAAAAAAAAAAAAGCTTCACTAGATAAGGTTTGCAACAAGGAACGAGAAAGAAAATTAAAGATCTAATCTTTAAAAAAGTTCAGAATGCTCCAAGATCATTCCCAGAATGAACTTAAAAAGAATTATTTTTTTTCTTATTAACTACTATAGTTTTTATACCAATTGTTTCATACACTTTACTATTATATTCATTAAACTATTTTTGTAATATATCTATTCATTTATAATATTCTTGAGTCCCTTTTTTCCACATGCTTGTTTAAGGGTTCTGTTAAAACGTTATATGATATTTTTTTAATGAAGACATGCTCAAAATGGAAGGCTTAAAATTAGAAAGTTCTCTCTATCATCTCTCTATGACTTACGACTCCCGAGATATGGGTCTTTAAGTGTTCCGAAATCCAAACTTTTTTTGCCAATATCTGGGGAACGGTGGCCAGTTAGCCAGTGGCTACCGATTCATGTTTGCTATCAAAATGTTTACCATCCTTTTAGGTAATGATCAACACCAATATCATCTCCGTATGGCTTACCGTTCCCGAGATATTGCTCCTTAAATCTCCCGAAATAGGAGCGTTTTTGGCCAATATCTCATGAACGGTAAGAGTGTCGCGAAAAATTTCCCATCACTTCTTTCAGATAGTCTTTGACACTCTATCGAATGGAGGGCTCAAAATTGAAAAATTCGTGAATAACAGAAACACACATACACACACAGAGAGAGAGACATTGAGAATTCAGTAACGAACATTTTAAAGTTCGTTGAAAGGAATCAAAGTATTGCGTGTACAAAAGAAATAAAGAAAAAAAGATGGAGGATACAGAAGATGACTTGGTGCAAAAACACCACATATAAAGTGTGTGACCGCATCTTATATAAAATGTGTTCGCTTTGTGCCAAAATGCCTTCTGCTGAAACTCAGATGTCATCAGTTGAGAAATACGTTTCGTCTGAGCCTAAACCTCCTAGTCTAAATATCTCACACTACAACATAGGTACGATTTTATTACAAGAAGTGTCCATCTATTTCTAAATATTACTCTCTGTATCTAACTTTGAACAATAAAAGTTCTACATCATGAATAGATGAGTAAACGAGACATTAATATGAACTTAATCAAGAAGTCAATGAATTTTGAGAAATATAAGGTAATTTCGATGAAAGAAAAATCAAATTATGCTATTAGTGCAGTTCGTTTTTGAGGTGTTGGTGCCGTAGGCGATTTAGTTGTAACTGATAGGTCTTATATATGTAACTGAAAGTTGTAACTTATAGTTGTTACTTAGAAGAAACCACAATTTTAAGGAAGCCACATTCGTAATAATATATGATTTAAAAAGACCGTGATTGACTGTTGATATTAAGTGTTGTCCAGGCTAGAAACTCACATGCCGTCAAAGACATTCACGCTTAAATTCATTATAATTATATAGCTACAATTACATAAATTCAGATGACCCAAAACTGTGTTTCCATAGTTGTTGTAGAATATCACCCAGAAACATGGAAGATGCGCTAATTTCAAAGCTATAAAAATGTGTTACCTAACGGCTTCGTGGGAAAACCTTTTCGAATCATGTGAATCGCAGATACTTCTAAATCCATTTTTGTTATTTGTGGTATCAATGTAGGAATGAAAGACCTAATCAGAGAGACCAGCTAAATACAAGAGTCCCTACTTTCATTGGAAAGTACACAGTAGAATGTTGACATTACTAATCGTATGACCTCGGTAAAGATTGTATAATGCTGTCTGAAGTTCTTAGAACATCATTCAAATATACTGTCGGGAAATGGTAGATTGCTATATTCTGAAAATATCGTATGTACAGTCATACAGTCATACATTAAACGTTATATCACACCGTCGTGGACCTTTTTTGACGTGGAAGGATTCTTACAGGTATAAATGAAATTAAGAAGAAAATACATAAAGTTTGTACAAAATTTACAAAGCGAGACGAAAAATTTCGAGATGAGACAAGGAAAACATGTTTAGAGAATCGAGATGAAACAAGGAAAGAATTTTAAGAGAATGAAATGAGACAAGGAAAGAATTTTTAGAGAATGAGATGAGACAAGGAAAGCATTTTTAGAGTTGAGTTGATTTTAGTTTAGCGTCCCTTTCAGCAGCGAGGCTATATGAGACGTGGACCTACTGATTAACGTGGAATCCGAACCACATGAGCTCCCGCCGGGAATCGAACCCGGGTCTCCCATGCCAAAGGCGCGTACGCTAACCGCTTAGCCACGGAGGAGCTCAAGCATTTTTAGAGAATCGAGGTGAGACAAGAAAATATTTTTTTCAAAATCGAGATGTGACGAGGGAAACATTTTAAGAGAATTGAGACGAGACTAGAAAACCATATTTTTCCTCTTGTCTCGTCTCATGGGCAACCAGTAAAATCTATATTAAAATTAGTTGACTCGTCCCAAAATATTTGGAAATAATAAGCAGGAGGCCATGGACTCTCGCTTTGGTTCGTGACCTTAATACTTACATACCTATATATATATATATATATATATATATATATATATATATATATATATATATATATATATAGATATATATATAGATATAGATATAGATATAGATAGATAGATAGATAGATAGATAGATAGATAGATAGATAGATAGATAGATATAATAGAAAAGTGTAACACTTACTCTTTCGTTACGTATCCATCGTGAAGACGCTCAATCATTATCCATTATGGAAGAAAATAAATGAAATGTTGTAACATATTACGAAGAAGGAAGAAAAAAATCAGAGTGTATTAAGAAACCCTTAATTTTCTCATTAGTAACGGAGCTGTGAATTGATAAAGTTAAACACAAGAGAAGATGAGAAAACTATTTTAATTAAAACGTTGGGTGATGAAAACCACTTGTTAATTAGATATAAAAGAACATACTTTCTCTCCCAACGGTGTGCAGTGGTTTGCAGGAGGAGGAGAAAAGAGAGGAAAGAGGGGACATGAAATCAGAAGGAGAAAAGTTTTAGTAAACCCTCTTCATCACATCCTCTCTTGTTACACAACCATTTCCGGAATTTGGCTTCACACTCTCCGAGATAAAGAGATTTTTCTTATTGTAGAAAACAGTGACAACCTACTATATTGTAATCTTTTAAAAAAGGACATGAATAGAGTTAATAAACTATTACGAACATGTGTGGAACGTGTACAGGAAGACAAAAGTACAACGATGAATTAGTACCCTATTTTACTTATACAATACAAAAAAAAAAAAAAAACTTTCTCAAGCTTTATTTATCGCTAAACTAGTGAGTGACACACTTCTAAACTTAGTTGACAACTAGAAGTAGGTCTATTATTTTTACAATAAATAATAAGACAGAAATTATTATAATACAACAATTAATCGTGTGTAAGCAGTGTATGCGATAACATTGACATGTCATGGCTCTAAAATGGCTACAATTAAGACTTTATAAGAATGCGATTGTGCTTTCAAACTGTTGAAAGCACAATCGCATTCTTCAACTAACTTGTTTTCAAAATGTTCTATTGATCATCTATGGCTAATTAAAAACAAAAAGAACTTAATAATGTGAACACTTTTTGTTTTACGGAAGTCTTTGGTGTTTAATAAAATCAAGTTTTTATGAATCCCCGAAATATTTACACACCAAAATTTTCCGAAACACAATAAGTATAAACATAATTAATTCTTTTTTCTTCTGAATTTTCACAATCGATTTTCGTCTCGAGAATGAGACGAAAATTGTCCTTATTTCTAGTCTCATTTTGAGTTTTAAAACTTCATTTCTCATCTCGTTTTCAATTTTTCCTCTCGTGCCGAACACTAGGGACTACACGGAAGAGGACTTGCTCTGACTGGTGAGAGGGGAATACAAATCAACAAACAACGAACTTGATGATAATGCTGAAGGGAAAATTATTGTTGTTTGCGTGATTCATAATTAGAAATTTCGAATTGGTCAATGTATGATGTTCGATCATACGTTTATAATTAGATAAATAGCATTGAGAGCACTAAACAAAAGAGAGCAGTAAATGTACTACGAGAATGGAATAGGGAAGTATTGGTAGTGTACGTGTAGTAACGGATCAACGAATATCTTTGCAAAACTACCGATTGCAATTCGATATTTTTCTTCTTTACCTGCTACCACTGCTCTTTCTCAAAGCCAGATATTCTGCCAGCTCCTTCCTATTTTCGTGCATTTCCCCAAGAAAGGAGTTGCAAACTATTACGTCATTCTGTTAGAAAAGACTGACCTAAATAAATGGAGAAATGTGTGTAGGGTATCATGGATTGAATCGGGTAGTCATTAAATTAGTGTAAAATAGTCAGTTTACAAGAAATTTTAATATTAAATAAGTGCTACAACTAAATAATTAAATAAAAAGGGCAAATATGTGTGGTCACTAAGCAAACTGGATACACACACACACACCAGTATTTCTTTTTTCTGCATAAGTCCGGACCATTTAATTCAATTTTCTTTCAGGTAGAGAGAAAGGAATTTTTAGTAAAATACTGAAAACTGTTGTCCTTTTAGCCAATTCATTTAGAAGTTCTGGTCTATATATATATATATATATATATATATATATATATATATATATATATATATATATATATATATATATATATCGCGCTGAGGATGCCATAAAAGGAATAGATTCCTCTAGTAACTTCCACCTAATCCTTTCAGTGTTGGTAGAAGACAAAATAGAAAAGACAGAGATGAATTTGCGTTAGCTACGCTAAGTTAATTTCATATTCTACTTTTTCGGACGGGATGTTCAATAAAGCAAGTCAGTGAGAGAGTGAGAGGATAGAGGGAGATTTAGATTTGACAAGATGCTGAGAAAGACGCAGATTGATTGAATCTGAAATGGAGTAAGAAACAAGAGATGAAGGAAAAATGGAAAAAAGAAGTACAAGGAATACAAAATATTGATCTTGCTTATGTCAATAGAATCACTACACACATACAAATCTTCCACTAAATATAAAACACAGCGGAACCAATAATTCATAGAATGACCCAATAGTATAATACCAATTTAGTGCAGGTTGCCAAACTATAAAAGTGATCGTAAAGACAGTTTACGTTTATACAAGTTCCGCTTAAGTGCATGAGTTTGTATTACACTAACAAGTGTCATGTAAGACAGTATTTCTATCTGTTTATTTTCTATTAGCAGTTCTACCGGAACTTTCTATTAGCAGGTCTACCGATAATCCATTTTCTTCAAAGAAAGGAACAGATTACCAAATATCGAATCTCCCAAAAAAAAAAATCTTATATTTAAAAAATCTCTGTATCTTGTAAGGTGTGAAACTGACTCACGTTTTACCTGCTATTGAAGGTTTTTGTACCGATTCTTCTATGACCACACCACAATAAGGAGAGCATTTGATAACAAGCGACCTATGCAAAGTTACTGTATTATAGTTGTTAGATAAAACAATAAACACTCGAAATTTAAATAATAAATAAATAAATAAATACGATTAAATATGAACTGGTTATCAATATCAACAGTATGCTAATCTAAGGAATAGTTATATTATGAGCTTCTTCGAAGTAAAAATAAATAACACATAAAGAATAATAACTACAACAAAGTAAGTCATTTCTGCATGTGAAACAGCACACGCACATTGCGCATTCCGTGCTCTAAAATTGAGAGACATACCTAGAAGTTCGGAATAAACATTTTAGTTTCTTTTTTTCAAATTTATATCTTAATACGCTCAGATGAAGCAAATCTTGGTTTATTTATTTGACCTAAAAATCTTAAAATTTTAAGCATTAATGTAAAAATATACGGCACTATATAAAGCATTAAGAAGAGCGCGGACGTATCATGTGAGTTTGGCTGTTTGGCTGATTTGAGTACGTTGAGTTTGTTGAATGAAGTTGGCAAACCTTTGTTTTTGGGCCTAAAGCTGTAGTGTATGGAATTATTAATATGCTGTGTGAATGCCACTAACAAGCATAACTCTACTTGAACTGTTAAAATCACTTTCGGTGACATTTTGGGATGTTCACCTTGGTATTAAGTTAGCAGGGCTAAATAAAAAAAATGATTATTTTTTATCCTCTTTGAGACCGTATTCGCCTTAATAACGCTTAAGCACTAGCGTTAATTCGAATTTCCCCGAATTTAGGAAATTATATGATTTCGCAATTAATACAAAGGAACAACCTAGAATATGAAGATTTAAGAGATAATTTTTTCTTTTTTCGTAGGTAAGAACTGGTTAGTCTAAATTTGAGGCTGGCTGACAAATCAACAAAACTGTGCACAATCAAAGTACGTAATTAGTCTAACGATTTTTAACTCCCATTATTCAACGTAACTTTTCCCCAACTATTTTCGAACCAGAGTACAGAAGTAGAAAATTTAAGGGATCATTGTTTTTCATTAGATAAAGATAGTTGGTCCAAAGTTGAAGCAAACTGAAAATTAAAGACAAAAGCAGTATGTAACCAAAATAGGTAATTGGTTCGATAATTTTGTACCCCCGTTATTCAACAAAATCTTTCTTCCAATTATTCTGCTAGCTGCCAGACTGAAAAAATTCCGAGAAAGAATAAAAAATATGAAGATCTAGAATATCGTTATTTTTAGTACATAAAGATTGGTTGGTTCAACCATGAGGCGTGCTGAGAAATCAACAAAACTGTGTGCAAGCAAAATATATAGTTATTTCAGTGATTTTGCAAACCGATTATTCAATGTATTTTTTCTCTAAATATTTTGCTACCAGGTCGAAGAATTTACGAAGAAGAGCAAAGAATATGAAGATTTAAGAGATTATGTTTTTCGTAGGTAAAGATTGGTTGAAACAGCGTTGAAGCCAGCTGAAAAATCAACTGTATTTACCTAAAATTAGTTTAACTTAGTTCCTTAATCGATCCTGCATACCCATGATTCAATGAAACCTTTTCCCAACTATTTTAGAGCCAAATCCACCATTCTCCAACCTTAGGGATATCGATTTATGGTAGTTCTTAAGAGTAAACTACCCCTTGCAAATTTCTTAATTAAAAGTAGCCATACTATACTGCAGCTTTCTAAACAGAATATTTATTTATGAAATATGAACAAAAATGCTTGAGTCGTTTTTGAGAAAATCATCCGGAAAAACTCAATCTCAAGCCTAACAAAAATCCTTCTTGTTTTCCTTCAGAGAAAACGACTTGGACTATCTTATAGGTTTTTAAACCTAATATTAATTTGTGGAAAATAAACCAAGTTGTTAGAGCCTTTCGAGAAAATCACATATTTTTATTTTTGTCCTTCAGTAATTACCCTTATTTTGGGAGTAGTAAGAAAATTTGAAACTCCTCTGGATAACAGTATGAAAACCTTAGTTTTAAATTTGTTTCTGATAAGTTGAACGGCATGACCTCTAGACGAGTCTACATCAGGACAAACTGACAAATGGACATCGAGAAATCACTTTTCCGTATATGTAAGGACCACTAAACGCATAAATCCATTCAAATCCTGAGCTCAAATTTTTTCCACGAACATCATGTTTTCTTTCCTCCTATAGTTAGTTGAAAGTAAAAATAAATAAATAAAACACAGGAAAGGTATGGAAACGTATAGCATTACTAAGAATGTAAATTATATACCAGCTTAAAATTTTCTTTACCTAGCTTTTTAAGCTTGAACTTTCAACTTTGGGAATCTTAAATTTTCATTACCACAAGAAGTGGCGAAGTTACTTCACTGATACATTAACCAAAACTTATAATTAGCATGATTCAATTATACGATGACGATATAAAAGACAGTTTTTACGAAGAAGTGGAACGGATATTTGACCAACTCCCGCGATACCATATGAAAATTCTATTAGGGGATTTCAATGCGAAGGTAGGACGAGAGGATATTTTCAAACCGATTATAGGGAACGAAAGTCTGCATAAGGAAAGTAATGACAACGGTGTTAGACTCGTGAACTTTGCAACATCCAAAAACCTAATCGTGAAGAGTACAAAATTTCCACATCGCGACATTCATAAATACACTTGGACATCACCAGACGGGAAAACACATAATCAAATTGATCACGTTTTAGTAGATAGAAGAAGGCAATCTAGCATAATTGATGTCCGGTCGTTTAGAGGGGCTGATTGTGACACTGATCACTACCTGGTAGCAGCGATAATACGAGAGAGGTTATCGTTGAATAAAGATAATATTCATTGTCCGAAAACGGAGAGATTCAATTTAAAGAAATTAGAAGAGAGCCAGGTAAGAGAGAAATACCAGATTGAAATTTCGAATAGATTCTCGGCTTTAGAAGATTCGGAGTGCACTAGTGTTGAGGATACCTGGATTGAAATTAGAGATAGCATTAAAATTTCAGCAAAAAAAAAAAAAATGTGACACGCGGAAATACGTAGGAACAAACCATGCTTGGACCACGAATGCATAAAACTAGCAGAGAAGAGAAAACAGGCAAAATTACGCTGGCTACAAAATCCGAATGAAATAACTACTCAAAATTTCGTAGACATCAGGCGGGAAACTTCCAAAACTTTTAGAACAAAGAAACGCGATTTTCTGAAAGCTAAAATTAAGGAACTTGAAGATAAAAGTAAAAATAAAAACGTCCGGGACATGCATAAGGGAATCAACGAATTTAAGAAAGGCTATCAACCTCGTGCTTATATATTAAAGAAATCTGACGGTACAGTTCTCACTGACACGGATAGCATCTTAAATAGATGGTAAGATATCTTTGACGATTTGCTTAACACCCAACCAAAAACTAGTGTGTGTGGAGAAAAGGAGATATACACCGCAGAACCGTATATTCCAGAACCCAACCGAATAGAAGTAGAAACCGCTATAAAGAAATTAAAGAAACACAAATCTCCGGGTGTAGATGAAATTCCGGCTGAGTTAATTTTAGCTGGAGGCGAAAAATTGTGGAACAAGATACACAAACTCATTCTCCTTATCTGGAACAAGGAAGAATTGCCACAAAAGTGGAAAGAATCAATCATTGTTCCCATACACAAGAAAGGCGACAAAACTGACTGTAATAATTATCGAGGCATTTCTCTTCTGTCAACAACCTATAAAATCTTTTTGAAATATTCTTTTAGCAATACTGACCCCATACGCAGATGAAATTATCGGAGATTATCAGTGCAGATTTAGACAAAATCGATCAACTATCGACCAAATATTTACCATTCGCCAAATACTCGAAAAAAAGTGGGAATACAATACCCCGGTGCATCAACTGTTTATTGATTTTAGAAAGGCGTACGACTCGGTTAGGAGAGAAACATTATACAACGTTCTTACAGAACTTGGAATACCGAGAAAGATAATTAGATTAATTAAGATATGTTTAAATGAATCCCAAAGTAAAGTCCGGGTAGGAAATTTTTTGTCCACGACCTTTCACGTCGAAAATGGCCTGAAACAAGGAGATGCGTTATCGCCATTATTATGTAACTTTGTTCTGGAATACGCTATAAGGAAAATCAAAGATAGCAACCAGGGCCTAGAGTTGAACGGTATTCACCAGGTTATGGCATATGCTGATGATGTAAATTAATAGGGGATGATAGGAGAACAATAGAAGGAAATGCAGAGATCTTATTAAACGCTTGCAGGGACATGGGTTTAGAAGTAAATGCAGAGAAAACTAAATACATGGAAATGCGTCGGCACCGTAGTACAGCAAATTATAGATGCGTTAAAATATTAAATAATACTTTTGATAAAGTGGATAGTTTCAAATATCTAGGATCAAATTAACAGAGGAAAATCATATCCACGAAGAAATTAAATGTTAACTAAAAGCATGGAATTCGTGTTACTATTCAGTTCAAAATCTCTTGTCGTCGTGAATTCTGTCTAGGAATTTGAAGCTTAAAATATACAAAACGATAATCATGCCTTTTGTTTTGTATGGCTGCGAAACATGGTCACTTACTCTGAGGGAAGAACATAGACTGAAAGTATTTGAGAACAAGATCCTGAGACGAATATTCGGACCCAAGAGGAACGGGAATGGGGAATGGCGGAAACTTTATAACGAGGAACTACATAATTTATACGGTTTATCCAACATTGTTAGGGTCGTCAAGTCTAGGAGACTTAGGTGGATGGGTCATGTAGCTAGAATGGAAGAAAGTAGAAACGCTTTCAAAGTCTTGACTGGAAGACCAATCGGAAAATGACCATTAGGAAGACCTAGGCGCAGATGGGAGGACAATATTAAGATGGATCTCGCAGAGATAGGAATACAAAGTAGAAACTGGATGCAGTTAGCTAAGGATCGAAGTCAGTGGAGAGCTTTTGTGAACGCGGCATTGAACTTCCGGGTTTCATAGGCCATAGAGTTAGTTAGTTAGTTAGTTTCTTATGATTCAGTTATTTAAGTCATGCCTATCCTCTCAAGCGACATAAAAAAGAGATGGCGCTAATGAAGAAGAAGGTGGAAAAAGTGAGATTATACAGAAAGAAATTAGTTACGTGCTATGCTACGTGCTACAATAGTAAGACAATGAAATTAACGAAATCTAGTGCAAAATATTTTCTAGTTGAAAATCAGAACATTGGAATTTATGCATAGGAATAAGAGTAAGTACTTGATTAAACGTTTTAGACTTCCAAACTATGCTATGCATAAATGTCGGAAGTCCTATAGGTTGACTTTGTCCGACCGTCTGTCAACATCATAGAAAAAATTGTAAGATATATTGAGTTTTTTGTAATCAATTTAGGATCTTACGAACAAATTCAATTCCCTCCGTTAACTTTTTATTCAAACAGGAAATGGTTCAAAGTAGCCGTTGCCAGTTTCAACGTTAATCCACATAGAACAAAAGTGGTAACAGAGAGCAAGAAGCGGATATGTGCAAACGATTCAGCGTATCAAGTCATCGTTATCATTACTGCCTCGAATACTTCACCAAAATGAAGTGGTACAAATTTAATATTACTTCCGGTTTCAATAGTGATTTTCATAGAGCAAAAGCGGTGAGGAATATCAAGATTCGGTTTTTCGCAAACGATTCATTGTATCAAGAATAGATTCAATCATCTTCGTTAACTCTCTATTCAAAACGAAAGTTGTTCAAATTAGTCGTTTCTGATTTCAACACTTACAGCCATAGAATAAAAGTGTTATTATGCAGTGACAAGTATTTTCGGCAAACGATTCTGTGTCTCAAGAAAACATACCATCAAAACTCGCAACACTCTACCGAAACCAGAAGTGGTTGAAATTCATTACTACTTCCGGTTTTAACACTGATTTCCGTAGATTCAAATTTGTAACTTACATTGAGATGAAGTCTTTTTTGCAATTAGTTCAGCTTGCGAAGTGTAAGCTTTATCTCTTTTCTTATTCATCTATTTAATCCGGAAGTGATCCAAATTAACGACTTCCAGTTTCTACCTTTATCTCTTTGGAACACGAAGAGTAGGGCATAGCAATTTATGGCTTTTTGATATGGATTGAGCGTCCGAAGAACAGGTTCTATCTTTAATCTTGTTATTCTATTGCAACCAGTAGTTCTAGATGTACTACTACAAGTTTGAGGATTGAATTTCTATAGTTTGAAGGTTACCGTAGCTTCACACTGTGAAACGAAACTCACTTATTATTAGTAGTAGTGGTATAATGTAATAGTAGTAGTACTTGAGAGTATAAGTAATTATTTAAGTGTGCTGATTACATCTGCAATCGTTATATTTAGCCTATTGATTTATATAGAGAAGTATCCTTCCATTTTATTTGAAGTGAGCTGGGATTTTAAATGTTTCAATTTTCTTATTGTTTTCTTCCAGTTTAGTTAAATTCGTTTGCTTCTCAAAATGCATTTATATTAAACATTATTTTAATTACTTAAGTTAAATTTGATTGATAAATAATATAATATCGTATAATTTAATCTTTACAAAGCAAAGTACACGTCAAGGGACTTGAAGAAATCCATAAAACAAAACCATTATAAACTTCAGTTCATTGCAAAGGTAAGAAAATACTAACGCAAATAGATCCATGGGTTAAAAATCACACACAGGTAATTGACATCCTTAACAGTATTTCTTAAGATTTTAATTTCATATTGTAATAAAAGTTATCATTATTAACAATTGTGATTGTTACATCAACGTTACGAGGATATGATATTTTCAATAATAGAACAAGTTTCTTAATGAATTCACATTATGCAATTACAAGTCACAGTAGGGCCCTTTTGGCTCGTGCCATTTTAGTATATATGCCTACTTCAAACAAATTTTGATTTAAAACAAATTTAGTGAAGTATTGAACAAGGCTCTAAGATTGGGACTCCCTTTATAAATCTCCCGTAAGGAGATAGCTGAAACTGAAAGTCACAGCAGTTAGTCCCAACTTACATCAATTATCCTAATATGTAATAGTGTATATGAACCGAGAGAAAAGTGAACTTAAATGGTGAGAAATATAGTTAAGTTTCTAACATATTCCGTTCATGTATTTTGAGACGGTAGATTTTTTTTTTTTTTAGAAATTAGTTCTTCAGGTTGAAGAATTATGGGCAGAAGGGAAGTAGTGACAACACCAGTTGATATAAGTATTTGAACTTTTGTTTCTATTTTGTTTATAAAGTTGCCAGATCAAAATTAACTCTAGTTGTGTTCTCTTTTCCAATACGACTAATTCACAATTAATTACATATTAATTACTGTAACTAATGTAATAACTTCTGACAATAGTTCACTTTATTCACTCGAAATAACTTTAACTACTCAACTGAAACAAGTGTATAATTATTTTAAATTAAATGTTCATTTAATACAGTATTAAATTACTAGAAATGATCTCGAGATATTACCACGTAATTATATCAATTGCAATCTAGACCCTACACTCTTTCTTTCCTTCTCTTCTATGGAAAATGTCAAAGAACGCAAAAACACGTTGAAAGTCGAAATGCTGAATTTCATTTATCTGACCTTAAGGAACTTCAAGATATGTCCATCTTATTACAAGATAACAGTTATAGCTCACATTCTTGTCTTCCACCTTTCTTCCTCAGTTCCGCGCAATTTTTCTTTGTATGTCTATAATTCAAAGGTTTCGTAGTACGGACATTTTAATATAACGATCACCTTTCCTATTATCTTCTCCACGTCCCGAATTTTCAAAAATTCTACCTTCGTGTTATTTTACGTCATAAATACTATGTACTGTCCACAATTGAAATGTCTAGTTTTAACAGTTAGGTCTGGAAATTTATTAATCAGTAAGTCATTCATGAACTCGCCTATTATATAGAGAATAGAGGGCCAATTTATTAAGAATTGATAAGATTATACTACAAATAAAATGTTTTACATTAGATCACATGTGAGCTAAATCCACATATTTTGATACTTTTTTGTGCTCGCCTTACATTGCTCATGTTTTCACATGGATCTAATTAGAACATTGACCTTGAGATTTAAAATTTGAGCAATCAAGAAAGTGAAAATTAAAACTGTTAATGCTTTTAAACCTCAAAATATGAACGTAAAGTTTCTCACCGCAGATAGTGTGCTGAATCCTAAGTGAATGGTAACTGGCTATACTTCTACAAATACAGAATCATCGGATTGAATTTCAATACTTATATCAGTTTAAAGAATTTGTGTTCTAATTCTTTTCGAGCTAGAACGTTGTATTTCTTGCAAGGTTTATCCAAGTAGAAAAAGCTTGGAGTTTTACATCTCACGGTTGAGCTATCTACACTAAAAGAGATAGTGATAATGGGAATCAATAGAATGGTGGAATAAAGAAAGTAGGAGAAAACGAGAAAACTCTGAGCAAACCCAAAGTACAAGGTGACGAGCTAGGATCGAACTAAGGACTTCACGCTTTACTATTGGGTCACCGCGGTCCCCCAAATATATGCACGGTCCACTTAGGGAATGTTAAGATTATTCGTAAGTTCCCTTCTGGCTATATGGTTAGCATATGCAAATCTGGTGCTGGAGACCCGGATTCAATTCTCGGGGAACTCATCTGCTTTAGATCTCACGTTGAGCTGCAGATACACATCTCACATAGCTTCAGTGCTGAAATCCGAAAAAGATGATTTGGCCCCACTGGTCTCGAACCTGGATGAGAAAGAGAGAGTTAGAATATATGTTTAAGAAAATATTCCGCATTGTGAACAATCAGTGAAGAAAACATATCATCAAAGCTGAGTAAGGTTAACACAAATAGTTTCTTGTGATTATAGTCTCGTGGAACAATGACGCTGACTGCCATACAACTTTGGTGGAGGCAGGGCGTTCAGGTAATGCGTTTCTTTGTCAGACATTCAAGCAAGAGTCCAAGTAGAGATAACAGATCCTGGGGGCCCAAAAAATTTTGGGGGTATGTAATCTCTGAGTCTCCCTGGATTAGAGCTATCTAGCAAGATATTGTGTTGTAGTCTAATCCGTTACACACCTGAAGTAAATCAGATTAAAGAAAAAATAGAAAATTAAATTTCATTGATTAATAACTAAACAATAAATAAGCTTTTCGACCACTAACCGTGTATTAAAATCCTACGTCGCAACTGTATTTTTTCCCATAGTTAATACCAAGGAACTTTGTGATTTTTATCGCAATGGAATATTACCTACGACATTGCAACTGCCAGATTATCAAGTGACAAAATTCGTGGCACACCATTTGAAAATGGGTGGGTTGGACATACGTTTAATATTACTCGATATGCTTTACAAATTATTTTATGACTCTAATAGAAATAGGCATTTTAAATATAGTTTCTTCTTACAGATAATTGACCAAATATCAGATTCCTATGCTGGAATATAGTGCACTAATATTGTGATCTATTTTATTTCTGAGAGAAGTGAGATTCGTCAAGTCAAGGAAGTCATCGAGGTAAGTTTTATTGTTATTCAGAGGTTTTATTCTACGTTATAAGTTATTTCACTTAGTTTAAATAAACAATTTATCAAGATTCATTCGCACATTCTACAAGAATTTTCTCTAAAAAGAGGAACACCTTATGAAAATTCACAGTTTAATCACTGATATTCACTTGCTTTTTGTGTAAATAACAGAATTAGTTGATTAATGGATGACAAATTTAAGTGACAGATGGAACATTATTTCTATTACAACCGAAGACTAATAAAAGTGTTTTTTTAGTATCACACAGATAATTATGATTAATATTATTATATTAATATTAATATAATATTAACATTAATATTATACTATTAATGTTATAATTATTATTAATATTATAATATGAATTTATTTTTTTAAAATAACATATAATTGGAGTATTCAACAATTTTTGAAAAAAAAAAGTGATATAAATCCGAACTGTTTCTGGTAAACCTGACATCTGGAAGACTATCAAGTTGAAGGGGAAATCCTTTCTTATTAGATCAACAGCAATGGACCAAAGCCCACCTCCTAGTTATACCTACTGATGAAGAAAAATTACCTAGCAAATGGAACACTATCAACAAAAATTTTGGCACTTGAAAGTTTTAAGGCAGAGTAACGACGCTTTTTGGTACTGAAAGTTTTAAGGCAAAATTACAACATCTGGTGCCACAACACCGTCTCGATAAGGGGGCGCAGTGGCTTAGTGGTAGAGCGTTTACCTTTGGTGCTTGGGTACAGCATACACGCCCGTATGACGCTCTATGGAGGTAACATGTTCACTCTGTCCTTACGCAAGTTCACGATGTAACTGAACTGCCACAATCAGTTAGTATCTTGGATATACCCACAAACAACTGACCTTCGCCCGCATTCAACTCACGGTGTGAGGGCCAATTGAACACAGACCTCCACGAAAAGGGACAGAACTTTCTTGATTACCTTTTATATCCCGAAAAGGATAAGGAAATTTGTTATGTCTTTAATGCATCATTCATCACTCTGTTCATTAACTGATATTGAATTTTTATACTCGCTCGGATAGCTACATATTGGAGTGCACAAGAGACCTCGATTCTTACATTTGCATTTCAAACTTACGCACTCAAGTTTCTGACTGCTACACATGGTAATCTCTAAACAAACCTTGGGAATACCTTCGAGTGTTTTCAAAACTGGCTTAAGAATTCGGTCCTCCAAGTACCATCCAGAATCTTCTAGCCTTGGTAGATCAATCTCACTCTTATCAGCATTTCCCAAATTGCTGTTTGGTAATGGGACCTCTTTATATGTTGTTTCAAATCTTCAGTAGTTGGAGGTAATTTCTCCAGGCTGCATTTTCCTAGAAGTAGGAGCCTAGCATCATCACTGATCTTCGCATTAACCTTGAGAAGCTATGTGAAAAACAGTTCTGCAGATTCAATAGCGCTTTCTGATAAAGGAATCTGTCCTAAGGAAAATAAAATGTCATAGTTTTCTGACATGAGTAAGTAGACAGTTCTTGATCTTTGATGTTCCAACTGGATATGACGTTATGCCGCATCTAAGTGGAGCGTGATAAGCCAATTCCTCTGTTCTCATTCTCAGATAACGGATGGCAAAGGTGGTGAATTGCAATAAACCTTCTAGTCTTTGAAATCCCGCCATCATGTACAATTCTTTATAAGAAATTCTTTCATAATGGTGTATCAACAACAGGAATACGTTGGTCTCTCTACTCATCACAACAATTCTTTCTGAATTATGATTCATAGCGTGAAATATCATTCTAGAATCTGCTTCTTCATGCTTTCCTTCGAGATTTTGAATATCGATCTCGAAGTTTGACTTAACAGTCTTCTGATCTTTAAAACTACCGGAAACAACAGCAAATAGTTCTGAAGGTGATAATTCCAGCAATGCATTATCTACTTATGGTCTACTTACTCAGAGAACTGTGACCTTTTATTTTCCCTATTTTCCCTTTATCAGCTATTGAATCTGCAGAACTGTTTTTCACGAAGCTCATCAAGGTTAAAGTGAAGATCTCTGCTGGAGCTAGGCTCCTACTTTTAGGAAAATGCAGCCTGGAGAGACTACCTCCAACTAGTGATGTTTTGAAAAAACATATAAAGAGATCCCATTACCAAACAGCAATTTGGGAAACGCCGATAAGTTTGAGACCTATCTATCAAGGCCAGAAGATTCCAGATGATACTTGGAGGACCAAATTCTGAGACCAATTTTGAAAACACTCGAAAATATTCCCAAGGCTTGTTTAGAGATTGCCATGTATGTAGCTGTCAGAAACTTAAGTGTGCAAGTTTGAAATGCAAATGTAAGAATCGCGGTTTCTTGTGTGCTTCGGTGTGTAGTCCGAGCGCATATAAAAATTCAATATCCGTTAGTGAACATAGTAATGAAGACTGAATGAAGTACTAAAGACATCACAAATTTCTTTATCTTTTTAGGATATAAGGGTGGCATAACATTATTGAGAACTAATTCTGGAAATCAAATAATTTGTTCTATTGTGTAGAGGTTTCTTAAGTATAAGGTTTTCTTGTATTACGTTTCTTATTATATATTTATTGTATTATAGCAACTTTACACGATCTTAATAATAGGCAAGTGATTCTTCTGTAAATAAGATTTAACAGTTTAAAAATTGATCATTTATAAAATGTGTTAGGCATATCTTATATTTTGCTTTTTTTCTTACCGTTACAGTAAGTATTAAGAGGGAAAGGTGGTAATATATAAAAAACGTAGATGGCAAATAGTTCATGGTTCTCTCTTGAAGGCAATTTTGAAATCTGGTTTCTACTCTATTTCGCTCAGTACCATTGTAGTACGTAAATCGAAGGACTTGTAACAAAAAGAACCCTTGTCGAAACAAGATTTTTCAGAAAAATGAAGAAAGCTGGAAGTTTGTGCATGTTTTAGAAGGTATTACAAACACGTATGAAGAAACAGATTTGCAAAGTTTCTCATAGTGTATACTAGAGAAAGCTCTCTTTCCATTCTTCAGAGAAATTTTGTGTTTTGACAAGGGTTATTTTCCGAAAAGTCCCTCAATTGATATTAAAAATGTATATTTTTAATTAGATTATAGACAGACTTAATCATCAGGATTATATACTTGTAGCCAGAGAAGATTGTAATATATATATATATATATATATATATATATATATATATATATATATATATATATATAGTATATATATTGGGTGTTGCAAAATAAGTGTTACAACTCTTGGAAGGTGAATCCTGCCACTGAGATAAGAAAAAAAGTTCTCTTGAACTTTCGGCTATCGGACATAGTTTCGGATCTACAAGGTACCGAAAGCGTGGGAAAATGACTTTCGGACTCCAATAGTTCAGAAACTATCCAACATAAAGAGAGCGGGTAAAAAGTTCACTGAAGAAGTCATACCTGCTGTATTGAATTTTGCATGTTTCACAATCCTACCATGCACGCGCAAGGGATTCCCCAAAGGAACGTAGGGAGTCCCGGATAATCTGTCAAATGAAAATCGATCTAAATGGATATGAGTTGATAGCGTTTCTACCAGGTAACAATAATTTGTTTGTATTAAGTCGATATTTGGAACAAATACAAAATGGCGGACATCTTCATGCCCGTTGTGTGTGGTTGCATAATCGCCAGGTACGGATGCTGGCTAACAGTGACGTTCTGAGTATTAAGTGTAGCGAATTTGTACTCAAATACTGTAGAAAGACATCTGGAGAGTGTCGGTAGAGAACAACAGATGAAGCAGGGTGATCCATATGTGCGGAAACACGTAACGAATAATGCCAAGAAATGCAATCATGCTCAGTAAACGTGAGTTCAAAGCGTCGGAAATGTAAGTATTAGCGTCAAGAACATGAAAGCCTTTGCCAATTCACCAAAATATTCCCTCAAACCGATGCAATATAATGTGGACGGTTGCATACCAATAAGGATGCAACAACTGAGGTCAAGTTGAAATTGTGCAAGGGGATTCACTAAGAAACTGGGTAAACTAAAGGAATGTCACTAATGGGATCGCATGATCGATATTGAAATGTGGCCAATGTGTGAGTTGATATCGACATGTAGCTAATGGACAAATGTCATGTCCCACCACTGCTGGAACATCAGTTATGTTTAATGTGAACAAACATTTAACAATTAGTGTTTTACATTTTCAATAGACGTTTCAACCTGGCGTGTCATTTGGTGGAACAAGGGGGAGCAATTGTCTACCTGGGTTTGAGATTGTATAAATTTTATTTAAAAGTATGGTAACTTTTTAATTTAAAAAACATGAAACTACATATATCGGTGGAGAGTCTTCTCTCGCCTAAGCAAATCACAAAATGAAGCTGTTGGTTTCAAAATATAGTGAAGGCAAGGTGGCTGTTCTTGGACGCCCAAAGTGGCTGGTTCCTGAGATATTTGCTTAGGCTCCCATAGTATTTGGATATTTTTGTGTCTTTGCTAGATATCTGACAAAAAAATGTTTAATCTCTCCGGAATTGGTATTATTATTATTACTTCGAGGGATGATAGTAAAAAAGTTACAAAGTATGTTACGGCTTATGTGTGAGATTTAGCTAGAACATTAACACACCTGACGGTAGAGGGCACTTAACAATAGTTCTCGATATAATCAATTTTTGTTCAACCTCTTATCATAACGATAGATAAAGTTTTCTATACCATTTGCATTGATATCCGCGTCAAGTTCTCGTAGCTACCGTGAGTCAACGATTTTGATGTAATCACATGAAAGATAAGGATGACCATCCAGTTTTTGCTTTAGAACTAAGAAAAGGTGAAAGTCACTGAGGCTAGGTTAGGGCTGTAGAAGTTGTGCTTTAGCCGTTGGAAGCGTAACATCAGTGGTTGAAATACTGGATCTACCGCGGTGTCCAAGGTTATCATTAACTGTATTGGTCCCTCTTTCTTTAACCCTTTCTGACCTGAATTATGTTTTGGAAATGAAGGTTTTTTTTTACTTCAATGGATTATATGTTTAAGGCAGTAAGAAAATCCATTTTTTCCCTCAAAATTATATATTGTCAGGGTACTATAAGTACAATGTATGAGACAACTTGGAATCATTCGGCACGATATATGCGCTATGAAAGCCAAGGAAGCTTGTGATTCCAAATGGAATCACATGGTCAGACACGACCCACTTCCCTACATCTTGATTTGAAATTTCACCCTCCCTATTCACCTCTACAACCTGCACATGAATGTCAGTAGGTGTTGTGTTTTTAACCCAAAGGAACCGCACCACTAACTTTACTTCTACTTTTGAACAATTTTCCAAACGATCTATCATTTAGTGTCCTATTCTCGGGTATACATGATCAGAATCTGAAGTCTTCAAACCTGCACAAAGATAGACACGTCATTCATATACAAATAAATTTTCGTTAAGTTACAGTGAAAAACATAAGTTTTATGCTTTGTAAACTTTTTTCGATCATTCCTCGTATTATTATTATCAATAGTAGCTTTTCTATTAGTCGTAGTAGGTGTAGGCTTGGAGGATGGTCAATTTTGTTGAACGTATAGCTACAAAAAATACTGAAAACAATGAGTTAAGTTTGCAATTTTAGTTATCATTAATTCTAGTTATAATTGTTATAATCAAGGTTTCAAGGATACAATAATTTTAACAATAGAGTCGGTATCTTGGTAATTTTATAGTGCATTTACGAGGCATAAAAGTTACATAACTTTTGCGCCAATTTTACTAATATAATAGTGTGATGTTGTGAACTACTCATGAGTCAACCGGGTTGATGATGTTTTCATTTATGGTTGTAACGAACAATATTTCGTTGAGGATTTTTAAGTGGTGAGTTTTTTGTGGAAATTGGTTGCTGACTTACTTCAAATTTTCAAATTTGAACATAATCAAAACTTGTGTCTCTTAATACAACTAAATGGTAGGCCTTTTCTGTATTCGCATTTCCATTTTTTATACTAAAATGTTTGAACATTAAACACTAAACTGCCAATAATCTTCGGCCTTCCAATCCTTTTCTTTCTCTTTTCCCTTTTTGCAACAATGTAACAAAATGTAGGTTTTTTGTTTTAAAAAATAATAAATAACAAATAAAGAAGACATATTTGTTTTAACGCGAAAAGATCACAAACAGTTGATTAACTTTTTAAAGAAGAATTAAACCAGTCAACTTTTAAATACAGAAACTACTGTTTATTATAACTGGAATACATACTGGGGTGCTGTCAATATTGTGTTTGCCTATAACGAATTCTCTTCCTGGCGTGATGTGGGTGATGCCGCTGTATTCGTAGTTGATATCACAATCTACTTGTATGCTGACATGCGTTTGTTGTGTTGTATTTTTTGTTGATTTTTCATTGCATATATACTTTCCTTGAGGTGGCCTGGCACCCAATGTATTTATTTTTTAGTGTCTTTTTTTTTTGGATTAAAAGATCCAATACATATCAATCAAAAATTTTCTTGTACGCCTGGAGACCTACATATACGTAGTGTAGCCAAACCCAACTATCACTTAACTCAGAATGATGTACTTATTCCGTAGGAAATAAGAAAACTCGATTTGGGGGCCGCTCATTTATTTTGTGGCACCTGATCCAAGATTCAATATATTTCAACCAAAAAATTTCATATACGCCTTTATCTGGAGAATTACATATAACATAGCCAAACCCAAAATACAGGGTGCGGCACGTAAAACCGGCCCGTCGTAATATTCTGGTATATTGTGTTTTTGGCAACACTTAAATAATCTACCTTCCTACCAAGAGATGGCGTGTCGAGGTCGGGTCGACTTACGTGACCTGCAGCAGTCACGTGCAGCCGCAGCCAGTGAAACTTGTCGAAACCAGTTGAGAAAAAGGCCTCGTTGTGTTAAGCCGGGTGAGTGTCAGTGTGTGATAATGCCGTATTCGATACCCGAGCGTGTTGGCATTGTTGAAGGGTTCATTCTCACTGGATCTTTTGTGAAAACAAAGAATTTGTTTCGGGAGAAATTTCCAGGATGTTCTGTGTCAGCAAAAAGCACCATTCAGGAATTGATTGAAAAATGGCGGCGTAGAGGATCGGTTCAAAATGCTCCCAGGAACAGACGACCATCTGTCTGCACACCTGAATTAAAGATGCAGGTGGAGGAGATAATGACAAGAAGTCCTCGAAAATCAACCAGGAGATTGAGTCAACAGGTTCATGCGAGTGAGAGAAGTTGCAGATGTGTTTTAAGGGGACTAAAGTTAAAACCGTACCGGATAAGTGTTGTGCATGAGATGTTTACACCAGAGAGGACAATCAGCAAAGGCTTGTGGCCTCCTCGGTCACCAGACTTGTCCACGTGTGACTTTTACTTATGGGGACTGTTAAAGGGAAGAGTATACGAAACAAATCCACACACAATTGAAGAACTCAAGACCAGGATCCAGGATGTCACCAATAGCATTACAACACAAGAACTGACAAGGGTATATATGAATCTCCTCAATCGTGCTCACATGTGTGTTGAAGTGGGCGGAGGACACTTTCAGCACCTGCTGTGAAGGCTGCTGTGAAGGTGAGTAGTCATATTCAATACATTACATTTCATTTATGTGTTGTAGTTAATCATATTCAATACATTACATTTCATTTTATGTGTTCACTTTACGGGCCGGTTTTACGTGCCGCACCCTGTATAATGTACCTGAGTATAATGTGCTTATTTCGTAGAAAATACGAAAACTCGATCTAGGGGCTATTCAAAAATTTTGTGGCCGCTGATCCGAAACTAATTATTGGTCAAGAACGCAATCTTCTGATAAATTTTTTGATCATCCCTGAAATTTTTGTTTTATTATTATTAGAAATTATTTAATAATCTTTATTTATTGATTTTTGAATAACTACTGTTAACTGCTTGGGCACAACTGCTGCTGACTTGGGGAGATCTCATATAAAATAATATTGGTAAAATAAGTGACTTTGGCAGTTTTGAAGACCTAAATGAGTTGATGATAACAACATTCAGCCCACTTCAATCCAGAATAAATCCAACATTCCGTATTTATGTACCTTTTAAAACGATAGCCTATTTAAACTAGTGTCTGAAATCGTGCTTTACGGGCAATCTCTGATATTTCCAAACATCATGTTAATACTGAAATAAATATATTTCTACTAAATTTAGGCATTAAAATACGAAATAAGTAGTTAAGGTTCTCCGGCATCCTAAGTATGTAATAAAAGGTGTAGAAATTGGGTATGTATTCAAGGTTTAACTCATAGTTGTATATATAAGCCCCCTACTGTAAACAAAAGAAAGTGCAATAGAATTTTCGTGTTGATTTGTATGTATAGGCTATGAAACGTGCAAATAGTTTGAAATCTCGATATCTTTTTTTTTTCACGAACGCCATACTTACTTCTCGCCTATTGTCGCTAATATGAAAAATCATTAGTATGATGTTACGTCACATACTACAATAGGAAGACAATAAAATAAATGAATAGCTGAAGATTGGAATTAATAACAATAATAAAAATTGCGTACCTGTGTGATGAAACAATATGTACAAAATGTTTAACCTCTCTCAAAATTATTATTATTATTATTATTATTATTATTATTATTATTATTATTATTATTATTATTATTATTATTATTATTATCAGCAGCAGCAGCAGTAGTATTAGTAGAAGCAGCAATCGTGCTAGCAGTAGTCTTGATGAGTGGTCTATTTTGTAGAATGTGTAGTAAAATACTAAATACTCAAAAGAACGGGTTAAATTTGAAATTTTAATTATTATTCGATTATTATTATTATGAATAGTTGTGATTGTTATACTCAAGATTACAAGGACAAATAATTTCAACAATACTCAGTATTTTAGGAATTTGAATCGTGCAATTAACTCATAAGAATTAGACAACCTATTGCGCCAATTCTACTTATAAATTAGTGTTATATAAGCCACTCGTGAATGATCCGGAACAAATATCGGCTGAAAGGGTAAGAGGTTGATGATGTTTTGCTTTAGGGTATTAACATATAATATTTCGTTAATGATTTCTAAGTGATGATGGAGTTTTATAGAAGTTAAATTACTGACTTTACTTCAAATTTTCTATCTGAAAGAAATCAAAATATTTGTGTCATAATACAACCTAAAATTATAAGCTACTTTTTCTTGTTTTCCGTCGGTACATCATTTTGTAACAAAATAAAAGTTTGAAAAAAGAACAATTACACATAAAACAAGAAAAAGTAAGTACAGTTTATAATTTTTTTGTTGTTGTTATGTGCGTGTGCGAAAGAAAATCAACGAATTTGTAAGCACAGAAAACTTATTGGTTATTAACCCTGGAATACATACAATGATGCTGTGGCACCACACAAATACAGGGTGTCCAATATACAATGCAACTCGGAGTTTGGGGTTGTAGAACTTTCGAACCTGAAGCGATACAGAAATAATGGTTATACCAAAATAAAGCTTTGTTCAGGCATATATTTTTAAACTAGGAAGCAACGATTGAAGTACACTAGAAACTCACAGTGTTGTCAGATGTAGCCGAAGGTGTCAATCTTTTTTTCTTTCTTTCTTTCTTTTTTTTTTTTTTTTTTTTTTTTTTTGCAAAATATGTAAATTGACTCGTAACTCATACGTATGGACATTCTATCGTTAATTTTCAGTTTGTTTTATTGGAGTAGCTTGGAAACTATTGAGCAGAAAAAAAAATCTTTCCTTTCTACAGATAACTAATCGGGTGAGGCCTCTGTAAAGAGAAACTAGGAAAATCGTAGTTTTCATAAATAGCCACTCTGAATTGGGAACATGTTTCAGTGCATCTAAAGGTATGTTAAGGATCTGTCTACATTATGCAATTCCTGAAAACAATAAAAAAGAAACTTTGACATTATAATGATAAAACTTTTATTTACATGCATCTGGCAACACTGCTACTACCGCGCAATGAGTTATCAGCTCTACACCGGATGCTGGAGGTGTTGTCTGTTTTGATTCAAACACTGGTTCACACGTTTCACCATGTTGCCAGCAACTTTACGAAGAGTAGAAATGTTAATATTCTCAATAGCACTGCGAACGTTCGTTTCCAGGTCTTGAATAGTTCGCGAATTTGTTTTTGTATACCTTTTAAGTAGCCCAATAGAAATGAATAGCATTGTTGCCGGGTGCATGTAAGTAAAAGTTTTATCATGATAATTTAAAAGTTTCTTTCTCATTCTTTTCAGGAATTGCATAACGTAGACAGATTCTTAACACACTTTTTGATGCACTGAAACATCAGCAATGTTGCCAATTCAGTGTTAATTTATGAAAACTACGATTTCCCTAGTTTCTCCTTACAAAGGCCTCACCGGTATCGGTAGATATGAAAAATTCTTTTTTCCTGCTCCATGGTTTCCGAGCTGCTCCAACTAAACAAACTGAAAATTAACAACAGAACATACATACATACATATGAGTTATGAGTACATTTACATGTTTTGCAAAAAAAAAAAAAAAAAATACACCTTCGGCTACATCTGGAAACACTGTGTGGTTCCTAGTGTATTTCAATCGTTGCTTCCTATTTTAAAAATACATGTAAAAGCAAAGTTTCATTTTGGTATAACCATTATTTGGGTATCGCTTCAAGTTCAAAAGTTCTACTATCCCAAAATCTGGGTTGAATTGTATAAGAACACTCTCTATTTCGTTTACCTACAGGTGTCGGGCTACGTCTTCTGGTGTGATATGTTTATCTATATCTATCAATATATATATATATTTAGTTGATGTGACAATCTGCTAGTGTACTGACGTAATTTTGCTGAATTAAATTTTTGTTGAAATTTGAAGACAAATAGGCCTACTTATCTTGGGTTGCCCTAGCACTTCATAGCGAAAGTCTTTAACAATAGTTTTATTCAAAAAAGAAAATAACCAATGTACACCGCTTCGGTACAACTGCTAGTGATTTTGGAGTTGTCATACTAAATTATTGGTAAAATACATGGTAAGCCTAATGACAGTTTTGAAGACCGAAATGAAGTTGTGATAACGTCAATATTCAGTCCACCGAAATTCAATTTAGAATAAGTGCGATATTCCGTATTTATGTTTCTTTTTAAAACAGTAGCTTACTTAAGTAGTGTCAGCAATTGTACTTTTACTAAAAATCTCAGACATTTCCAAACATCGTGTTAATAGTGAAATAAATTCATTTTTGCTAAATTTAGTCATACAAATATGAAGTAAATAGCTCGGTTCACGGCCGGATTTACCACTACATCCGAGCCTAGGGGCACACACTGGACAAGAACTTAATCAACAAGACAAAAAAATGGTGAAGTTGATAGTCGAAAATTCCGAAACTTGAAAAATAATAATAATAAAAATAATACATAATACATAATAATGTGATTAAAGTAATAAAGTTAATGCCCTCTACGTAATAATTCTTTTAACGAGTTTATTGGTTTCAAATATTGGTGGTTGAAGGTGAATGTCTTTCTATATTATTCCATAAACAGTTGTAGTTGACACGTAACGTTGGTTTGTTGGTGCATTCACCCACCCCTCCACACGCATTGCTTCTGCGCATTTGTGGTTCACAATACCGTATCACCATACCAGAATGCATTATAATTTATACAAAAATGTTGAAACAAAAGTATACATTATAACATTTCTTTCTTTTTTAATATTGTGTAAAACTTTTGCAGTCAGGGTGAACGGTGACAAACAACTTTCGGCTTACAGGCGGCAAACCATTAAATCCTACCGCGATTAGGGCTCGCTAGCACCCCAGGCATGTATTAAAACTGTACAAATTTGGTATGCATTCCAGGGTTAAGTTATACTTGGGTGAGGAATAGCTTCGGCTGGAGAGAGAGTGGACACTAGAGGGGAGTGTGTTGTTGAACAACCGAGTATGTGTCGTGTTTAGTGTACGTACAACACACCATGATGTGGTTGGGAGAATATTATCCATCTGTTGTTTAGTTGACGATACATTGCTCCTGATAAGAAAACAATTTGGACACCTTCCGATTTTTTCTGTGTGGTTACCCCACAGTAAAGATTTACGAGCAACGATTCAAACTGGGCCGCGGTGGCTCAGTGGTAGAGAATTCACCTCTGGTGCATGGGGTCCCGGGTTCAAACCCTGCTCTCGCCAAGTGAACTTTGTGTTGGACAAGCACCGTGTGCGTGGGTTTCCTCGGGGTTCTCCCGTTTCCTCCCGCTTTCTTCATTCCACCATTCTCATTCATTTCTCATAATCACCGTCTCCTTTAGCCTAACCGGCATAAGCATGTGACGTAAAACTCAAAAATTTCATTTCATTTCAACCTTTCAAACTTTGGAAGCTGTGAAGAAGGTTATACAATAGGAGGTTACTACTACGAGGAGGATTAAATGAAAACCGCAAAAGTACCATTAATAATATTTTTCTTTCTAGGCGTTTGGAAATTTGCACACACAGTTCTTTCCGCGCTTGTAGTATGAAGCAGTAGAGCTGAGTAGCATCTGATTCAATATGGTGGCACCACTACCCAGTTGCACCAAGAGGAAAGAGCATGGAAGTTTTGATTTTTATGGAGTGAAGGTGCAAAACCGGCTGATCTTCATCGGAGAATGAGGACACCTGTCTGTTACAACGGCTAGCCTACGAATGGTGGAAGAAGTTGACAGAAGCTATGACTTTGTTGACTGATGCTTTTTGTCCGGGTCAGGCGCATCGAGTTGTGACAGTGGAGTCCACAAGTCATAATAGTTCGACTTATTCAGGAAAACAGGCGTGTCACCCTGGCTGAAATGGTTTCTTTCCTGGATATGAGCTTCGGTTCGTACAACACATAGTGCATGATAAACTCCGGTACAGAAAGGGCCCGCCAGGTGAGTTACTCGGCAGCTGACGCAGGAACAGAAAGATAGTCGGATTGATTGATACATGTCAAGAGCTGCTGTGTCATTATGAACGGGAGGATAAGGACTTTAAAGTTAACATTGTCATCAGGGATGAAAGTTGGCTGCAGCATATTTAACCGGAGACGAATCGTGCAAGCAAAGAATAGCGACATTCTTCTTCGCAGAAACCAAAGTAGTTTCAAAGCCAGACCTCTGCAGGAAAATCATGATGGTTTTATTCTGGGATGAGAATAGTCTTATTCTGAAACACTACATGCCATTCCACACCACAGTGATTAGTGCCACCTATACCGACCTTATCAAGGACTATTTGAAACCAGCAATACGCACATACCGAAGAGGATTGAGGTGCTCTTGCAACCATGAAAATCATCGACGACCTAAGCTTGAAGTGCATTTCACAACCACCATATTCGCCAGATTTGGCACCAGCAGATTTTCGTATCTATGGTTCATTGAAGGAGAACCTTGGACGACAGACGTTCAAGTCTGATGAAGATGTCAAATCTTCGGTGCATGAGTGGCTACAGTGTCAATCAAAACAAGTTTTCTTACGTGGTATAGAAGCACTTCCTATCCGATGGAGTAAGTGGAATGTACTGGGAGGGAACTATGTAGAAAAAAAGATAATTTTAAAGCAAATATTCTCGTTGCAGTAAAATAGTGGAAAAATTAATTGTGGTTTTCATTTGATTTTCGCTCGTATTATATTTCAAATGATTCTAAAATTCATTGACAACCAGGGACGCACATAGTGGGTGGGTCCTGAGGGTATGAACCGCCTCGAAATCCTAAGTAATCTGAAAATTTAGTATAATGTTTTTCGGTAATTTTATAGTTTAATATAATTTACCGTTATATTAAATTTGGATACCCCCCAAAGCTTTGGACTTCTCTCTCAATAAATTTCTGCGTACGTACCTGTTGACAGCTACTGAGAAAGGCTACATCAGTGTATCAGTAATGGAGGCCACCACTTGAACGATGTTTTGTCCAAAAGACGTTAAATTAAATAGGATTCTGTGTATTTTACATAAATTAAAAACTAGGGAATCTTGTTTAGTTTCGAATTTATTAGTTTCCCAAATAGGGTAGTTTTCTTTCAGAACCCTGTACATATCTTATAAATTCTGTAAAATTCTTAAATACTATTCTTACTCGAAAAACAAATCATTGTCGTCAACATAGTAGTCAATAAACCTTACACATTCCTTATACATGTATATAAGACTGATATACAGGTACTGTTTAAAACATGCGTGGCTTTACCAACATCACTTTAAGCAAGTTGTGATTATGTAGGTTTAATAAATTAATTGTACTGTTTTGATAGAAAAAACATATTGAGTATATACTTTTGATTTTGTTCCAGATAACTGATGAAATGTCAGATTTTTCAATACTGGAATCTTCATATACGTAATTGACTCCTCAGAGAAATGAAATTCATCGAGTCAAGGGTGTAATTAAGGTAAGCTTTACGCTTACTCATAGTATTTTGCTGCATTACAAGTTATTTTGATTAATTTATACAACATTATATTGTCATTTACTAATTCAGAATTAGATAGCACAAGAGTTATTTTAGAAAACAATAATGGAAATTAAAGGTAGATGGTAAAGGTTAGTAGATGTAGATGGATTTTAACAATGACAGCATTTATTAATACTTTCAATTAGACTTCTTTATGTTTACTTTGTACAATTTAAATGCTGTATTGCAATGAATTCTACATTGGCCGGAAGGTTATAGAACCATCAAAGCAGAACATCGACAATACCCATCTTTAACGTGCAAAGGAGGAAGTGCTTACGGTACTCGCGTAATGGAAATATTGCTTTGTCCTTTTGCATCGATGCTGCTGTAGGTAAGCCTAATTGCTCGAACCTTCCTACAACCGGTCAGATACAGTAGGAAGTCGTAAATCCGAACTAATTGGGACCACAGGTTGTTCGGATTTTCAAATTGTTCTGATTTTTGAAAATGACCATGAAAATGCCATTTAAGCTTAAATATACTGTACGGTATGATCTTTTAATCGATACAGTGATTATACAGTGCATACAGTAATTACAATACCGTACGTAAGACTACTTACATTTAATGTTTCTGAAGAACCTGCTCGTACACTAAATTACACTGTTCTTGTAACTCACACTTAAAACTTAACTTGTATAGTCCTAAGGGAAAATAAAAATAAAAATATGTAAGACAAGCAATTAAATATGAATGAGCTTTGTAAAAAAAAAAAAAAAAAAAACGCTGACTTCACACAATGCCGACGGAAAATCCTATTGTTTGTTTATCGCTAGCGCTAAGACAGAATGTAAGAAACTTCTAGGGACCGCGTTCGGATTTTTGAAGTTCGGATTATCGACGTCCTACTGTATAGGCCTATATGTACGTCTAGTCATCTACTTTAATTAAAAACTTCCATCAATCTCATGCCAGTAGCGCTCGAATGTTTTCTGCAGTTAGTTTTTCCGTTCGCAACATGTCTGGCTATCAGTGAAAATTCACATTGAAATGTGACATCTTAAGATAGCATGGCCGATAGTTGGCTGAGACAAACTGAGCATATCCAGCATGATGTGTCGGTAGATTATCCAGTGCTGTCTATCTTAATTCAACGCACCATCGGTCTTGATGTCAGCTTGAACCTGGTTTGTTCGGAAGTCCCAGTGGTGTCGTGTTTAAATCGGACCTGCCAACAGTAAATTTGTGTTCGTAGCACTATTTTAAAGGTGGCATAACAACATTATTTTGCTATAATAGGAGGCACATAATACACTTCTGCTTAAGTGCTGCTACTGTCACGTGTCTGCACCTTACAATACTTAGCATTTCGTCTTAGACTTGACTTTATACTCCGCTGTTGGTGCACAAATCCACTTGACGAGTTATTGAGAAAAATTTGCTGCTGTTTTATCTCTATATTTAAACCAGAAAGAGTTTAAATCTAGTTAACGTTTCCGGTTTGAATATTGGGTTTCGTAGAGCAAAAATGAGTAAGAGACATGGGAATTCGCTTTCTGATATGGATTCAGCTTCCCTAGAAAATGTTACTTTGAGGCAGAGATCTTCCATTCTTTTTCCGGTATATATTGGAGAATGGAGGTGAAAGTTCATACCATTTTTTCCAGTCTGGCTCTAGTTTTGCTTCTCCTTGTTTCTTTTTCCCGATAACATCTCTTTAGCTCCTGCAGAGTTTATAAAACATGCTTTCATCTGTGTAGACAACCTTCAAATTACCTTAATATTTAAATGCCATAATAAAGAATGCCTGCTTGAGAGATAAGAATCAAATAAATGTATAAGTGTATTTTACAAATATGTGTTTAGTGGTGGAAGAGAATAGTCTTATTGCATAGTGATACGTAATGAATAAGTAAGTAGTTTTCAGAACGTCATTCTGACACAGTATACATAATTTTTGGTCTTAGGAAACACTGTTAAAAGAGATCCAAGATACAACGGAAGTTCACACTTTTGAATGAAATGTGCATAAATCATTCATTCCTTTGTCAAAAAATGTTCTTAAAAAAAGCACTCAACGAGCGTCGAGGATGACAATGACTGATCAGATCGTCTCATGATGTTCGTGTAGACAATCATAACGGATTTCGTGTAAAAAAAATCTAAGTTTATGATTCATAAAAGCCTTAGTTTTAAAAAAGGGTTTAAAACTTGAAGTAAATAAATAAATAAATGTATAATTAGCTCCACTGCATACCACTGTTCAATAGCGGGAAAGTGCTGTTGAACAGTGTTATGCAGTGGAGCTAATTATACGTTTATTTATTTATTTACTTCAAGTTTTAAACCCTTTTCACGTCACCTTGCTGGTAATAACTACGGCCTAGAATTTTTAGTATTTTATTTGGTACTAAAGTATACACAATGCAGTAACAAATTTCGCTGATTTATTTCTTAGGTGAAAAATATTACATACAGGAAAGTGCTCATCATCTATGTATGTAGTTACACCCTCTCTCTATGTATAACTTCGCCCCTTTTCACAGAGACCTGCAATCTGTTGGAAAAGTCATTTTCTTCAATACCCTTCAGTTTCCTCGTCACGGCCGTCTTGATAACATCCACATCCTCAAATGTATAGTCATTTAGGTGGAGTTTCAATATAGAGAACAGGAAGCAATTTTTTGGAGCTATATCTGGCTAGTACGGTGGATGGTCGATGACAATGATAATGTTGCCCACGGGACTAAATTTATAGCTGTCTAGTCTCAAAAAATATATTTGTTTCCATTAGAAAAGCTCTGCCTCGTCAAGGAAATTATGTTTCGTCTTGTGTCGTGGACAACACTAGTGACATTTTGTTTGTCGCATGTTTGTTAGAACCGTCTGACAATGTTAGTTTTGAGGTGACTATCCTGAAGAAGACTTTTAATTGTGACCTTATACGAAGTCCTCAGTTGCTGGAGGAGTTCTTTCTTGATCTCTTGATAAAAGCTTCCTTTGATGTTCTCGATTTCTGGAATAAACTTGTGGTGTTAGAGACTCTTTAAAAAATACAGCGAACATAGATATGGCTAATAAGCTCTGCATTGGTATTTGCTCCCCTGTCCTCTCGTCCTTCTCCGAAGATTCCCTGCTATCATGAAAGCGTTTGTGCAATTCAAATGTGTTCGTTCTCCAGAGTTCTTCATGCCCACAAACATCTCGTATCAACTCAAGAGTTTTTGTGACTGATTTTCCCAATTTAGAAGGCAAAACTTAATTGCAACCCTCTACTTCATGCTGAAAATACGATCGAGTTACTGCGAAGCGTGTAGCACTGTTAACCGGCGGAACCAAGAGATTGTCGAAAATTGCTCAAGTCACTCGACAGACGTATTCGCTCGCGGTGCTATAGTCTTTCTTGTGATGGGCTACTTCCTCTTTGATAGTTGCAGAAAGTTCAATCTAGGAACTTGATTGCAGCACTGTGTATCTATAAGTTGAAATAAACATAAACAGAAACAGAAACAGAATCATTTAATATCGTCCTACGAATTAGTACTACAAAGATAAGTATGTAAGTACGTGATTTATTAATAGATGGAAATTTTATTTTCTTGTATATTATGCTCAACAACGTACAAAAGGAAATAATATTTACCATTCGCCATTACCTTTCTTTCTTGGTTCCTTCAGAGCAGTTTGATTAATTCAATGTGTAATACACTTAAAGAAACTGACAAAGAAAGAACGTGCCATCACCACATCATAGAATATGATAGAAGTGGTTATGTACCTAGTAGTTGCTGGCTAGTGCTCCATTGACTTTAGGTTTATTTGATTTGTTTGAAGTTTATCAAACAGAATAAACATAAAGTTGATGGAACAATAGTCAACACAATCTTTAATTTCATTGCCATTTAGAGAACAAACTGATTCTGTTGGACACATCATTTTATGCACTTGTATATAGTAATTATCAACAGAAAAGGGGTGTTTGGTTCTAATTAGATAGTAATTAAGAATTAAAAAGTGGTATTTGATTCTATGTAGCAACAAAGTTCTGAAACAAACCTGTTGGTAACTAAAATAATTATGAAGAACTGTTTAATGCACTCAAAAGTGCAAAGCGTGTTGGTACTTTGTATCCAGATAATATTTATCTAGATTCTGCAGCAACGCGACGTAGTTGCACTGGGCTAAAACTATCTAGGGAAATCCAAGTTTGATTTCCAGTGGAAAATTATATATTTAAATTCCACTTTAAGCTGTAGGTTCATGTCTCATATAGCCTCAATCATGAGAAGGGGAGCAGAACTCCAAAACAACCAACCAAATGGTCACCATGAAATGCAACCTCATGGCTTTTTGTTAATGACGCATTAAAGACCATGATATTTTAAGGATATAGATCACATTATGAGAACATACCTATAGTAGTGAATGACCAATAATATTCTAATTTGATTTGTTTTTTACAAATATGATCTCTATCTTTATGAGGTTTGTATTATTCAACTGGTAGCTTCTTTCTGTTTTACCTAACTACCTACTTATATTAGTCACTCAGAGTGCAATTACCGTGTTCGGCAACCTCAGACTCTTCCAAATAAAGTTTCGAACAGTGACAAGGTTCATCACCTCCCCTTTTAGACGAAACTTGGTAAATAGTATGTATTTATTATTAGTAGTAGCAATGTTAGTATTACAATTAATATTAGTATTATTTGGCTTTGTCGTGTAGATAAGAAAATTAGACACATATTTCCCTGCAAGCTAATAAGGGAAGTATCGATATATCCAAAATTCATAATATCTGAATAGCGTCTTTTCACTATAAAATATAATTCAAATAATATGCAGGCTAAATACTACAATTTCCATACTTTACAGTATATGAGGCAGGAGAAGACCCTTGGCAATCAAATAGGGTGTTTGGCAGGAGGGTGGTTAATTTGATACTTGAGGCAGTTCCATAGATTTTTGCCCATCTAAAAAATTCCAATTAAATCCCTCTTTCATCGCACCACACGGCATATCAATCTATGGCAATAAAAGTCATTTAACACTGCTAATTCAAGAACCAATTGCGAATTCAAGACTCACTAATCCTCAATAATATATGGCTTTTACTTAACCGTCATATGGTTTTAATATATCACAAATCGCTCACTCTATCCCCGGCTTAGGCGCCACTGCAAAATACTTCTCTATGTCGTTAACATGAATACATGTTGTTAGAATCAAGAAATATATGTCACTCCTTCTAGTACCAGTTTTGTTCCGCGCTTAAGCCATTCATCTCTTCTTTTCTTATCATGTTCTCTCAGATTCATGAGACAATTTATTTCAGTGAAGACCACCAATTTATTAAAGCACTGTGGGACAGGACAAGAGAAATTTGAGCCACTTTCCAATTTTTCCCTCCTACCTGAGAATACAATTGCTAAATGTGCAAAAGTCATACATTTTCTGAGTCTTTGTTCTATTTTGCGTATCCCTGTCTTGTTTCAAATGTATGGGCCAATTAGGGTCTGAGCTACGAATGACTGAATGTAACTCTATGAAATTTCACTTCTCTAAAAATCAGACTTACATCAATCCCTTATCTTGCAGAATGGGCTTGGTATGCAAAAGGTTAAAGAAAATAATGTTAGTTAAAAGTAAGAAAAATACATGAGTTGTCTTGATTTAGGGATATTATGATGACCAGATACACTCTTCCTTTTACTCATGGAGTTAGAAAAGGAACAGCTCAATACATTTCTTCATTGTTATTAGCGAGCTGAATGAAAATGGTCTAACCCTTGGCATCCCATTTGGCCACCATGGATCTAAGCAGTGACAAAAGGTCATAACAATTCTTCTGGTTGTCACAATCTTACAGGTTGATAATGTTTAGCTATCGTCACGAAAGAATATCCTTTCTCCCTTTACACATTACTACTGTCAATTTCTTGTGAATAACTAGACAAATAAAAGGAAAGATTTCAACACGTTTAGTAAACTATGCTCTTTGTAATATGCAGAAAACCTACAAATATTTGTTCCAACTTGTTAAAAAATACATTGAGGGGGAACGTACTTTTGTCTTTACTGGGTGCTGTTCCATGACTTTTGGTGACTGCGTGTGGATAATCAGAGGAGTAAAGTAACGATACATCCAAAATTGAGAATATCTGAACAGCGTCTTTTCACTATAAAATAAAATTCAAATAATATGCAGACTGAAAATAAAATTTACGTACTTTATAGTATATGAAACAGGAGAAGGCTCTTGGCAATGCCAAGAGATTTTTTCATTGTGGTTGGTTTGATATTTGAGGCTGGTTTGATATCTGAGGCATCTCCACATATTCTTTGCCTCTCTAAAAAGTTATTCCTAAATACCTCTTTCATACACCACATGGCATATCAATCAACGGCTATAAAAGTCATTTAATGTTGCCAATTCAAGAACGAATTGCGAAGTTCAAGAGTCACTAGTCCTCAATAATATGTAGTTTTTATTTAACATAAAGGGTATATGAAAACAACTATAAGAAATTTTTTCTACTGTTAGCTCTCTTCACAATATGGAGTAGCTTTGTTGCTGCCGTATTAATTGTCGTTTAACATTAGCTGATTTTATACTACCATCTATTTTGAGTTGTTGGCTCCTATAAATAAGTCTAAAGCAGGACACAATATCGGACATTTGCAGATTCCCAGTTCCTCACAAACAAATTTGCACATGGAAAGATTTTTTAAGAATAATAGACAGAAATACGTATATTGATGAGTGGGAACTCCAATGAAGCTTTTAATTAAAAATGCACGGAACTGAAAACTTGTAGTATCAGCTAATTATTTGAACAGAAGTTATAAACGATACAATATTGGTCAAAGAAAAGCATCATTGGCGGTAATTTTTACTGCTTTCCAACATAAAAAAAAAAGTTAGCGATAGAAGAGCTATGTTATAATCCATGTATTTGTTGACAGAGATCATTGCAAAAACAGTAAAATGTAGCAAAAAGGTGTTTCTTGCAACCGATTTAGTGTTCCAGGAGTAGGTTCTACCTTCTTCCTTGCTCCCTACAAATAGATTCCTCCTAATTCGAAACCAACGTGATAGAAATACAGGGTGTCCAATATACAATGCAACCCGGAGTTTGGGATAGTAGAACTTGTGAACTGGAAGCGGTACACAAATAATGGTTATACCGAAATGAAACCTTCTTCATGCATATATTTTTAAACTAGGAAGCAACGACTGAAGTACACTAATAACCACGCAGTGTTGCCAGATATAACCGAAGATGTAATTTTTTTATTTATTTTATTTATTTATTTATTTATTTATTTATTTATTTTACAAATCACGTAAATTGACTCATAACTGACACGTATGGATGTTCTGTCGTTAATTTTCAGTTTGTATACTTGCAGTAGCTTGGAAACTATGGCGCGGAAAAAAGAATTTTTCATTTCCACCAATAATCAAACGACTGAGGCCTCTGAAAGGGGTAACTAGGGAAATCGTAGTTTTCATAAATTAACACTCTGAATTGGAATGTTGCTGATGTTTCAGTGCATCAAAAGATGTGTTAAGGATCTGTCTACTTTACGCAATTCCTGAAAACAATGAAAAAGAAACTTTGAAATTATCATGATAAAACTTTTACCTACATGCACCAGGCAACGCTGCTATTCGTCACGAAGTGAATTGCCACTTCTACAGCAGATGCTGGAAGTGCCGCCCGTTTTGATTCAAACACAGGCATGAATAGCAGTGTTGCCGAGTGTATGTAAGTAAAAGTTTTATCATGATAATTTCAAAGTTTCTTTTTCATTGTTTTCAGGAATTGTATAATATAGACAGATCCCTAACACATCTTTTGATGCACTGAAACATCAGCAATGTTGCCAATTCATAGTGTTCATTTATGAAAACTACGATTTCCCCAGTTACCGCTTTCAGAGGCCTCAACCGTTTGATTATCGGTAGAAATGAAAATTTCTTTTTCCGCTCCATAGTCTCCAACTATATGTACAAATTTAAAATTAACGACGGAAAATCCATATGTATGAGTTGTGAGTCAATTTACGTGATTTGTGAAAAAAAATATTATTTACACCTTCGGTTACATCTGGCAATACTGCGTGGTTACTAGTGTACTTCAATCATTGCTTCCTAGTTTAAAAATATATGTATGAACAACGCTTTATTTTGGTATAACCATTATTTGTGTACCGCTTCCGGTTCAAAAGTTCTACTATCCCAAACTCCGGGTTGCATTGTATATTGGACATCCTGTACTTCATTTCTGATTTTGACGTTGATCGTCGTAGAACGAAAACTTAGTAGATAGAGTGACTCTGTTTTCTGTAATCCATTCACCATCTGTCTTCGCCCTTGTCTTTGTACTGAAGGTGATAGTGGCATAAATTCACTACAACTTCCGGTTTTACTATCGCTCTTCATAGAGCAAAAACCGTAATTGATAGCGAGAAGTGGGTTTTTCGTAGGGCTTCAATGTCTCAAGGGCAGATTGCAACACCGACTTTATCCCTCTATTGCAATAGACAGTTACAGATGAACTACTTCCGGTTTCAGTATTGAATTAGAAGTCTATCGTACTTCCATAATATAGAATAGAACTCACTTCTATTATTTTCTATGCTTATTTTTCATAATTTCCTTGCGTTCAGCTTTACGGAACTGCAAATAAAATCAACATAATCAAATAAAGATTATTTCATAGCTTTTTTCAATTTTATTAGCAGGAAGAAGTAGTCATTATTTCGTTCGCAACCATTAGGTCTTTTTATATTTATTGTATGGTTTTTATTTTACCACCACATTTAAAAACTCAATATTCATTTAAGGAAACGAAGTGTGATGTCACTTCTTCCTGATACGAAAGATTGCAGGTTCAATCCCAGGAGGTGGGCGTGTGATGAACAATGTTCATAACAGTAGCGTCTTCTCTGGGTATGCAAGTCGTGTATTAACGCCCAACAAAAAATGAAGAAAATAGTATTTTAATTTAATTGAACGGATTGTCAGAACTAGCTCCTTTTTACATATTTTCATCGAGATAGAATCAAGTGCTGAAGTGAGGAAAAACAGACAAATGTTAGCGATCTTCGTCGTGTTTTGGGGAGGCACCTCTGCGAGTAAGTCGCTAGCAATGCTCTGGCTGCGTTTTCACTGCTTTACAAGATTCATATTGCGCATGCGCTTTGTGTTTCTCACCTTGTGCTTCTGTGATCCAAGCCGTAGTTAGGAAAGTCAACGTCTTGAATTTTCTGCTTGTCTCAAGCGTTGCCATGTCTGTAGATTTATCTGTGAATATACAGATTTTTATACCAATATTAAATACATTTGGGGGGGTATGATCTACAGACTTTTTTATTGTTAAACATATCATTCAATTCATAAGTTAAGGTTACAATCGACTTCTTGTTAAAAATACATGTAAGGAACACGGTAAAAAGAAATATTTTTCTTTCGATCCAATAAAGTTGTGTTGAAAAGGTCAGTCAATAAAGAAAACAGCCTGGACGTTGAGCTACACAACGGTTTTCCATTCAGCCTTTTCATTCCCTAATTTTCATTTACTTTGTTAGTGAATTATCCTCAAGACTTTCGGTTTCGGGCCCCTTATTCGAGTGCTTCAAAATTCTAATTTAACAAAGCAGTAATCCAGAGGATTCTACGCAAAGAAAGACGACTCGGACTGGAATTCAAATAATTGTAAGTAAATAATTGCTTGTTTCTGATTTTCAGCTTTATACTTTAATGGTATATTTTCTTTATAATTACTGTAATTAAATGTATTCCTTACGTAATAACATCCTCCTTGATTCATCTTTATAATTTGCAGACTAAATTTTTAGTAGAAAATTGCTATTTATGGGTTGGCGTAATTAGGACATTTTGCTGGGGACGGCCATGGTCCCTTACTTCCGAAAATTGCGGGAGCCTGAGGCACAGACTCTATTCAAGAAATCGATGAGTGGGCAGCGTATAGTCACTATTAAATACTCTTACGTCGAATGCAAATGCCACTAAAATAATTATGCGTAAATTGAGGTAAACTTATCACATTATTTTCGATCAGTAAAAAAAAAAAATGTGGATGGGCCCACCTTTGCTCCTCGGGAGAGGGGATGACCTCTAGTTTCGCCTATGATTGTGAGGATTAATGTATTTTTTCCTTTCTTGCCAACGCCCTAACATCCACGTCAGGAGACGCCACTGGTTCATAGACTTTCTTAGGGTTTTCTTCTTAGTTCCTGTAGCACCTTCTTTTCATCATTGGTTTTGTGAACATTCACTTCTTTTTACCATTCAGTATGTTAGCTCAAAAAGAATAATTGTAGGATGCTAAACTAAACATTTTATATGATTTTCCACTTCAATATTTATCCATTAGAGACAAATGACTTTGATTAACTAATAAAAGGATCAACAAAACAAAACATAATGCAATTATGATATCAATTCTTGTTACTAGAATTAAGTTATACAAACACGGTATAGGTTTTCAACCTATTTTGGATATTTATTTACAAATGACAATAAAATTGTAATTTGTACACTAGTCTTTTGTTAAAATAGAATCAACTCTGAAGAAAGTCATGTATATTCTAACACTATCCACCAGACTTGTGGCTAGAATTTCACCAATGTAGATTAAAAAAAAAAAAAAAAAAACATTCTTATATTTAGACTAATAACACAAGTTTATGGACAAGTATCACTATTCCTGTAACTTTGAGAAATAGGCTTCAGACGTTTTCAATTAAAGAAGTGGTCTTCAAATTATTCATTGTAGGTATACTATCCTTGTCATTGTCTGTTCACTTCAATCCTTCTTTAAGTATTAAAAAAAAACTGGTTCACCATGGGTAAGGTGGGAATTTTTAAACAACATACAAATACAATCATCCATATTTTATTGTGTAGAATAAAAGTTAAAAACTGAACATAGGAATCCATAACCACTAATTTACCTAGATAGGATTTAGAATTAAATAGTTTAAATACAAATTTCCCTCCGTTGTATAAATTAAGCAAAATAACTTGTTTTCTGCAAATACTGTGAGGATACTTTTGACAACACAGGAATGCTGGAGTTCATTATGGATTGTCCACGAAATGAAGTTGAAACTAGCAACTCTGTAGGAAATTATCTAGTTGACCATATGAAGATACCCTTTGATTAATATGAATATTGGATGAGATGTATAAAGGTACGTATTAATTTATTATGCGTTAGGCCTATATATAATATTAAGACCCTTCGTGTTTGAATAATATAATACACGGACGATCATTATACAGAGTATTTCCATCACTACTTCTGACATTTTTAATTCCGGTTAATTCCAAACAATTGTACCTAGGTAGAGCCTGTGGAAGTTAACTAATTTACTGTATTTTCCGCCAACCTTTGCGCTTACAGTGAAAGAAAAAATAACAATGTTAGTTAACTTTCTTAAAAGACAAGCAATTTAGATTTAATAATTAAGGAATAAGCAGTTAGAAACGTAACTTACGTTTTCTTTATATAGTAACTGAAATATTTTCACTCATGTGTGTACTTGTGGGACTGAACAGTTTTGTCGATAGGCAGAAACTTTTAAATCACTTTACACATCCCTTCCTGTTATATTGTGTTGGAATTAGGGATGCGCACAAGTCGAGTCGAGTCGAGATTTAAGCCTCTCTCGACTCGTCTCGAGAAAATGATGTCTCGACTCGAAATTATGTTGCTGTCTCGACTCGTGTCTCGACTCGACAGTCTCTGTCTCGACTCGACTCGAATTCGAGTCGAGACGTCTGGAAATTCAAGTCGAGACAAAATATACGAGTTAAAATATACACACACATCAGCCAGACCGTTATGACTACCTACCTAATTGTTAGTATGTCCACCTTTTGGCACGAATAACAACGGCAACGCGTCTTGGTATGGTCGCAATGTTCCTCGGTGGGTCGCAGGAGAGAGTTGGAACCACATATGCACACACAGGTCATCTAATTCCCGTAAATTCCGGGGAAAGGGTGATGCGCCCTCACGTCACGTTCAATCATATCCCAGAGGTGATCGATTGGGTTCAGATCCGGAGAGTTTGGGGGCCAACACATCACTTGGAACTCGCTCCTCCGTTCCTCGAACCACAGCATCACACTCCTGGCCTTGTGACCTGGTGCATTATCTTGTCGAAAAATGCCATTACCGATGGGAAACATGGCCTTCATGAAGGGGTGTACGTAGTCTGCAAGCAGCGTGCGACGCCTCGGCCGTCATGGTGCCTTGCTCGAGCTCCACTAGACACATGGATGCTCACCTGAATGTTCCCCAGATAATAATTAAGCCGCACCCAGTTTGTCTCCGTCCCGCAGTACAGATGTCAAGGAGCTGTTCCCTTTGAACACCACGGATTCGCACCCTCACATCGTCATGATGAAGAAGATATCGGGATTCATCAGACAATGCAACGCTCTGACATTGTGCCAAGATCTAGTGGCGATAGTCACGTGTTCATTTCAGTTATAGTTGCCGATGTCGTGGTGTTAACATTCGCCATCGTTAGGAGTGTTCGGTGCACTGTGTGTTCAGACTAGTGTTGTGAAGGCCTGTGAAAAAAACTGAAATTTTGGGTAAAAAAGTTTTTTTTTTACTGTTTTCCCGAGCTGAGGAAAAAACGGAAAATTTGGGTGTTAGAATCATCATTTTTGTTAATCACAGAATGAATCATTTTAGGTAATATGTTAAATCAAACATATATTTCATAGAGATATCTTCATTGTTCTATGTAAAATTCCGGAAATTTTGAAACCATTAGAAAAAAATCATTTGTTCGGAAATATTGGCAAAAACAGGAAAATGTAGTTTAAAAACTATTTGTTGGCCTGATGCTAGTAATCTTACTTGCTGTAACATGTCTGCAACATATACAGTGGGAAGTCGAAAATCCGAACTAATTGGGACCACAGGTATTCGGATTTGCAAATTGTTTGGATTTTCGAAAATGACCAAGAAAATCCCATTTAGGCTTACATATACTGTACGGTATGTTCTTCTATCGATACAGTGGTTATTCAGTACATACAGTAATTACAATACCGTACGAAAGGCTACTTACATTTAATGTTTCTGAAGAACTTGCTTGTACTCTAAATAACACTGTTCTTGTAAGTCACACTTAAAACTTATAGGCCTAAGAAAAAAATAAAAATAAAAAAACATGACAAACAATTACATATAAATGAACTTCTGTAAAAACACTGACTTTACAAAACGTCGATGGACACGCTATTGTTTGTTTATCGCTAGCGTTAAGACAAAATGTATAAAGCTTCTAGGGGCCGCGTTCGGATTTTTGACGTTAGGATTATCGACGTCCTACTGTATATACAATGTACAACATTTCGCTAACGGAAAAATACTTAAAGCAACAGGTTTTAATTCTACTTTACATACATATACCGCACAAGAGTGTAAATTTGAGCAGCGAGAAATATATTGAGTGAAACTTCCGTTAGTTATTATTACAGACTAATATTTTCAATTATCTTTACATGTCACCATCCTCCTTAGAGTACTAATGGGGCTGAATTTGTGGATTTAAACGGCATATTCTGTTCATCTCAGCGAGTATGGATTCGAGGCCATTTTCGATCATGTATATATATATATATATATATATATATATATATATATATATATATATATATATATATATATATATATATACAGAGGCGGATCGATCCTGCTTTACACTGGATAAAACTGCAAACTATGGTTTAGCCCCTCCCTTGATCATATCCTGGATCCGCCACTATATATATATATATATATATATATATATATATACTGTATATAATGCTCAAAAAAATTAGGGGTTCAGCTGAAATATCACACAAGACCTTAAGATAGTGTATGAATAAGCTTGTGTTTGACTCATATATATCATACAAGAAGGAATGCTTTAAGATACACTAGAAAAATGGGGCACATACTGGTGTTGGGGCACGGAAAACCTTGTTCACATGGCTCATGACACAAGACGGTTATGTGTGCACCTCTCGAACTGCTCACAAACAGGCAAGGCAACAACATTGATTGTTCCTTAATATGTCATATGATCACTTCGAATAGCCATCAGAGCCTCGCACCTGCGTGGCATGGATTCAATCAGATTATCGATGAGTTCTTGGGGGGATGTTGTGCCACTCATCCAGAAGAGCGACTTCGAGCTCTGGAGTGGTTATTGGATTTATTGGCCTAGCGGCAATTCGTCTGCCAAGCATATCCCAGACATGCTCAATTGGAACGAGATCCGGAGAGCATGCTGACCACTTCATCCGAGCGATACCCTCAGCATCCAGCATCTCATCCACTAACCGAGCTCTGTGAGGACGAGTTTTGTTATCCATAACAAGGAACGAATCACCAATGGCACCAGCATAAGGGAGAACAAGAGTTTTCATGATCTCATCCCTATATCTGAGAGCCGTCAAAGAGCCATTTCGGATGATGTGGAGCTCAATACGCCCACCAATGCTGATTCCTGCCTACACCATCAGTCCACCACCATGATACTTGGATCTTTCTCGCACAAACATGGGATTGTGTCATGTTCCACACTCTCTCCAGATGAAAACACGTCGATTGTCAGGCTCTACACTGAATCAAGACTCGTCAGAGAACAAAACATTGCCCCATTCATTGCGTTCCCACGCACGATGTTCCTCCGCCTACGCTCTTCGATCAACACGGTGTCGTGCAGTTAATGGGACACACACCATAGGCCTACGTGCGTAGAGACCACCTTCTCGAAGGCGATTGCGGACTGTTTGAGTAGATATTGTGCGTCCTGTTGCTGTTCGAAAGGCTCGCGGGAGCAGAGTTGTATTCTGACGCCGGTTTCGACGGGCTGTTAACAAGAGATAACGATCGTCTCTGGCTTTGGTTGCTAGTGGACGGCCCTGTCCTTGTCTTCTTCGAACACTTCCAGTTGTTTGAAATCGATTCCACAATCGGGAAATCACACTTTGTGCCACTCCTAAGGCATGTGCCACCTTCCGCCATGACTGACTAGGTTCCAACCTGCCGACAGCTCGCCATGCCAACGATTGTGACAAATCACGTTGTTGCGCAATTTCACTACGTAGATTTCTGACGCACTAAACACAATGAGAACAAAGGTATCCTGAAGCTGGAATGCGTCGGCAGTGCCACACTACAAAATGATATCTGGTAGCGCAACGTCACTGATCACGTGCACAGATGTTCCAAACAGTTCGTTTGCACGTTGGGCCTTCATGATTTTAATCTGAACTGGACAAGATACAGTGTTCTCACATTATTCGGAAGAAGTTCTACATGTGTTTTCATCTGATTCCCTAATTTTTTGATCAGTATATATACATACATACACACACACATATATATATATATATATATATATATATATATATATATATATATATATATATATATATTAGCTAAATATACCCATTCTTCGCATGGAAGTCAAGGCCTGTGGAAGTATTACCCTCGTTTCCGCGACCGCGAAAACTATGGATCTGAGACTAAATCGATCATTTTGGATTACTTTTAGATGTCTCGGTATCCTCCCCCCCCCCGCTGACTCCCGGCCCGCATGCAATCGTAGCTGAATTTGCAAGTGATCGCTAATGAAGGTGTCACCATTGATCTCAGCGACCGCGAAAACTATGGATTTGACACTAATATCGGTCATTTTGGATTACTTTTACTTGTCTCGGTACCCCCCCCCCCCCCCGCTGACTTCCGGCCCACACATTATAGCTGAATTTGCAAATCATCGCTAATGGAAGTGCTACTATTGATCTCAACGACCGCGAAAACTATGGATTTGACACTAATATCGGTCATTGTGGATTGCTTTTATATGTCTCGATATCTCAAATCCCGCCCCCCCCTCCCGGTGACCCCAGGCCAGGAGCCGAATACCTTGAATTTGGAAGTTAATGTGATCGGAGTTTCACCATTTATTTCAGTGACCGCGAAAACTATTAATTCAACACTAATATCGGTTGTTTTCTACTACTTTTACATGTCCCAGTAAACGACCCCTGAGACCTCCCTGGTTCGAATTTTGGCAAAATCGTTTAACTCTGGTCTCGAGCCTGGACCAAGGTATTCGTGACTAAAATTAGGTAACTCTCGGTCAATTTGTCTGGTTCCCAAGCCGGTTTCGGTAAACGCCCCCCTGAGACTCCACTGGTTCGAAATTTGAAAACAAGTTTTCGTCTTGATTGGGGCCTAGGCCAAGGTACCCCTGACCAAAATTTGGTAACTCTCGGTCCACTCGTCTGGTCTCCAGGCCGCACACAGGCAGACAAACACACAAACAAACTCTTTTATTTTATTTATATTAGACAGCTGAATTTTCGGAGACGGCTGAATTCGCATGAAAGCAGTATTTGAGAGACAACGCCTGTTGAAGTATTACCATTCATTTCTGCGCCCGCAAAAACTATGAATCTGACACTAATATCGATCATTTTGGATTACTTTTACATGTCTCGGAATCCAACCAGGGGGTCTCAGGGGGCGTTTACAGGGACATGTAAAAATGGTAGGAAATGGCCGATATTACTGTCGAATTCATAGTTTTCACGGTCGCTGAAATCAATTGAAACTCTCATCGCATTAACTTTCAAATTTACCCTATTCGGGCCGGGGGTCACAGGGGGACGGATACCGTCCCCCTGAGACCCCGTTAACTCCCGGCGCACATGCAATTGTAGCTGAATTTGCAAGTCCTCGCTAATGAAAGTGTCACCATTGATCTCAACGACCTCGAAAACTATGAATTCGACAGTAATATCGGCCATTTTCTACCACTTTTACATGTCCCTGTAAGCGCCCCCTGAGACCCCTGGTTCGAATTAAAAAAAAAGATTCGCCTGTTCTGGGCCTGGGCCAAGGTACCCCTGACCAAAATTTGGTAACTCTCGGTCCACTCGTCGGTCCCCAGGCCGCATACAGACAAACACAAACAAACTATTTATTTTATTTATATTAGACTAGATAGATTCTTGCAAATTATGCCAGATTTTCATATTATCTTTCCGAACTAATTTTAAAGACCCGCTCCTACTTATCTTTATATATATACACACTACATCTATATTTATATCTATCTATATATGTATATAACAAAAGCAGGAATTACCCCCTAAAAAACGCTCCTCAAGGACCCCTTTCTCAAAAAAATTGCTGGGGAAACACTCGTAGAAACTTCAGTTTTCGTGCCGGACAATTACCGAGACCTGGTGAACAAACAAACAAACAAAAAAAAAAAAAAAAAAAACTAGCGATCGAATTAAAAAAAAAAATAGTTCTCCTCAGGTTAGTATTCACTGAGAATATTGTTGTAAAATTTAAATTTTATGGGTAAATCAGTAGACTGAATACATCCACATCGTATCCACTGAGTTGCGAAACTGTGCCTCCAGACAATGGGCGGCCGAAGAAAATTTTCTTGGGGGGCATCTTCAATGTTTGCTATATTAGTCTGGCATTTAATGTGCATGGTTTGTTATATTATGTATACATTTTCGTGAGCCAGGGAGGTTTATTCTTATCAAACATGGAGATTATGAAGGAGCAGATATACTGTACAAAATATAACAAAAACATCTCTTTCGGATTTCTATCATCCCGCAGTCCAACCCCGAGACGGAAACATAAGAGATAGACTTTTTGCTTTTAAACCAGATAATGTCTAGCGAATGCTTTACATTGTGAAGATTATATTAGTGAAAATTAAACGAATATAATTTTACAACTTAATATACATATCACTAAATGTTGAGCTCCTCGTTGCTATGTGGTTAGCGTATGCGCCTTTCTCGAACGTGGTTTGATTCATGGTAGGAGCCCATGTGTTTCAAATCCGACCTTAAACTGTACGTTCACGTCTTGTAGAGCTTTGCTCCTGAAAACGACGATAAACTATAATCTAATTTAATATTACTAAATATTAGAAAATAATGACTTACCAAGGTGACGTCCGTCAATTTGGCAGTCATCAAATCCATTTTATACTTTCACTTAATCCAGTGGATTAATATAACAATTACAAGACACACGCGCATATAAATACTCAGAAACAAGCACATACACACGTACACATACACAAATATGAACACTTCAAATCTATTTACATGTGGTGGACTGCGCTGCATCAAACACTGTTATTTTCATCATCATCTTCTCATGTATCTGCATTATTTGATTCATTCACAGATTTCTTATTTTTGTACGCAACATTCATTTTTGCATTTTCGGGAGGGTTCAGGGTTCTTTCTTCATTTAAAGAGTCGGTTCTCTGTATTGGAAAGAGAATCAGGGGAGGAAGGGGGAATTTATACTTTATGAATGGATAACATTTTAAGAAATATATACAAAACATGCCGCGCTTCCGACGCAGCACTGAAGCATTTCTTTTAGCGGTCATACCCCCTCCCCTCTCAAGTGTTAAAGTGAGAAGGGACAGAAACATCCCAGACACTCAGGGTTCAGTTGACAATAATAAAACTATGGGTAAGTAAACATCTTGTACAGAGTCACGTTTTGCATATTTTTGAATATTTCTGTGAATTCAACAATACAACAGCGGAAATACTAACTGGTTTTATTACTCCAACCATCGCTTCAACTAAGGGATAATTCCAAACGGTCAGTGAACCATCTAAATTTTCGTTCTTTTTCTGTTCTTCAGAGGAAATAATGAGATTTTGTCAAGATGCTAAAGTCAAGATACTAGATGCTAAATGGGAGTGAATTATGCTAGATCTAGCACCAAGATGTTAGATATGGCTTCACTGGCGGGCTTCGATGTCTACAGAACTTTCTGCCAAAGCATAAAAGAAACAATAGCACAATAGTTTCGATAACATCTGTGTGGTCCTTCGGTAGGCTACACATCCGGTAAGAAGCTCATCCCAAAGAGTAGTTTGAACTGCACCCATGACCAAAACAAAAAACGCGTAGCCGGCTTGTATAAATAATTGAATTCAAATATTCAAGTATCCATTTACTGAATGCCCATATCGTGTATGCAAGCATTTGCATGCATTATTTAATAAGTAAATAAAGTACACACACAATTAATTATGTCAGTGATAAACGGTGTTTATTGAAAAAAAACTCTCCAAACAATGAAGATTAATCTTAGACTGGAGAAATGGTTATCCTTCGTTTTCATTATCATTTGGCCATGAAACAAACGCCTGACAGATATACAACCCCTATATACAACTATGTGATGTTGGAATCGGGTATGATGCTTTATTTTTTCAAAAATTTCATTACTTCTAGCCGGTTAGGCTAAAGGAGACGGTGATGATGAGAAATGAATGAAATGATGGAATCAAGAAAGTGGGAGGAAACGGGATAACCCCGAGAAAACCCACGAGCATGGTGTTTGTCCACCACAAAGTCCACACGGCGCGATCTGCGATCGAACCAGGGACCCCAAGCGCCGGAGGTGAACGCCTACCACTGAGCCACCGCGCCCCCACAGTACTTCTTGTGTACCCCTATAAATGTAATAAAGAACTAATGGCCATGTTTTTTTTATAAAAATATTTAATTAGAACTGGACAATTTATATAAAATTTGGAATCGACAAATGAAAACGACACGTTTCTAGAACTTGTGGGTTCGAGATCTCATTGTTGAAAGGATTAGAGACAAACATATAAACTTTTCTGTGAGGAGAAACATATACGCGTAAATCTAGTATTTTAATATATAAATAATAATTGGAATAGTTTTACTTTCGAGTGCTATTTTTTAATATTCGCAATATTGAAATTTTTGAACTTACATTTTTCGCGTGTTTGAAAAAAAAAAGGAGATATCATTACTAGTAAAATTAACCTAATAAAAACATATTTATTTTTTTTTAATTTTTCCGCAAAATCAAAAAAAAAAAGTTTTATTTTTAAATAAAAAGCAGGTTCAAAATTTCCGGAAATTTGACAACACTAGTTCACACACACTTGTACTTTGCCCAGCATTAAACTCTGATCTTAGTTCCGACGCAGTTTGCCGCCTGTTCTGTTTTACCAGTCTGCCCAGCCTACGACGTTCGACATCTGTAATGAGGTGGGGGCACCCAACCCCTCGACATTTGGACCTCTCTTCCCCTTGGTTTCGCCACTTGCTGAAGACAATCACCACAACACTCCTCGAAAACCTGACAAGTCCTGCAGTTTCCGAAATTCTCGTGTCGAGTGTTTCTGAGCGAGCACTTTCTTCAAAATAATATTAAAAATTATAGAAAAATTTTCGAGACATTCGAGTCGAGTCGAGATTTTTAACAGCTGTCTCGACTCGAAAATTCGAGTCGAGAAATACATTTGTCTCGACTCGTCTCGAATTTTATAAAGTGTGTCTCGACTCGTGCGCATCCCTAGTTGGAATGCGTAGGCTGTGCTCAATGAAACAAAGTTATTTATTTAATATATTCGTCCATCCAGGGGTAAAAGTGGATCTGAAAAGGTAGGGGGACGTTAGGTAATGGCATGACGCCACGCCGTCCCCCCGCCTATCTTTGCCCATTGTAATATTTTACGAACTGGGGAGGACGTCGTAAATATTTTTTCAAGGCGGGGATGTCGTGCCCCGCATTCCCCCTCACTTTTACCCCTGCGTCCATTATACCAAAAAACAAATACTTTTAAGCGGTACTTTTCTTTAAAGCAATAGCAAAGCTGTCAAAAAAAATATAGCTTTATTGTGGTTTCTAAGGCTTCTCTTCAACACTAAGAATAGTGGGACGTTGATCTTCAGCTTACAATGAGACCCGAACCACATGAGCTTCCATGAAGGGTGTCGTACAAGAAGAAAGTGGAATGATAGTACAAACTATAAAACGGTAATAATTTCAGATTCCAGGTTGATACAAGGTGGATTTTATAGCTGGTTTGATTTTTGAGAAAATATCATCTTCCGATTTCTTAAGCCAATCAGTTGCTTAACGTAATATTACGTGTCTTTCAAAGTTCAGTGACAATTTCCGAGAATATCAAAAGTTTTTATTGTAAGTTTTAAAGTTCACTATTTATATTACATTTTATTGCAAAATACTCTGTTAAATAAGAGGGAACTCATAGTACAAATCAAATTGTACAAGGTTTTTATTTGGTGCTATGCCAGTTTAAGTATCCATAGATTTGTAAAATTTACAAACTTTTTTTTTAAAAGTAGAATATGTAAGGACAAAATTGTTGTTTCATGGATAACAACTATAAGTTCAAGAAAGGAAATTAATCTTACAAACATGTTTAGAAACATTGAAAATTTGTTTGCAGTATTCGAATGGCAAAATAACGTAAATAAGGTATTTAGTTAGAATAACGTAGAATTTTACCTAAAGACGTGAAATGCCGTTCTTCTGTTAAGAATCTAGCATCGTTAGAGCTAAAGATCATGTTTCAGGTAGAGTAGACCTGGATTAAATTTCTAGAGGGACTTATACACGTCACTGTCCACCTTTTCTTCAAGCTCAAACCTCAAACGTGGATCCCAAATAGTGAAAAAAGAATGTCTAAGATTCAACAAATATACAGTTACGTTGTTACAGCAGAAAACGAATATTGTTGTGGAAACAGACCATTGTAAAGAAATATTTCAACTATTGCATGATATGTACGATCTCCAGTCTATTCTGCAAAAAGAACTCAATACCATGTATGCTAGATCGACTTAAAATGAAAGTTTATGGAGAGAGTCCCACCTTAAGAGCTAATGAAAGTCGGTTTTCTCTTTTGAAAAATTGTGAAGGGATCGTTCGAGAACAAAAAACATCTGAACGTTGAGCAAAATATTTGTGTACTTGGAATTAATTTATGTACAAATAATTAGCTGCTTAGGCTATTCAAGCAGTCTGAAACGTGGTCTATGAAAGATTTTTCTCGGAGTAAATTAGTCTGGTGACAATGAGAAGACAAAATCTCGCTGAATAAAATATGGAAGCACTAACAATTCTGACTTTCGTAAAGTGGGAACTGGAAAGAAACCACATATTACAAAGTGAAACATATAGAAATGCATCGATCTGAAGCAAATAATTAAGCATTTTGTTGTTGTTGTTGTTGTTGTTGTTGTTGTTGTTGTTGTTGTAAAAGTGCAATTTGTGATCGTGAATATTTCTTTGTGGAGTTGTGGATGAACCGTAGAATATATTTTGTCTATTTGTAAGTAAACTCAGCAAAATATAAAATTATAGTTTGGGCAACCGAAAAGTTTAAAGTGATTTCGTACAAAGCCACATGCTCCTCAGAATTCGTGAGAGGATATAAGGAAGCTCGGATACTTTTGTTGATTCTTGCTTAAGGTAACTCCAAAAATATTTTTATGTGGGCCCCGGGAAATTTTTCTTCACGAAATATAGCACCAAATCTAAATAGAGTAGAATTTAAGGAGAAAATCAAACGAAATGTTGAGGTCATTCTATATGAGTAACAAAATATATGGGGGCTTTACATCCCATATATGGCATCCCAAATAATGTTAGAAAACGTAATCGAAACTGTGTGCAGGTAATAGTCCATCTGTCTAACAGTTAAAGCATCAAGTAACATGAGGAACACAGTGTGTTTCCACTATCCTCGTTACGTGCATACCAGCCGTCGCTGACGCGCCTGCTACCACCAAACCGAGTTTAAATACGTTGAAGTAGATTTTGCGAAGTATATTTTGGCATCTTGTCTCAAGCCTGAAAATATACGAAAGCACAGAAGTATTTCCTATAATGTACTACCTCGTATAGAACAGAAGTTTTCGAATGATTCTAACAAGGTATAAAGACAACATGTTTTATGGCCACAGTTATGTTTCAGAGTGAAAGTGTTCGAATTCCTGCATTAAATTTGTACAACTCAACTCAGAACGACATGACAATACCCTACAGGTATACAGTCCATCAAGATTTAATTACGGACCACCACTGGTACGGTTTCTACCCGACATCTAAGGTTGTTCGTGTTTATTATGTTTACTTATTATGTGTTTTGGGCTGTCATGGACGAAGGAATAAAAACTAGCTGCTGCTGTTGTTTACCCCCATTGCCTCTATTCATTACTCACCCAGAGATTCTCTTTAATAAATACGAAAGATTTTTAAATGTGTTAATAGGCTCTAATTACTATATACGTATTCACAAGATAAGTCGACCATAAAAATTAAAGTGAAGCTACTTTTTCTATTGTGAAGAACTTCGTGCATTCCTCAACTGAATATTTTCTGCAAATAATGTAGGGTAGTTTGCAATTCCATCAATTTCCATTTTAAATAATTATTTAGAAAAATCAGTAATAATGTTTCTATCTAGTTTCAAGACTTATAATTTCCATTCTCTATGTTCTTCTTAAAGATATTCTGTTACTTTCCTTTTGACTTGGATCGGGAAATTGTGCAATTTTAGTGTCTTAAAAAATCCCTCAATGACTATCCCTTGTCACTATAGAAAATGTAGTATACATTATTCTCATATACTCCTTTAATTTTCTTATTCTGAGTTTTATTTGAGTCTTCCATCGTCAGACGAGAGAACTCAGCTGATTTATTTGCATATGGTATATATATATATATATATATATATATATATATATATATATATATATATATATATATATATATATATATATATATATATATATATACTGCTAGTCTATTGTAAAATTCAGTGAGGATGATCGCTGTGTGGAGGTTACGGCGGCGAGGGTTCTTATACCTATTGTGCTAAAACTAGCTTCTTCTTTCCTTTTGTAAACCCATTAAGCATCTGATAAACCCGTTAAAGACCTTATCAGGTGCTTCTAGTGAATTCTTCTTTATCTTTTATATCAATATTCACAATCTATTTAAAACCCAAAGAGAATGATCACTGTATGCAGGTCGTGTATGGAAGAGGTACCTGTTCTTCCTACTCTTAAGTTTCCCTTGAAATCTACCTTCTGAAGTTGACCAGAGAATCCAGCGTGAGTTGAAGGGAAAAAAATCTTTTCCGGTCTCTTATAAAACCTTTAATAATGATTGCAGTATGGAGGTTACGGCGGTGAGAGGTTTTGTACATATTACTCAAAAAATATCTATCATTTCCTTCTTTCCTTATATAAATCCTTGCTGCATCTGATGAACCCGTCAAAGACCTTATGACAGTAAGCGTGTAATGTACTTTCTGTTCCCTTCTCTATCAGCATGTAGAACCTAAATGAGTCTTTATACAGATGAAACTGACATTTGAATGCAGAAGAGATACTGGTATACGTAGGCATTCTTCAAGAAGCCATATGCTCTTACCCAAGAGAAAGGTTATTGCAAACAAAGGCCTTTGTTTTCTCCACTATGAAGTATTGAAAGCTTAGGTATCGGAGGTTTCATTACATATAATCTTTGGAAAATTTGCGGATCGCAAAGCAACGCAAAACGTGCAACTAATAGCCCTATTTATCGCAAACGAAAAGGCAAAATTTGTTTTTTGTCAACGCAGAACAATACGTAATTTTAATGCTGTGGTAAGTAGTAATGAAAAGATGATATTCTAAACTTGAAAGTACTTTCACTTATATTCCCAGAAAAAAGTAATAGAATAAAATTGTTTTTATAATAAAAGAAAGAGTAGGCCTACAGCTGAGGTGTAAGATCAAATCTTTAGGCAACATCAATCAGTTCTTTAATAAACAAATATGGTTTTATTATGAGTGTTCAAACATATATCGACTTATGAAATTTCTTTAGGTTTGAGAGCCCGGACCCATGTCCTCCTTGCATGGGTGCGCACCTGCATTCGGGTTATTATTTAGTTTCTGAGTAAGAAACATGTTCGAAAATAAAGTAAGGGAAATTGTTTACAAGCAGCGTGTGTACTACTGTCACAATTATATGTATTGTTAGAATAATATTGATGCCTGCCGGTCATCGAAGTCAGATCTGCACTGCTGATGATGGTGTTATTACAATAGCCCAATTTACAGATGTTACATACCTCGCACCCCAGTAATTACGAATTGTGCAACGCGACAATAAGTTCTCTTTGGTCGCCACCACAGCTTAGCCTTGGAAATTTATAGATAACACATATAATGTTCGATCTTTACCAAGTTCTCCGGATGAAATACCATTTCCAACGAAGCTGGTACTGATTCTCCGAAAACCTAAATTGCCGCATACAGTAAACATTTATATAGTAATACTCTACCTCCCAATCTATATTTCTACTACTGTGTCTAATTCTTTGTAATTAATAAGATTCTCTCGTTAAATGGTAGTATATTTCTATGTGCGGTTATTTCGTTAAACTTCGTATTATTTCATACGATCTGGTACCATGATAATCGACTTAAATCACCTGATTACACAATCAACTGTGATTGGTTCTTTTCGAAATTGAGGATCGAATCGTATGAACAAATGACCTAGCTCATCACTTGACAGGAACTACGGTACGTGAGAACAATTTAAATTTTTCTGTTACTATAATTTTTATGTAAGTTGTGAATACGTAATTCTCGATCTTAAGAATAATACAATTGACCTTTTCTAATATATGAAAATAGTAGATTGTCCTCTTAAAGGAAATAGTTTATTCTTTCTGACTGTGATATAGTTCTTCGACCAATTAAGAGACCATATTTAATGACAGATACGAGTCCTGAAATGTGGAATCAAATATCATTATTTATATTCAGAAATTTTGGAATATGCTATTCTAACCTTTAGATTATTCAAGGATTGAGTATTAAACTTTTTTAAAAAATACACTTACTTTTCACTTTAATAAAATTGTTTATACATGTATTCTCCATTACAGAAATACTAGCATACAGCCATTAACTAAATTACAATACTTCAACTACTTATTTCAATTTAATATATGCACTCTATCAGTTTAGATTTGAATACAGGTCCCTTCTTCTTTCGGAATGTTATTCTGAAGACCTTTAGTTCATTTGGCTGAAAATAAAACTTAGGTTATACATTTACCTACAATACTATAAGTGAACAAGTTTGTAAACAGAACGCTGCAGCCGAGCTGTTGCGCACCTAATCCTACATTTCCCCACTCCCTTCTCCGCGACAATGATGTTTTGCAGTGTTGCAATCTGCAGGGAGCGGAATGGTCTGAGGATTTTCTACGACATTTGAGTGTAAATGCTGTATATTGACTGTTTTAAATTGTTAATGCATTTTAATATTTTCTCTTTGAATATTAAAAGAATATTAAAAGAGGTTGCTTACCTACTAAAAAAAAGTAAGATTCGGACTTTAAACATTCCCAATTATGACAGAGCTACAAGGGGCCGTGGTGGCTCAGTGGTAGAGCGTTCACCTTTGGTGCGTGGGGTCCCTGGTTCGATCCCAGTTCGCGCCAAGTGAGCTTTGTGGTGGACAAACACCATGTGCGTGGGTTTTCTCGGGGTTCTCCTGTTTACTCTCTCTTTCTTCATTCCACCATTTCACTCATTCCTCATCACACCGTCCCCCTTAGCCTCGATGCATAATCGTGGGATGTTAAACTGAATATTTCACTCCATTTTATTATTACAGAGCTATGGTTAGAAGGAAACATCTTTATATAGGCCTATACAGAATGATGATTATGATGACGTGTTCTGCCTGAAGGCAGGTCTTTGACCTGCAGCAGCTCCCTGTGAAAGGTTAACCCATGGTGGTTTGCTATTGCCTTCCATGAGATGAAAATGACGTCCTAAAGACGAGGTCTACAGTTTAAAGTGAGATCCGAACCACTCGTATCCCCATCGAGCCTGGGATGCCTTGATTACAAGACGACGAGCTTACACATTTATCCACCGTGAACACCCTGCTTTATAGAATAATAAACTTAAATTTATATTTTTACTGAATTGATTAGTGATGCGCACGACACAAATTTTGAAGTTGTCTCGACTCGAAACTATTTTGTAAAAGTGATATCTCGTCTCGAAAAATGTATGTTTCTATTGCAAGAATTTTGTATCGTCTCGAATCTTTTCGTAAAAATTATGTCTCGTCTCGTCTCGATCGTATACCTAGGATGATGATTAAATCAAATATTTTAATTGTAACTGTGCCAAATATTTTGATAAGCACTTCTGGAAGAGGAACTAGCTGAAATAAAAGAAATCGTTGAACAAAGTTTTCTCTACTAATTATCATTGTTATAGTGTTTTTTTTTTTTTTTTTGCACAAGTATCTTCAGCCTTGGAAGGAGAATAATTATTCATTCTTACTGAGAAGGATGGGGGCGCAAAATGTTAAATATTATAACACTTGAGACATAGTTTGTACTAACAATAGACTGAAAGCAGCTTATTTGTTGTCTTATATTGACAAAAATACTTTTGTCAACTCGTCTCATTGAAGTAAGACAGAAATATTTCCCTTTCAGAAAGATGCGCCCCCGTTCTGTATTCGCCCCTGGTTCAGTATCGTAATGTTCTAGTAGGCTCGGCTGTCAGGTCAGTCTTTAATGTGGCATCTAGAAAATTAAGTCATTCGCCTTTTGGTTTCTCTTCGTTATAAAGCTTAATAACGAACATACGTGAATATACTACCGTAGAATACGAAGAGCTACCACCGCAACGCATTTTCAAAAGCGGGATTAAATGAAATGGACCACTGATATGAGAATTACGAGTCGGTACTCTAACGCTACATGGTAATATTTATTTTAGCAGGTGATATTTGTTGTAACATAAGTTTGCTGAGTTAGTATCACTGGAACTTTCAAAGCCAGACCAGTGGATGGAAGAGTAGTGGGGAGGATGGCGGAATACGAAGTGCTCCGTAGCGATCTGCGCATCTTGGTTTGAAACTTGTCGAGTTATAGTTGTTTCCGAGCAATGGTCCGGACAGGGGCACAGTGCGCAACAGGTTCTTTTCTTTTATATTCGTAACTACTTTCTTGTTTCTTGTCTGCACTGCTTCCCATTTTGATTCGGTTTCACATTCAAAGATGTGGGTTGTATCCTTGAACGTCGTTTCTTGGAATTATTTCTGCAGGTTAATGTCTCTTCCTAATTTGTTTATGTTCCATCTTCTATATGGCCTTGATATTTTCTTCGTTGACTCTAACTCATTCTTCATTAACGTATAACTATGGTTCAAATTACGTCTGCTTTTGGGTAGCGTATCTTGTTCACTTGATTTCTGAATGCTTTTTGTGCCAATAGCCTAGTCGATATCTACTTGAGTCTCCTGGTTTCGTCCACTTTTACTGCCTTCGATATGATTGCTTGAAGAGTGTATTTGCTACGGTAAGATTATAGTTTTCTTGCAGAATTATATTAACCACGTGTCTTCCATTTTATTTTCTAGTCCGTGCTCTTCTAATTTATTTTTTTTTCTTTCTCTTAGCCCAGTACATCATTCCAGTTTCCCATGATAATTAGGTTGTTCTTGTGTGGCAAACTCAGTGTTACTTCCTCTAGTTGCTCGTACGTTTCTTCCGCTTCATCGTTTGCGTAGGTTGCTGTGGGCATACTTGAATTATGGCAATGTTACCTGATTCTGATCTTATCTTGACCACTACTATTCTTTCGTTAAATCTTCAACTTTATATTGCTTCGTGATCGATTTCCGTGTTCATGAGAAAGCTATCTGTTTCCTTTCCGCTTACAACCCCTCAATAGATCCTTCTGAAATCTCCCATTCACAACGCATCAGGCCACTGAGCTTCACTGATACCTATAGCTATCTTCATTTGTTGTATCTATTTCTTTAGATTCTCCAGTAGGGTGGTTCGAAAAAAAAATCATTTTTCTATTTCCGGAATGCTATAGTGCGCAAAAGTTGCTATTGGTATAGACAAGGAAAAAAGGATTTTTTTTATTTACATATCTTCCGATCCCGCATCGCCGTTGAAATTTGAAAAATCCGGCAAAACTAAAATAAATTTTCAATATTTTTTTAAAACGACTAAAGAATATAGGACGAGGATCCTATATGGCCTAAAAGTTTCTTCAACTATATAGAAACAACTTTAAAATAAATAAACTATATTTATGTGATATCTTCTGGTCGCACATCGCTGTCAAAAATTTCCAAAATTTGAGAATTTAACAATATTTGTGAATTTAAATGTTTTTTATTATCTTAAAACAAGTAAGATAAAGACTAATCACCACGAAGGGGGGGGGGTGCATTTGAAGTTCCACTTAAATCCACTGTTCCACCCAACCAGCCATCCAATGATTAGGGTGTAGGCTATATTATTTACTATTGTATTAACAAGTTTATAATTTTACAAAATTCATTCCCTACAAATTTCCATTTTCCCCTTTATTGTTGTCCATTACTAATGATTTTAAACTCTGATTTATGCGGGGGCAACGGGGGCTCAGGGATAAAGCGTTCACTTCTGGTGCATGGGGTCCTTGGTTCGATTCCAGCTCGCGCCAAGTTATTTTTGTGGTGGAAAACCACCGTGTGGGGGGGTTTCTCGGGATTTCCCCTCTTCTTTCCAGTTTCTTCATTCCAGCATTTTCATTAATTTCTCATCATCAAAGTCTTCTTTAGCCTAGCCGGCATAAGCACGGGATGTAAAACTTAAAGATTTCATTTTTTTTTTCTGATTTTGTGAAAATGTAGGCACGGATGATCTTGACAATAGTGTAGCTCTTAGGAAGCCGTCTCTAGCACTGTGTCCACACATTCTACTAGTTATTGAATTTGAACCTATCAATTGTGTGATTCCTGAAATAGACAGGCAGACACTCAGCAAAGACCAACTGTATTTACTAGACATATCACAAGTCATCCAGTTAGGGCACTGCTCTGAATACTTTTCAGTTCGTGACTCTGACCCTTTGTTACATTCAAGATGGCTCATTACAGCTAATAGAGTTCTGCGGCTATACATTAGTGTGGAGAGTCCTTCAGATAATGAGGCAAATTGTTACCTTTATCTTAAAGTTATATATGTCTATGAGGTTTGCCATTAAGTTGAGCAGCAATTTGACCGAAAGTCTGCAATATGTTTACGAGACCATTCAGAAAACGCGGTATTTTGCCAGAAGAGCTTAAATAAGTCGTAGACCCCGTTATAGAACGGAATGCTTACTTTGCTCATCCCGAAAATTTGCTTTTGGCAATGGTCATTGATGACAGAAACCACATTCGAAAGCTTAGGTACAGACGACTTTTGAAAGCAAGGAAAGCAACTTTTGAAAGTAATCCTATTAGACATTTTTGCCATCAAACATGAACTTTGTAGCTAAAGATTACGCCGAAATAACACAATGGGATACTTGTAATCTTACTTCTCCTCCTTTCTTAAGACCATTGACTAATGACGAAATAAGGTACTTTATAATCAGACACTAAGCTAGTTATGAATTTCAAGAAGTTCCCATGTCATACTCATGCTGTCGGAAGATGCGTTAAGATTGTGACGGAAGCTTCCGGTATAGTGTGTGGACACAGTGCTAGATACGGCTGCATCATAGCTACACTATTGTCAAGATCATCTTTGCCTACATTTTCGCATAAATCAGAAAATATGAAAAAATGGAATCCTTTAAGTTTTACGTCGCACGTTATGCCGGCTAGGCTAAAGGAGATGGTGGTGATGACAAACGAATGGAATGGTGGAATGAAGAAAGTGGTAGGAAATGGGAGAATCCTTATAAACACCCACACACACGGTGCTTGTCCACCACAAAACTTACATGGCGCGAACTGGGATCGAACGAAGAACCACATGCACAATAAGTTAACGCTCTAGCACTGTGCCACCACCGCCCCCGCATAAATCAGAATTAAAAGTTATTAGTAATGGACAAAAATAAAGGGGAGGATGGAGATTTATAGGGTACGAATTATGTAAAATTGTAAATAATACACTCTAATCATTGAATGGCTGGTTGGGTAGTGGAACTCCAAGTGCAGCCACGCACTCGTGGTGAGTAGTGTCCTTCTCTTACTTATTTTAAGAAAATTTTTTAAAAAATGTTAAACTCTCAAATTTTGCTAAATTCGCAAATTTTCGAAAGCAATGCGCGACCAGAAGATACTATATAAATATAGTTTATTTGTTTTAAAGTTGTTTTTACATACTTGAAGAAACCTTTGGGCTATATAGGGTCATCATCCGATATTCTTCAGTAGTTTTCGAAAAATATTAAAAATTTATTGTTTTTACCGGATTTTTCAAATTTCAACGGCGATGCGGGACCGGAAGATATATAAATAAAAGTTTTTTCTTATTAGGATTTTTCTTGTCTATACCAACACAACTTTTGCGTACTATAGCGTTCCGGAAATAGAAAAAAAAATTACGACCTATCCTATTCCCTAGTTTTTCGCATTGCAGCAGCTATTTACAAGTGCCTATCCCGCAGGGATTTAGCTTGATGACGACCAAAGAGACACAAATAAATAATACGAGGGGGAGTCAAATGAAAACCATAATTATTTTTTTAAATATTATTTATTGGTCACACAGGGTACAGAAGTAAATCACTTTTCAACATAGTCCCCTCCTCGTTCAATGCAAGTCCGCCAGCGCTTCGGAAGAGCCTGAATACCTGCAGAAAAAAAGTCTTTTGGGCGACGGCGCAACCACTCGTGCACCGTGTTGCGTACCTCTTCATCGGAGTGGAACTTTTTGGGTTTCGGTGATGAGGAGTGGCGCCACTCCTTGCTCGCTTGCTTTGTTTCAGGCTGATGGTAATGCACCCATGTTTCGTCACCAGTGTCGATTCGTGACAGGAAGGCATTACCGTCACGTTCAGCACGCCACAAAAGGTCTTTGCACGCATCAACACGTCGCTGTTTCAGTTCAGGCGTCAGTTGTCGGGGCACCCATCTTTCAGACACCTTATGAAACTGGAGAACATCATTCACAATATGATGTGCCGATCCATGACTCATGTGTACACATGCTGCAATTTCGTCTATTGTCACACGGCGGTTTTCCAAAACGATGGCTTCAACGGCTGCAATGGTCTCTGGAGTCACTACGCGCCGAGTCTGGCCGGGGCGTGGAGCATCGGCCACAGACGTAACACCATTTGCAAATTTCCGGCACCATTCATAGATTTGTGGCTGTGACAAACACGCATCTCCATACTGAACCTTCATTCGCCTAAAAATGTAAATCGGTTTCACACCTTCACTTCGCAAAAACCGAATCACAGAGCGCTGCTCCTCGCTGGTGCATGTGGCTAGTGGGGCTGCCATTTTGGAACTGTTGTTGCGCCGGTGTTTGTGCATCTGCCGGCTGCTGCCACCTAGGAGACATCCGGCATACTATCGTAAACAGGCATGCCAACTTACAGCTCACTGGCGCCATATGCGGATTTTTATTTCTACTTTTATGGTTTTCAGTTGACTTACCCTCGTATATTGCAGCATAATTAAAAACCATCCACTGCATCAGATTAGCAACGAAGAAATATTTTTTTTTCTTGAAAATTACGCATCAGAGTTTATCCTGAAGCTTGATATTTTCTTAAATGTCAAAGTAATCTATCAAATGATGTGTATCCCAACTTGAATAATAACAGGGTTCAACAAACAGTTTTAGAGTGAATAATAAGTTGGACGTTTAGAGTGAATAATACGTATGTCATTAACTATACCTTGCTAGCGTCAAAATGAAAGGCTTGATGAAGATATATTTGAGTATCAGTTTCATCTTAATACATAATGTGGTTATCGTACAGCTGTGACAATTTTTGAATTTACAAAAAAAAAAAAAAAAAAAAAAAAAAAAAAAGAAAGAAAGAAAGAAAAGAAAAAATTGTTCTCTTCTTATTTTCTCGAGAACTATGCATGAGAATTTATCCTCATACATATGATTTTGATCAGCTTAATGAAACCTACCAATTGGTATATGTCTCATTTTTGGATATTTTGGTCGTTAAACACGAATAATAATGTATAATGGTACAAGTGGCGAGTAAAAAAAAAAATTAAGATTGAAGGATGTGTGAGTGAATAGTTTAAAATAAGTGGGCCAACAGTTTCGTATAAGATAATAAAGAAATGTTAAAGCAAGCAAGCAAAGTGATATTTGCTTACAAATCGCATTAATACAGGGGGATGTGAAACACAAGCGGTATCTTTTGTGAGTTTTTAAAAATAATTTTCTGTTTGCTTGTCATTAATTTTATAACTAATTGCAACTATTGTTTTTTTTTTTTTTTTTTCGAAATAGTGATCATTAATCTTTATAATCCTTTGTCGTAAATTTGCATCAAAACTAAGAAGTTATTTGATTAAATTCAAAACATTCAATGACGTTCATTGTTCTTGAACTTCTTTACCTTAATTAAAAATAACATCTGACAAACGCAAATTACTTTTAATAAATAATAGTGTTATAATTTTGGCAATGTATTATTGCCTTCATCATGAAATAAAAGCTGTATTATTTAGATTGTAGTTCATAATGGGTCTGATAAAAGCAATGATACGTTACCGAAACCATAACATTATTATTTATTTAAAAAAGTGATTTGCTTTGATCTGATTTTACTTTTTAATTAAGTCAAAACATTAACCCGAAAACATTACCAATTTTTCCGTGACTCCTAATTGTTAAACTGTGTGAAGCTAGAAGTGTAACTGTCTATCTAAATTATATTTTCAACCTTGTTCTACTCCAATTTGGATCTAGGATAGACAAACGACATTTGTTTCATGTTTCGAGGCTAACGGTGGCTCACTAGCAGTGCTTTTATACTTGGAGCGCGGGTTCCTTGGTTCTATCCCACTTTGTACCAAGTAGGCTTTGTGGTGAACAAATACAATATGCGTGGGTTTTCTCGCTGTTCTCCTGCTTCCTCTTACTTGCTTCATTTCACCATTTAATTTGTTCTAATCATCATTGTCTCTTTTACTCTACACGGCATATCCGTGGGACGTAAATGTGACAGATCTCTTGTTCCACGATCCATTCCTTTTTCGTAATCAAACCACTTCAACAGACTTCCGTTATAGCTGCAAGCTGTTTGTTTGGGTTTTCATTCTCTCTCATATGCTTCGTCTCACATATTCCTTCAATTTAACCGATACTTTTCGTATCAAAGAGAAACAAACGACACGTAAAATGATATACAGAACTTTTCGGCACATATTAATCACCGTAGTATTGTAACTTGTGTGCTTTTCTAAGATCTTCAGATGATTTAGTTACAATTTGATTTTTGGTTTTTATATACGGTACCTTACCATAGATCCAAGGAGGTGATATGCTGTTTCCCTTCTTCTCCTCCGTTTCCTATGTTTTGTACTCCCCAATTCATTTTTGTGCTAGTTGCGCAATAATGTGAAGAAAGTTGGGATGTTCAGCGTACAAATATTTCAAGTCACTTTTAGCATTTGATACTTAAGATTTGTATCTGAAACTCAGCGCTTAAATGGTTCAAGCACAGATATTGCAAATGGCTCTCAAATATTGTATCAAATGTTTCAGCAAAGTGGAATTTGAACGTGTACGATACCAAGTTTTATGCAGCTTTTGGATTTGTTACATTTGATACAACTGTTCTAAAATAAAACATGTTCTATTTCTATCCAACATTGCATCAAACAAAACAAAAGAAAATCACTGTACAGTGGTACGCTGAACGTGTACAACAGAAGCCATTGAATTGTTTATTGATGCCTACAAGCAACATCCTGTTTTGTATAAGTGTAAACTTAAAAATATTATAAAGGTAACCAAGACAGTTCTGTTTCTTTTTCACCCACCACCTTCAAACATCGATTTTTCACCTAATACGTACCTGGAAGATCAAAAATAGTCCCCATCAACATCGACGACCTTCTGTCAACGTTCTCGAAGGCTATGGATTCCATCGCGGTAGAACTTGGTATGCCGTGAAGCGAAGAATGTATCAAGTGTATTTTGCACCTCTAGTAGGGATTTGAACTCCCGTCCTCTAACGTAATTGTCCAAGGAATGGAACAGGTGATAATCGGAATGTGGAATGTCCGAGGAATGTGGCGGATGCAAAAATGTTTCCCATCTAAGGCGCAGAATGATGTCCCGGGTCATCCTAGCCACGTGGGGATTATCGTTGTCCTGCGCAGGAAGACCCCTTTGCGATTCAGATGTTCTGGCTCCAGAGCTTTTAGTTTTTCTTGAACACGACTCAACTGCTGACAGTACACAGTTGCATTGATACTCTGACTAGCTTTTAGCAGTTCCAGATGCACGATGCCGCGAGCAGTCTACCAAACACACAGGATGACCTTCTTCTGGTGCAATGCTGGTTTCGGCTATTTTGGAACCAGCACTGCATGAGATGCTAACCAATGACGAAGGAGCAGTGGAGTTTTGTGCAGGACTCACTTCTCATCACATGTCAACACCCTGTCCAGAAATAGCTCCTTCCTCAGACGAGACTCCAAAGAAACACAGATGTCTGCTCACGTTACTTTCTGGCCCGGAGTCAAATCATGTGGGACCGATCAACCGAAGTTCTAGTGCTTCCCAAGTTTAGGGTGACCAGATTCTGACAAGCGAAAAGTAGGACACAAATACAATAGTATGTGATAGTTTACTGAGTGCGTCTGCAATACTCATGTCCTTATTTCATTTAACGTTAATCTTAAGTTAATCATTAATTTTTGTTAAAAAGAAAAGTACCTAACGAAAGTATCTTGCTTTTGTGAATGACAAAGTAAAATATTTTTATAAGTGAAACTTTGTGTAGGGGTAAAGACATCTTTTTTTTTTTTTTTAATCGATTTTTGAAGCGTAGGATTATTTTATTTTAACAAATTAGGGAAAATTTAGACGGGCAAGAGGGAATTTCTACTTTATTTGGCTAGCATCACTGTCGTATGTTTAAAAATAAATCTTTCCTACCTTACTGATATCTCAACAAGCCCATATCAGTGTCAGTAGAAACAATGTGTTGCACAGCAATCGTTTGTTGGTTGTTTTCCTTCCCTAATCTGTTGAGGAGTTTTAAAAAACACAGCGATTCATCATTCAGGAAAAGAGTGCCTATAATTCAAAATGTGAATAAAAAATTAAATATTGCAAATAAGTTAACTCAGGACATTTAAAAAAGGATATTTCTCGATTTTCTAGGCGCCTTCGCAACTCGCAGTCAGCTCTTTGAAAAACAGTACTGTACTGCGAAAATTAGTACGTCTGATCACCCAACCAAGTTGATGTATGTGTTGCCGAAAGGTTTCTCCAATCACACTGAATTGTAGATCCAATTCCTCACCTGTCTGGCCAATGTTTGCCTCCATTGCTGCTTTGTCCTTAAGCTTGTTAAAATACCGCTGCACTATCCGCGTAGTCACGACACCCTCACCAAAGGCCTGACATATCTTTCGTGCCGCTGCAGCGGCGTTTGACCCCAGTTTGAACTTGAACAAGATACACGCCCTTATGACGCTCTGTGGAGGTCCCATATTCACTCTGTCCTTAAGCAAGTTCATGGTGTAATTGAGCTGCTACAAATAGGTAGTATGTTGGATATACCCACACCAACAACTGACCTTCGCCTTATCTCCATTGGAATCAACTCGCGGTGTGAGGGCCAATTGAATACAGACCTCTACAAAAAAACGACAGAACTTTCTTGGTTACGTTTATACAATAAATGCAAACATAAATAAGTCTTGGAAAATTTGGGCTGAAGTTAGGCTGGCACGGCCAGAGACTACAAGTTGGTAAGATGCACGGATCACATTTCCGATTTCTCGTTTATTTTAAGGCTGACGGCTGAAACAGCTTACTTTTAAATAACTGTCTCAAGCAAGTACCGCGTTGCACTCTATGCCTACCAAAAAATACAACAATTAAATGAAGAAATGTAAACAAATGAGCAACAAAATTAAGTTAGGATTTGAAAATGAAAATGAAATTAAATCTTTGAGTTTTATGTCTCACGGTTAATCGTTTGTAGTGCGTGTAAAAGTTTTAGCCAACTTATTTGACCAAATGACTATCAAAGATAAGTTTGATACAACATTTGACGGAAAACTATGACCGCTTAATAATGTAAAGAAACAATGTTTACTATTCCATGTATTTAAACAGAGCGCACAGGTCTCTTTTTCTTCCGTCTTTCATAATTGGACTTGAATTCCTTGTGCTCTGAATGGCCCATTTGGTAAAGCCATAAACACACATCATGTTACAGTCCAGAATTTCTTGTCCTAACATATCTTGCATTTGTTTATAAATATTTTAATTTTATTTGCATTTATTAACTTTCTTTTGTAGTTGGCTACTGTAAACGTTATCTGCACCGCTTTCTGCTTGATAATGTCCTGGATTATTGCTGCTGTAAATATGTACATAGGTCTAATTATTTGTTACGTTAGTTAAACTTTGTGTTACACACAATTAGAACATTTATACTAACGTTTGCCATGTTCAGAAATTGTTAACAGAAAATTGAGGATGATTTCAACAAATCATAGCCTATACACGTTTCTCCTTAAAAATGAATACATTATTTGACAATATAGTTGATCTAGTCACCTTTTCTATTTTTATTTATGTGAAAAAATTTATAAACCTTATTTTCTTGTTTTATTCTTTCCAGGGTCAAGAAGAAGAAGAAGATTGCTTTAAAATTTCTTGTAAATTAAATTAGAAAAGTTATCTGTTATTGTTTTCAATATAAAATATGGCAAGTCATGCAAAAATTATACATTTGTTGTATTTAGTAACCGGTTTAATTAATATCTAAATCTTTAAAAGTAATTTTGTGAGAATGAATTGTAATTTACAGGAAATGTTTAACTAAAATCCTTGTTCCATGGATCTACGTAACATAATGTCCCTTAACTTTACAGTTGCAGAAGATCCTGCATATATTAATAGCCAGTGGCGTATTTAGTGGGGGGGCTTCCGGGCTTAAGTCCCCCCGAAATCTTACTTACTACAGTAAAGTATATGAAATATCTTGCAGAATTTTCACATTTTCAGGCAAATCCCCCCCCCCCCGAAAGTTAGCAAATCCCTCCCCGAAACAAAATCGTAAATACGCCACTGTTAGTAGCCCTGTCATTCATAATTCTCTTGATGCTCACTCATAATTACGTATCATCTTTAGTAGGTCACGGAAATAAACTGTTATCCTAACACTGTATTATAAAACTGGAGCTTAATCAATACCGAAGTCAAGATGTACATAAGCGACTATGTATACTGTTTCTGCGGATATTGAAATACGATTAAAGTTTCATGAAATGTATAAATATATTCCATGAAAGGCAAATCCTGTGTTAGTTATTGATGAAGGTTATTACAGTTTGCTGCTGCAGCGTCGAATTAACTTAAATGTGCAATGATTGTGCCAATTGTAGTAGTCGTCTGGAATACTATGCGCCGAAGCATATTCTTATTACTTCCTGATTATTTTTAAGTCAATACAGCTGACATTTCTTAAGATTTTCATGTTATAAACATCTATTTATCTGAGAGTGTTTTTGTTATTTCGAAAATAGGTGTCAATGATAGAGTACTTACATGACAATCGGTTCTGGTAATCGCTGAAACTCAGATCGCATCGCGAGCTTGACATCTTCTCGAGGTCTTATTAAATGTTTAAGTTCATAGTCATCCGTCATTAGCCTTCTTGCGAAGACTCTACGAGAGCGGGTTTAATGCAATTACTGACATCACACTGGTCTTATTCAGGACTTCAAGACCGTAGCAGCATCAGGGGACAATACTTTTTTTAAAACGGGATTTCGCAGAGCGCTGTTACGGGGGTTCGATGTCGAGGTTTGTTGTTGGCAGGCAGGCGGTATTCGAGCTACTTGTCTTTCTATCCATATCACCATGACATTCTAAAACTAAAAGATACCAAAGAAATTAAATATATTTTTTAAGACACACACAGTTCCTTCTACCAGGGAGATTAGCACTATTGAACATTTACGTAAAGGATTTCGATCATTTACAGTTTCGAGTACAGCTTAGCTTAAAATGAGAGGATAGTTACAAGTTAAAACGATTCCTCCGTTGGTACAATCCCTGTATACAAAGCATCACATACAACAAAAATAATTCATTATTTTACGTCTGTTCTCTCGAAGCGCTGAAATTAATTTTATGGATATAAAACCTCAAAAATGGCGAAGATGAATATATATTTCAATACATTGCTTCGTAGACAACTACTTTAATTAGCAACGACGATGAAGGGAATGGACGTGGGAGGATTTCGGTTATACCACTGTCTTTCTAGATCGGCTAAACATGATTTTTTCTGTGATGAAACTACTCATTGAAATGACTACATGCATTTGATATAATTCAATAAATTATACATTAGTGAAGCACATGTATTTGGTAGTAATTGGATATCATGTGTAAACATATCATTTGGTACGTGACAATATTGGTTTGACAACGTATACGACATAGAAAGTTCGAGGAAGCGGTAATTTAGTTACACATCTTAACTGTACATCTTCATTCCATATAATTAAAAAAAAAAACATGTTTAGCAGAAAGACTCCAGCAATTTAAAAAAAAAATCTTACAATTTCGGTAGTTTCTGTTCACATTATGTTAGATCAGGTTAGTTTAGGTTAGGTTAGGCTAATTTCGGTTATGTTAGATTACTTTATGAAAGATTATAATAGTATAGGGGTCCAGCACAATTTTCGAAAAAATGATAGAATTTCCCTTATTTCTTTTAATATTATTTTATTTTAGGTTAGTTCAGGTTAGTTTAAGCTTAGTTTAATTTAGGATCGATTTGGTTAGGTTATGCTAGGTCAAAGTGCATCTTCCCTTTCTCCTGTAAATTTTGTATTTTTAAAACTCTTGATTTAGTACCAACTGATAACTTGATCCACATCCACAATTCTTATTTTATAAGACCTTCACTCATGAACTAAACTATTGTCATGCACATCCTACTTCACCAAACAGCCAGTTAGGCATCAACAACAACGTAGACCTTCGTTCCTTAACGTAGACATGGCTGACAAGAAGATGAATAGTTTCTCATGCTATTAAATGCAATGGAAAGGAATTGAAGATAAAAGTTGTCCAACGCGTAGCCGGAAGAATCCTGAGTTGCCGGCTGAAGGTGTAGCTCAAGCAACATAATGCATCCAAATCCGGAAGATGGAGTGCCTGTAACCAAAGGAATCGAACACATAAGTATGCTTGCAATTAAACATATGATTATACAAAATATAAAACAGTTAAATATCTAGCATCATTACAAATTATCTGTGTAGATACATGATTTTAACTACATTCTCTTCCCCCATTTTTTCCCCGCGGATTTCTTCAATCCCTCTACGAAGTAGGAGTTGCAGAGAAATGATAAGTAATGCAAAGCATCTTGATTGTAGGCTGTTATTATCTTGATTGTAGCTTGTTATTATTCCTAGTATTAGGGTAATTACGTGTCAGTACAGTGTTGATATTAGCTTTATTAATAAGTTGATAGGCTTCTCTTTTGTAATTACTTGGGCCTGAAACATAACTGTAGATGAAGTATTTAAGAATATGCTTACGTTTTACTTTAAATAGTGTGTATCTAGGTATATTTGTTGTTACGCAGTTCGTTATGCTTGTACTGTAGTGATTGGGAATAGCTTATATAAATTGCTTTGTGAACAGAACTGTTTATATTTTATTCGCTCTCGTAGACACATATTATGTTTCCGTAGGTTCATTATCTTAAATTATATTTATATAACTATGTATTAACGTTACACAATATTCATTTAACTTTGTATCTTCATTAATAACACGAATAAATTATATTGAATCTCTTTAATTCTCCTTCCTTATTGATTATATTTAATTTAACTAACTCTATGGCCTATGGAACCCGAAGGTTCAATGCCGCGGTCACAAAATATCTCCACTGACTTCTATCCTTAGCCAACTGGATCCAGTTTTTACTTTGTATTCCTGTTTCTGCGAGATCCATGTTAATATTGTCCTCCCATCTGCGCCTAGGTCTTCCTAATGGTCGTTTTCCGATTAGTCTTCCAGTCAAAACTTTGAAAGTGTTTCTACTTTCTTCCATTCTAGCTACATGACCTGCCCACCTAAGCCTTCTAGACTTGATGACCCTAACAATGTTCGGTAAACCACATAAATTATGTAGTTCCTCGTTATGAAGTTTCCGCCATTCATCAGTCCCATTCCTCTTGGGTCCGAACATTCGTCTTAGGATCTTGTTCTCAAACACTTTCAGTCTATGTTCCTCCCGTAGAGCAAGCGACCACGTTTCGCAACTGTAAAGGACAACAGGAATGATTATAGTTTTATATATTTTAAGTTTCAAATTCCTCGATAGAATATTTAATTTAACATATCCTAATACCATAACACCAAGCAATTACCAGCTGATAGATCTATCATAAGTTTCCCGTTAGTAAGGTGGTATTACAGGTAAAATTACATCTGCAGTATATCCTAACCCTGGGTGCTGAGGTAGGAACCATTAAGCGCGCGCCTGCCCATACTACCCTCGATTAATAAAACCATGTCCCGGGTGTATTTTGTAGGAGACTTACAGGGTAGATTGGAGAAATGTTCCCATCGGAATTCATGTAAAATTGATTTAAATGGAAAGTTCTCCGCACCTCAATGTGTATTGTACTAATTTTTGCGACCCATACGGGTAATATCCTTATTTATGTGCCTTCATATATCCGGAATTCAATCATACACTACTATAACGCTCGGACATAAAATTGCCTTTAATTTCTTAAATGCAACTGAACGTGAATGTAGGCATATGCAAAACAAATTGGATCAAGTACTGCTTCTCTGACACATGTTACCCACTCCGGCCGCCATCTTGGGTTTCATTTTCGGTTTTTCAAATGGGAATAAGTACATGCGATACATCAAATTTATGTATAATTTTCTCAGAAATGCATTGGTGTAGTCCGTTTTACCGTAGCTTATACCGTTTGGAAGGTATTGTATATTAAATCCCTCTAGATACTTTGCGAATAGACATTGCAGAGTAATATCAGTTACGCTTACGTTTTTGATGTTGACAAAACAAAGCAATTTCTAACTGAAAAAATACTGTAGGTATAAACAAATTCTTTATAACATTGGTGTCATAATCTTATTATATTCATTTGAGTGATTGTTATTACTTTCTTGTTATAACATAAGAAGGAAATATTGTATTAGGTTTAAAATGCCTAATGAAAATCCAGATATGACCAGATTTGAAGACCTACGATTTCCGTATTGACGTCTGTGTGTCTGTGTGTATACGTTCAGAGAATATTTCGTCAACGATAAATTACGTAAAAGATTACATATATATATATACACGGGACCCTGCACAACTTTCTATTTGGTTCAATATTCGTAAAGTTCCTGACATTTAACTGTAATACCTTCCGAACGGAACAAGCTACGGTCAAACTGACTACACCGATGCATTTTCGAGAAAATTATTCATAAATTTGATGTATCACTTGCACCTATTCCCATTTGAAAAAACGAAAGTTTAATCTAATATGGCGGCCGCGGTGAGTAGCATGTCAGAAAAGCACTACTTGATCCAATTTGTTTTGTATGTGCCCACATTCATGTCCAATTACATCTAAAAAAACTAGAAGAAATTTTGTGTCCGAGCGTTATAGTAGTGTATGATTGAATTCCGGAGATACGAAGGCCCATAAATATGCAAATTACCCGTATGGGCCGCTAAAATTAGTACAATACACATTGGGGGGCGGAGAACTTTGCATTTGAATCAATTTTACACGAATCCCGAGGGGACACTTCATAAATGTAACTTGTTAGTGGAATAGTTTGAAATTGAAATTAGTGAGAGGAAGACAGGGAAGATCGCTTACTTGTACTGAGTACATCATCATTAGGACCTGGATTTTTATGTTTCCATGAATATCATTCTGGCCTCGTTAAACAATAGTTTAAACTGTTTTAGGATTTTATTAATTTTTAATACGATTTTCTTGATATTGTTTCTGTTCACTGAAATTATTGCAAAAAGTTTCTTTTTAAGCAACGTACATAAATACAACATAATTTGATCAAAGTGTAATTGAGAAGTATTTATGTAAAATGCAGCAAAATGTTCATTTTAGATTGAATTTTACAATGCACAACCACGTACATGTTAAAATTATCTGCTGTGAAAGACTTTGTATTATCCATTAAAACGTTTCTGTAACAAGAAAATGTTTATTGCACACAACATATTTATATGAAGGTAATGTTGTGCCAAGAAATTGTTTATATGAAGCTAATGAGACAAGCTTCAGAAATGTCATCCTTTTCAGTCCTCATAGTAGGTATCCATGTATATACGTACTACTCCTTGAAGAGCTGTAGTCACTTCTTTCATTTTTGCATATCCTAGATTTACTTCAGAATTCGAGAAAGCTTCGAAGAGAATATATTGCCCACTAATCCTGGTAAATCTTTCCTTGAACATATTGCAGTTACGTTCATCGCTTCGTCTTGTGAAAGAGCTGAAGTCTTGAGGTGTTCATTGGAAGCAGGTAAGTCAATGAAGTTGGCTTTGATGAAAGCAAGATTAGCGATGTTTTTACTATTTTGAAGAACATTCTTTGCCTTCGGTATATAAATATCTTTGGTGCTGTCGAATTTCTCTATGATACTTATTGTTCCTTACAATGATCGGCATAGTACAATGCTCCTAACAACCGAGTTTCCAAGTAAATGATTATTGATTCTGGAGGAAGAAATATTTTTAGCATCGCCTTTCTGGATGCCTGAATTCAGCTAGCTGATTTTTAAAAATCTTGGCAGAACAACGTATATCTTGTTTCTTCCTTTAACCGATGTCAGTTGTATGCGAGACACGTTACATGGGTTATGTTTACGGAGAAACTTGTTAAAATCTTTCTTGATTTTAACATGTGGACGACAGTATCGCTAAGTAGAAAACAAAGCTATTCATTTATGTCCTCTGTATGTCACAAAATATGTAGAGCTTCTCTAATGACGAAAGCAATTGTGCTGTGATTTGTTTTCTCTAGTTCCGTCCGTCTCACTTTCGTTTTTAGTGCTAGAGAGTGCACCAACATTTGGATGTTTATGATACAGTAGCAACCTTAGTTCATAACACTGTATAACAAATCTGATATGTTTCATTTAACATGCAGACTTGAAATATCCAGTAAACAGACGTTATGCCATTTAAAAAAATATAATTTTATGCTGAGTTGGTAACACTATTAACCGGTTGTATCGAAAACTATGTCAAATAATATCCTCCTGTCGATATTTACGTGGTACAGAACTTCAACCTTTTTCGTGTATTAGTTTAAAAGTTACAAGCTCGCATCAAAATAAATGGTCCACCCTAGACTGTATACGGATGCAGGTCCTTAATATCCGATGCCAATGTTGTTCATATGTGGAGACCTTTCAACGAAACACGCTGTATTTTTTAATCAGTGCATATACGTATGATGATAAAATGAAATTGTAAGAGATTTTATCTACATTGAATTATTGAATGTTTTGTATTTGGTTAGTTGTTAGGATTTGCGTTTCGCTTCCCTTTCACCATCAAGATTATATGAGACGTGGACGTACATCTTATCGTGGGATCAGGACCACATGAGCTCTCGCCAGGGATCGAACCCAGGTCTCCTGCACCCAAGCAGTATCCTTGTTTATAGCCCTGAGGAAGTTCTGTTGAACCCTAAGGAAAGAGTCTGGGCAGACCAAAAGGAAGTTGGAAGGAGAATGCAAACGAGGATCTTGAGGAGGTGTGTAATAGTAGTGTAGACTGAATTAGCTTAGAAAATGATTGAAAACAATGGGAGATGTATTTCTGTAACTACAGATCATAGATCCCTGTATTTTATATTCATTTAAAATATCAGTGCAATGTTCGGAAATAATTGTATGAGTGTGGCATTTTATTAGAGATGGCTATGATCCTCCACCCTCCTAGAACATAGGAGATTTTTCTAGACAAGTGGTACGAGTAAATCTACTTTACTGTATTTTATTAATAATAAGTACCTAGATATTTACGATATTTGATTGTATAATTTGTATTCTATATCAGAAAATTGATGGTTTATTAAGATGAGTACTACCTAACAATAGTAATGCTGTACAACAGCTCCTCTGGCTCCGTTGTTGCAAAGATTACCTTAAAAAGAAATGAAGCATAATGTTGGAGATGAGATAGGGCTTTTTAATTTTGCGAGAAGAAATATCACTTGCCGAGACAAAACAGTCTTAACTATTTTCTCGTAGGAAACCTTAGGGTGCCATTGATATCATTCTTTCATTTATAAAGCTATTTTGAAGCCGTACTTATGTTTGAAAGAGTAATTGACAACCAAATAAATTGGCCTTACGTCTACGAAAACTTAATTTACGTGTGAAAACTCTATATGCAGATGATCTAAAATTCGGAAGATCTGTTAGCAATGTCAATGACTCGGTATCTCTACAAAATGATATCAATGCTGTTTCCAAATGGTGTCAACTCAATGATCTGAACCTTAATGTATATAAATGTTTTATAATGTCATAGGCCTACTCGCGAAAGAACACACCTCTAAAATTTAACTATTGCATTGGTAACGCTAATATTAAAAGGATCGAAATGTTTAAAGACCTCGTGGTCATCTTTGACACAAAATTAACATTTTCCAACCATGTTGAAAAAATTGTGAACTAAGCTTATAAAAATCTAGGGTATACGATAAGAACTGGAAGGGATTTCAGAAAACAAGACACATTAAAAACGATATATGACGCAATCGTTAAATCGAAACTAGAATAGGGGCCTACGCTGCCGAAATCTGGAACCCTGTAAGTAAAAAATATAGCCGCAAAACAGAAATGATAAATCAAAATTCGCAAGGCACTTAGTTTTCAAGAAAACAGGCATATATCCTAAATTTGAAACATATCAATGTTTAACTAAACAACTGAACACTTCATCCCTTGAGAGCAGAAAATAGTTCGGTTACTCTTCCTTCTATGTTAAATTTTAAACAACAAAATTCAAGTGTCCCAATTACTTAAACTTCTGAAATTTAAAGTTCATAACGTTAGAAGACGTGAAAAAGCTGGCTTATTTTACTGTGGAACATTACGAACAAATATGATGAAAAGCTCACCTATTTGGAGCATGTGTGACTTCTACAACAAACTTTGCGTGGTTGATCCAAGTACTGATATATTCAGAATGCCCTTCTCTAAATTTTAAAAAGTATTAAATTCTTTAAGTGTCATAATCGATTATTAGCCATTCATTAAAATTATTACTTGTCTGTTTATTCTACTGTTGTTAAGTTTATTTATTTTGTTAATACTGTAAATCGGTATCTTTACCTGTAGTATTCATTCATTTCTCTGTAAATAAACTCTATAATATTGTTTCTTACGCTTGGAGTATTCCAACCCCTGAGCCCAATCCTAGTCACGCCATTACATTTAACTACTTGTATATAAGACAGTTTCTTACAGTGTGTAATTAGATAGAGCGAACGTCGTTTTCTATTTTGTGAGCAATCCTTAAAGCTCTAAGAAGGCGAGAACCACACACAAAAATCAGAGGAGAGAGACAAAAAGAGAGAAACACGTTGTTAGTAGGAATTATTTTAGGCACTTCAAATCCAGCTATTTTTGAGTCGTTGAGTCATTGAATCAAGAAAAGGATTTAAGAAAACAAGAAAAAGAAAGTGTTTAACGAGGTTGAAAATATCACAGTTTAAAAATAAGAAAAGCCTATTACGGTGTAACAGCGGTTAAGTGTCGAAACGTGGAATAACTACTAAATTCCAGAGTATTGTATCTTGAAATAAACAATGTACTGTTAGTCAAAAGTAAAAACTGGAACAAAAAAAAAAAATAATTTGTTATAATTACTATCTTCGCACATCATTTGTAATTATTATTATTACTATTAAATTATTATATGACATGTTAGTAATCTACAGATCGCATATGCTGAAATTGAATTTATAAAGAATTCCGTGTGTAAGCAGATGCTTCACTGTCTCAATAATAGATTCAGAGCAGTGGTGACTCTGTGGTTGGGCTCAGTTCTGGTGCTTGGGATCCTTGGTTCGTTCCCAGCTCGAGCCACAGGGGTGCCCACAAAGGGGGCCTATGACGCAAACTGCGTCATTGAAATATTTCGGGGGGATTAAAAATCTATATAAATATGTTTTGAGGGGGTGTAAAAATTAATCGAAAAGATTTTTTTTTCATGGAAGAACACCTACGGATAGACAATTGGGGGGTGCGTCATGGACATAAGGGGGGTGAGCACCACTGTCGAGCCAAGTGGGCCTTATGATGCACAAATACTGTAGGCGTGGATTTTCTCGGGGTTCTCTCGTTTTCCTCTCACTTTCTTCGTTCTACCATTTCGTTTATTATCATCATCGCCGTCTTCTTTAGCCTCGGAGTATGATCATGAAACGTTAAACTCAAATATTATTATTATTATTATTATTATTATTATTATTATTATTATTATTATTATTATTATTATTATTATTATTATTAATAATAATAATAATAATAATAATAATAATAATAATAATAATAATAATAATAGTTTCTGTCTCCTTCCTTAACCCTCTATTCAAACCAGAAATGGAAGAAATTATTTATAACATATATAAATTCTTACGCTATAGCTTATGAATCAAGTTAATTCATAGTGACATTAAAAAGCTCATCATTGGATCTTTCCTATACATACGAAATCAGTGAAGTTTGCTTTCTTCAAGGTTTAGAAAGTAGATCTCTTCCTTGGGGTTGAAATGCATTAAGAATAAAAAGTGAGAATCAACGCCAGGGTTATAATCGAAGAGCATTTTCAGTAGACAACACGAAATGCAACACAAGGACTTCAAACCATTCTCTGATAATCGTGATTTCAGTTATGAGGCCCAGAATTCGCATCCATAACATGATGAATAGCTCCCAGCTCCTTTGTGCCCATCTTGTTTTAGTAATTATTCAACGTTTGAGCACTTAACTGTTTGACATCGTAATAGGCTTTCATACTGTGATATTTTACCAACGTTAAAGCTCTTTATTTATCTTATTTTCTTAATTTATTTTCTAGAAATTTCAGCTTCAAAGTGTTACGCTACACGAATCATCTCGGTTCACTCTAGAGATAACCGAAATGCTCAACGTAACGAAGATCTTAATGTACTTGGGTGAAATTATGCACTGATAATCCTGAAAAAGTTGGAGACACCTGCACAACCAGCATCATCAGGCTCGTTTATATTCTGACAGCATGGAAGTGAAACATTGTCTTACCAAAAATAAATATAGATATAGAATACCTTTCTTATTGTATATTTTACACACACTGCACAGTCCTCTTTTAGCCTTCGATTAACCAAGAAAAGCATATCCTTATCCCAAGTACAAAATCTGGAGTACAAAAGAGAAGCATTTAGTTCTTAGCAAGTCGAGTTCTCAGTGATATTAGAGCAGTGCGCGCGGGAATCTTCAATTGGTTCTAGATATTGGACATTTAGACCCACTCCGACCTACAGAATATCAACCTAATAATTAACATTGGAATACCAGTCATATGTCAACTAATTTATCTATAAAAAAGACTGTGGCAATAATGTGCCCCTTCAACATATTTCTCGTGCAAATATCACGATCATCCAATATCAAATAGTTTTTTTTTTTTTTTTTTTTTTTTTTTTTGAAAACTCGGAACTCTAACTATAAAATTATCAAGGTAAACTGAAATTTATACAAGTTGATCAATTGAGTGTATTTATGATATAATATGATAACGGGTTCAGCTACCACAATAAGTTTCTTAAAGTTATTGGAATTTGTTAAAACGTGGTTTATTTATTTGAGGATTTCCTATCACTTCCATTGCTTTGTACTAAAATAGATCAAGAATGAGGTGATAAATTAATTTCATTTTAAAATATGTATTGCAGAACAAATTTTGCATATTCTTAATATACAGAAAAGAACATCAATCTGTTAGTAACGATTATATGCAATCTTGAAAACATTTAAGAGTTACGGGTTATATAAAATATAGGCGTAACTATCCAGAAATTCTTAATCCTTATTATAAATACGATGCGCCTCAATCGCTGTCACGCTAATTTCAAACATCCATCACCGCTGGTCTAGTAGCGAGCGCGTGTGCCTTAGCTGCACGTGATCCCAGATTTGATTCCCGGTGGGAAAGCACAAAAAACTTAATTTCACCCTCATCTACTTTCATTAATCATCCATCCTCTTTATTCTGAAGGTCATAATTAGGGTACGTTAAATTAAACAAATCGTTTCATTGTTTGCTCATTTGCAATAATTTAAAGTCAGCATAATAGCTGTCGCAACCTGTGCTGCCTTCTACCAGACGCCAAGAGATTACCGTGAAAGAAATTAATGTACAAGTAATTTGGAACAAGTAGACGGTTTGGTGCGAACAACAACAACAACAATTGTAAATTTATGTTATATAATTACGGAGATGTAAATTTATGTTATAGAGGACAATATCACTAAAATGCCTCAAGAAGTTATTTCCACGGCCTAAAGACGAACACATTAAGAGGCTGAATCCTACCAGTTGTTAGTGCCGAATGGTTTCTATTTTGAGTTCTCTTATTTTCGTAAAATAGGTTGAAAAGTTGTTTAATTGTAACCACTCCACGAATCTAATAACAAAATGGATTTTGTATTAGACGCTCGGAGAAAAACCTCTTGAAACCATGATCTCACAAGATGTGATATTAATTTTCCCGAATCCGATGCTTTCACAAGAACATTTTCAGATTAAAAGAGGTTGTTTTGGACTATAGGGCCAAATATCCAATTCTTCTTCTGCAAAATAATTAACAACGGTGATAACAGAACACCATTTTTCAGAAATTAAAGGTTGTATGGTGTAGCTATGATTCATAGAATTTATTGACTGTGCCACACTTTCTACTGTTTGTGTCTCTGTAAACGATATAGTGAGAGATGCAGAGACTCACTGTAATCAAGCATCCCATTAAAATGAGTACAGAAAGGGGTTTCAAATTGGTCAGCAACCTCCTTGCAGTAATCTCTGCCAACTATAATCGTTCTTGGCTAACTGCAGATAATTTCAAACCAGAAGACATTTTGTAATTGTAATCACTATGTTGGATCTGCCATTTTGAATTTTGTAATTTTGAAGTCAGATACTGAATCAACTGTCCTAAAAGTTCTCTGGCAGTATGTTTTCTTCTAAATTATTTTCGGTCTATGCTTGGAGACCATCCCTAACGTTCGAAAAATGGTTTCCACCCTTAAATCTTCACCATTGCCGAAACAAAAAAACAAAAAACAAAACAAAAACAAATAATAATAATAATAATAATAATAATAATAATAATAATAATAATAAGTGTCGATTATTTTTCGATGTTCTACAAATGTGCAAAGTTTCATTCAAATCGGTGAGTGACACTTCCGGAAGTCTCCTTGTAAGTGAAAAATGAACTCCAGATACTTTTGGATATTGATATTTGTAATTGTAATAATAGCAATAGGACTTACTGCTTGGTTTTCGAGATATAGCCTGTGAGTTTTTAGAGGAGCTAACTACTGGAAAAATATACTTTTTTTGAATTATCTGTAATATATGAATTATTACATAAAAATTAACGTAGCTATGTGTGTGTGATCATCACGGCCAAATGGCAAATCCAAATCAAATATTTTTTTTGGTATATAGTTAATCTCCAATCTCAACTGGGATGTTATCATATTGCTTTCATTATAAATCATATACTAAGGGGAAGTGGGGGTCCCAATTTTTGCAAAAAATTGAGTATCTCACACGCCGTTCAACTTAGGGAGCTGATATTCAACATAACTCTTTCGCGTCCTAGCATTTTTCAAAATTATCTTTTATGGGGGCACTTTCTACATATGGGAAATTGGTAGTGAGTTGATTTGTAAAAATAGTTGAAAATGATCGATATTAGTTGAGAAGCATTTATTAATTGAGAAAAAAATAGTGCTTCGCATTATATATCCACTGCTTTCTATTATAATAAATACTGAAAGTTAATTTTATTATATAGAGTGTTCAGAGCACAAGCCAATCAAGCCATAAAGTTTTAAGATAAACAGACATGAAATTTGTACTGTAAGCTTAATTACATGAAAGTTTTAAGTTTGTACGGTATGCTTAATTGTATGGAAAATTTTACAGCTTTTTTCTCTTTTGCGTTGATCTACTATATCTTGATTTGAGACTTACAAATTTCATCCTATTTTCAACTGAAAAGTGTATGAAATTCAACAAGGAAATAATTATATATGATAACAAAATTGAAATTCATCGTAATTTGGCCCATGAAAAACAATTTACCATTTTATATCGTAAAGGTCAGATCCACCGGTGGTGCTTGAGCGATTGACCGTAGGAATTCGAACTCCAATTAGTGATAATTTCAATTTGTTATAGCCTCCTTTATTACAGCTATAAACTCTTTAGTCACTGGAAAAGAGGGCGTAGATCATAGGTCAAATTGATGGCGATGGGTTTTGGTGGGTCGAGGTGGCTGACAGTGCGTCAAAGTGGTTCATGGTGGTCGGAGTGGTTCATGGTGGATAGTGGATCGTGGGTCACGATAGGTGGTGGATCAGGGTCGTGGGTAAAGTTTTCACTGACCCACGTCATTCCTGGGCCTGACAATATAATTTTTGAGAAATTAGTTTTTTGGCCTAGGAAAAACAACAATTTGAAACCCAACAAAAAGAGATCTGAGATCACTTTCATTATTCATGATATCACGATGTCTCGCCGTCGCAAGATGTCATTGTTTTGGCATTGTTGAGTCACTCAAGAGTATTTACTTTCATCTTTTAGTAGTTCCCAATTTTACCAGATATGAAATCGAGCCACGAGCAGTTTTTCAGCCATACTGTGACGTAGTGTATGTCCTTATCTTGTCGTTTCGAAAATTACCGTGGGTACGGAGGTTAATGCGTAACGAGTGGATTATAAAATCGGACTTCTTGAATCTGCAGCATTGATCGGTGAAAAATTAGTAAATTCTTTGCATATGTAAGTGTTTCTTTTATATAAAGCTGTGACTGGTGTTGAATCCGGCTTCACGATTGTCATTGTGTATTCATATACTACAATTGCTTTTACAGTTAAGAACTTGATATACACATAAATTTAGAATAAAATTACGTAACTCGACATGAAAGTTTATTACACGACTTTCTGGTAGCAATATTAAGATTTACTATTGATATTTTTTCTATTCTTGTATCACGTCCCAACCATAGTAGGTAATTCCATTACGACCACCCTGTTCTGCAGGCCTATGTGTGCACAAGATTTGCTTAAATACGCCCAATCTGGGTACTTGACATAGTTCGTGGACCACAAAAACTTACTCATATTCATGTCTTTACGAGAAGATTTAGTCGTGCCTTTTCCAAAGGATATATCCTCCCGAACAATATTTCGGGCTACGTGCAGGGGGCATTGTTTCGCAGCTTATTGTATCCCTTGTTCACGAATACTGAAACCGCCAGTGATAACTTTAAATTTATTTGTCCGTAGTTCTTTATCAACACATTACAAATTTCAGCCATCCCAAGGCGAGATTAAAAAATATGCTAATGATTACTGTGTTATTCATATAAATATTGTTACGTAACATATACCCTAATTCTATCTTATGATGTTTATGGAATAATGTATGGTGTGGAAAGAATAATGTGCTTTACCTAATATAATAGTGTGTTTTTCTTGTGGGAAAACAATAGTTAGTTGGGCTAGTGGTGCTTGGGGGGAGGGGAATTGAGAAGTCGGGGCCATCACAACATATCAGCCGCCGGGGCCAACTAATAGCCAGTCCGGCCCTGTGCGAAGCTGTAGGCCTAGCAAACCTCAGGATTTAGGGTCGAAGTTTCCAGCTAGCCGAAGACTAGTTTTACAATAAAATAATGTTTTTTTTTTGTTGTTTTTTTTTAAATTTTAATTTCGAAACATTATTTGTTAATATACAGGTAGCGAAACAAATCAAATGGAATGGCCTTTAGAATCCAGGAAGGTATTCGTTGCATTATTAACTGATTCACTGTTGAGGCAGAAACCTCTAGATTCTATGCTTAGGAACACTTCAACCCCTCTTTCGCAACCACATTTATTTCCACAATTAGTTGTTCATTTGTAGCGTATAAGCTTCATGAGAGAGATAAATGCTGGACTTATGTCTGTTTGATGCGGAGCATGATATCAGCACTATTCAAGCGCCAACCGCAATCTGTGATACACTTGCATTTGATAATATATTTAAAGATTGTGATACGTGGTTGATGTCAACGTCCGTGGAAGTATTTTGCCTTGAAAAAAATGTAATGGATTCCGCAGTCTTTTGACAAAATAGTATTTTCTTACAAAGATTATAATCTTTGTAAGAAAATACTATTAAATAATTATGTTAAATAATGTTAAATACTATTAAATAATGTTAAATAATTATTTAACATTCCGCTTTCCGTGCACCAAAGATGTCCGTCCACACGTGCTCTTTCGCCAGCATTTATTATACCTATAATTTGGTTTCATTGTGAAATTTTGTGAAAACATCAGAACAGCTTCTGAGATTTGCGTTGTTTACAGGTTTCTTCACAACTTGGTAAGTCTGAATAAGTAAGAGCTAATGTCACATTCTAGAATCGCATATGAAAAAAAGAATATACAGTATTTACAAAGTTTGACACCGAGCTTACTTTTCAGAGCTTTGATATTCCATGTCCTAGTTATCGTAACACCGTTCTGCATGATTTTTTTTTTCTTTTAGCGAAAAAAAAATAATCAGTATTGGAAATCCTCATATGGGAACTTGAACAATGAATGAAACTTCTCCTCATTCCAAGCGTGCAATGTAGCCAGTCGAAAGGAAACAGAAAAAAGAAGAAAATACAGTAACCTAACAGAGAAGTACCAATTTGTGCCCATTGCCATTGAATCCAGTGGATCCTGGGGCAAAGAAGGCCTCAGCTTTATAAAGGAAATAGGTAAACGCATCACTCAATTATCTGGTGATGATAAAGCAAGCACCTTCCTAATTCAGAGAATAAGTATGGCAGTGCAAAGAGGTAATGTAACCTCTATATTGGGAACCATACCACCAGGTAAAGAGCTAGAGGAGATTTTTCATCTTTAAAACACCTTTCTTTATGTTATCTGATTTTCTTATGCTAGAAGAAGAAGAAATTTGATTTGTATATAAAGTTATCTCTACTATGTGATTCGCTTTAGGATTGTTCTGTTCATGTACATGTTATTTATTCTTGTAATAGTTAAAATTTAATTTTTTATATTTACATGATAAGAATATATATTCTCCGAATTAAAGTTTGAATTTTAGATTTTTCACTTAATTCCGACGAGAAATAAATAAGTGCCATATATGACACACTTACAACTAACAAAGAACATGCCAGATTTCATCAAAATCTCTTGTTCATACACATCAATATTTCACACAGCAGACAAAACAGTCATTTGGTGCCTTTGATAAATCACAGAAAAACTAAAGTGAAAAACGGGAATGTGCCATATATGGCACGGCATGCGGTAAGGGGTTAAGTGAACCACTTTCCATTATCCGCAATCGTAATATAGGGCCATATATTATATGTAAGCATATATTACAATTCCCAACAAGTCTCTCCGATCTGTCAGAAAAACTAAAAGCTTTCTTTAACTTCCTAATCTTCAAAATACTAAAAAGTCCACATTAATTGTTTCTGCCAAGAACTAATTTCTTCTCTTAGACATTTCCTAGCTTCTTAAAACGTCTAACATAAACTATATTTCTTAGCTACGCATATTTTAAATCAAACTAAACTGAATTCCTGTTTCTTTCTTATATTGCATAATCTTGTTACAGTTAGTATCCCTTCAGTTACTTTTTTATGGTTATACAATGTAGTGTTCTATTCGTACACCATGATGGAAATACAGTGGTTTTTCCACCAACCATATTTTGGAATGCTTTCATTGTGTTAATTACGATACTTTCCATAAACGAATGACATTTAATTCATCTTTGTGCTAATTATTTCGAGGTTTGGCCAAATGTTTTATTACTTTCATGCACCTATAATATTTCCACTCTGATTCCTTTTCGTTAGTTACTTACGGTTACATTTGATATTATCTGAAAGATAATTTCGAGAGTAACAATAATCATAAGGTGTATAATTTCTTCAACTATGAAAAGGAAGTCAGAATTTTAAACTGGAACTTTTTTTTTTTTTTTTTTTGTAAAATTCCAATTTTCCTTTAACCATATTTTCCTATACTTTAGATATGATAATTATGATATTTTTCACAAGCACTTGCCCCGTTTATTTCATCTATGCACTAATTATTTCTAGGATACACCATCCACCCACACGCACACACACACACACACACACACACACACACATATATATATATATATATATATATATATATATATATATCGGGTGTTGCAAAATAAGTGTTACAACTCTTGGGAGGTGACTCCTGCCACTGAGACAAGAAAAAAGGTTCTCTTGAACTTTCGGATATCGGACATAGTTTCGGATCTACAAGGTGCCGACAGCGTGGGAAAATGACTTTCGGACGATAATAGTTGGGAAGCTATCCAACGTGGCGGGTAAAAAATTCACTGAAGAAGTCATACCTGCTGTATTGAATTTTGCATATTTCACAATCCTACCATGCACGCGCAAGGGATTCCCCAAAAGAACGTAGGGAGTCCTGGATAATCTGCCAAATGAAAATTGGTTTAAATTGATATGAATTGATAGGGTTTCTACCGGATAAAAATAATTCGTTTGTTTTAAGTCAATATCTGGAACAAATACAAAATGGTGGACACCTTCATGCCCGTTTTCTGTGGTTGCATAATCGCCAGGTACGGATGCTGGCCAACAGTGACGTTCTGAGTATTAAGTGTAGCAAATTTGTACTCAAATACTCTAGAAAGATATCTGGAGTGTCAGTAGAGCGCAACAGATGAAGCAGGGTGATTCACATGTGTGAAAACACTTAACGAAAAATGACCAGAAATGCACTCATACTCAGTAAACGTGAGTTCAAAGCATCGGAAATGTAAGGATTAGCGTCAAGAACATGAAAGTCATTGCCAATTCACCAATAATATTCCATCAATCCGATGCAATATGATGTGCACGGTTGCATACCAATAAGGATGCAACAACTGAGGCCAAGTTGAAATTGTGCATGGGGACTCACTAAGAAACTGGGTAAACTAAATGAAAGATCGATATTCAAATGTGGTCAATGTGTGCGTTGATATCGACATGTAGCTAATGGACAAATGTCAACATGTCCCACTACGTGCAAAAAATAGGAAAATAACTACTCGGGTTTTGAATCTGAGGCCGTGGGCTCCCAGTAGGATTGGAAACTACTACCATGCGAGCGAAACCGAGCGCTCTAGCCCTGAGGTTTCGAGGGAGCCTCACTTTCTCTTTTTTGTTTTCTTTGAGGAGAACCCACTTTGTTTGGCAAGCGTTCTTGTACAGCTTCAAGACATGCTTGTGTGTTTCATTTTGTTACTCCTATTGTGCAGTTGTAAACAATCAGAGCTCTAAGACGTTTCTATCTCTTCCTAAGGTATTTTTATTTTCCATATGTATGGTGTTCTAGCAGTAGTGTTACATGTGCCAAATTGGTTCACTTTGTCTTTGTCTTGGCATGTGCACTGTGTGTAAGATGCGAATTTCTGGAGGTATTTTACTATATTTCGAGTACGTCATATGTGCCAGAAGATGTGGGACATAAATACAAGTTTGTTATTTTCACGCTCTATCAGAATTTAACCTTGAATTAAGAGATTTTTTCATATGTGTCGACTGTGGGACAATGTCCCAAACAAAGAGGGACATTGAGGCAATCGTGTTTTAGTTACGTTCTATCAAAAAGGGCACCAGATGTAATAGCAGAATGTACAACGTTATTTTCCTAGTTTTCGCACGTAAGACGGTGTCCCAGCAGTAGTGGGACATGTTGACATTTGTCCATTAGCTACATGTCGATATCAACGCACACATTGGCCACATTTGAATATCGATCATGCGATCCCACTAGTGACATTCATTTAGTTTACCTAGTTTCTTAGTGAGTCCCCATGCACAATTTCAACTTGGCCTCAGTTGTTGCATCCTTATTGGTGTGCAACCGTGCACTTCATATTGCATCGGATTGATGGAATATTATTGGTGAATTGGCAATGACTTTCATGTTCTTGACGCTAATCCTTACATTTCCGACGCTTTGAACTAACGTTTACTGAGTATGAGTGCATTTCTGGGCATTTTTCGTTAAATGTTTCCACACATGTGAATCACCTTGCTTCATCTGTTGTTCTCTACCGACACTCCAGATGTCTTTCTAGAGTATTTAAGTACAAATTCGCTACACTTAATACTCAAAACGTCACTGTTGGCCAGCATCCGTACCTGGTGATTATGGAACCACACACAACTGACATGAAGGTGTCCGCCATTTTGTATTTGTTCCAGATATTGACTTAATACAAACGAATTATTGTTACCTGGTAAAAACCCTATCAATTCATATCAATTTAAACCAATTTTGATTTGGCAGATACTCCGGGACTCCCTACGTTTCTTTGGGGAATCCCTTACGCGTGCATGGTAGGATTGTGAAACATGCAAAATTCAATACAGCAGGTATGGCTTCTTCAGTGAACTTTTTACCTGCCCTCTTTACATTGGATAGTTTCCCAACTATTGGCGGCCGAAAGTCATTTTCCCACGTTTTCGGCACCTTGTAGATCCGAAACTATGTTCGATAGCCGAAAGTACAAGAGAACTTTTTTTTCTTGTCTCAGTGGTAAGAGTCACCTCCCAAGAGTTGTAACACTTATTTTGCAACACCCGATATACAGTATATATATATATATATATATATATATATATATATATATATATATATATATATATATATATATATATATATATATATATATATATATATATATGGAGAGAGAGAGTGTGTCAAAAGTCCCCTAACATAGGGTAAGTTTGTTATGATCTGAGTTACAACAAAACATAGGAGGAAAAACCGTCTCCAAATAAGATGTTTTCAATCTAAAGTGAATTTTTTTTTTTTTTTTAATCGAACAAGCCATTTGGGCTGTATACTCTTTATGCGCCCAATGTTAAACGAAAATGCAACGTTGCCATTCACCTGAACCCACAACATAAGTGAATGAAGTTACTGTCTTTCACACTAACGTGTCGATGACCAGCTCCCATTTCAAACGGTAACTTCATTCACCTATGTTGTGGGTCCAGCTAAATGGGAACGCCGCGTTTTCATTTAACATTGGACACATAAAGAGTGTACATCATAAACGGCTCGTTCGATTTAAAAACTTTCTTCGCTTTAGATTGAAAGCATCATATTTGGAGATGGTTTTCTCTCTTACATTTTGTTGTAACTTTGATAATAACAGAGTTACCCTATGTCAGAGGACTTTGGAGACATCCTATATATACAGGCTGTCCTATTAATGCGTACAAAAAATTTAAGGATAGATAGCTTATGTCAAACCAAGAAAAAAAAAGTCTTCTGGAACCTTGGCCAAAAATCCATAGTTTCGGAGATATAGGGTGCCGAAAGCGTGGGAAAATGATCTTTAGAGATCTATATCTTCACTATCCTAAACGATAGAGCAAAGGCGGAATGGTCAAGTCAAAGACATCGAATGTGCTCTGTCCAAAAATGCTTACGCCGCAATTGTGAAACCCGTGCGCAAGGGATTCTCCAAAGGAAGTGGGGAATCCTCGTCAATTGTCTTGAGAAAGAGAGGTCTAAATTAGAGTGGTTCGAAGACTATAAAAACAGCAAACAGGAATTCTTTGTCAGTAATGTGATATCTTCAACGAATTCAGCATGGCTCGGGAATTTTGTAATGAGCTATGTGGAGTTGCATAAGGAAGGCTATTCGAATTGAATAGCAGCAGCACAGTGTGTGTATACCTGCAATAGGAATTGGCGTGGGAACTTGAATGAAAAGAGAGTGCAGTAACCAAAAACATAGAGAATATGAGAAACTACTAAAAAGAACATGCACATGAGGAAAAGTGCATACTAATCAGCATGCAAGTTGTACAGCAGGGGTGTGCAACTTGGAACAGTGGGCGGGTAAATCACAGAGCACTAAATGGCGTCGCGGGCCTCACTATACGCATATCATTTTTTAGGACAATTGAATATTATAGTATTAAATGATGGAACATGTTCATCGTAATTTATATCACAATAACACAAAACAACTATATAGAGGTTAGCTGTGAATATACTGAATAAGCAGTCGCGGACAGCCGACTAGGAGTGGTCCTCCAGCTTGGGGGTTTGGGTAGGGCTAACAACCTCATCCTGTAAAAAAAAAAAAAAAAAAAAAAAAACAAAAAAAAAAAGCACTTGTTCAGAAATATTCACAAAAGCCTCGGACAAGGACTGATAACTTGGCACGACCTCAGCAAAAGAAAATGGACATGAGATTTGGAACATGGAATATTAGGAGTCTTTATAGGGCAGGAGCGTTAAAATCCGTAACGAGTGAGTTAGAGAAATACAGGATGGACCTAGTAGGAGTTCAGGTAGTTAGGTGGGAAGGAAATGGATCTGTGAATTCCGGAAATTTCACGTTCTTTTACGGGGAAGGAAATAAAAATTACCAGTTAGGAACAGGGTTTTTCGTTCATAAACGTATATTACCAGCAATTAAACGAGTTGAATTTGTTACTGACAGACTTTCTTTTATTACTCTTAAGGGACGGTGGTGTGATATTATTGTTTTAAATGTACATGCCCCAACTGAAGGTAAGGATGACGATATAAAAGACAGTTTATACGAAGAAGTGGAACGGATATTTGACCAACTCCCGCGATACCATATGAAGATTCTATTAGGGGATTTCAAAGCGAAGGTAGGACGAGAGGATATTTTCAAACCGATTATAGGGAACGAAAGTCTGCATAAGGAAAGTAACGACAACGGTGTTAGACTCGTGAACTTTGCAACATCCGAAAACCTAATCGTGAAGAGTACAAAATTCCCACATCGCGACATTCATAAATATACTTGGACATCACCAGACGGGAAAACACATAATCAAATTGATCACGTTTTAGTAGATAGAAGAAGGCAATCTAGCATAATTGATGTCCGGTCGTTTAGAGGGGCTGATTGTGACACTGATCACTACCTGGTAGCAGCGATAATACGAGAGAGGTTATCGTTAAAAAAATGTAATATTCATTGTCCGAAAACGGAGAGATTCAATTTTAAAAAAGTAGAAGAGATCCAGTTAAGAGAGAAATACCAGATTGAAGTTTCGAATAGATTCTCGGCCTTAGAAGATTCGGAGTGCACTAGTGTTGAGGATACCTGGATTGAAATTAGAGATAGCATTAAAATTTCAGCAAAAGAATAATTGGGACACGCGGAAATACGTAGGAACAAACCATGGTTCGACCAGGAATGCATAAAACTAGCAGAGAAGAGAAAACAGGTAAAATTACGCTGGCTACAAAATCCGAATGAAATAACCACACAAAATTTCGCAGATATCAGGCTGGAAACTTCCAAAACATTTAAAACAAAGAAACGCGATTTTCTGAAAGCTAGAATTAAGGAACTTGAAGATAATAGTAAAACTAAAAACATCCGGGACATGTATAAGGGAATCAACGAATTTAAGAAAGGCTATCAACCTCGTGCTTATATATTAAAGAAGTCTGACGGTACAGTTCTCACTGACACGGATAGCATCTTAAATAGATGGAAAGATTTCTTTGACGATTTGCTTAACACGCAACCAAAAACTAGTGTGAGTGGAGAAAAGGAGATACACACCGCAGAACCGTATATTCCAGAACCCAACCGAATAGAAGTAGAAACCGCTATAAAGAAATTAAAGAAACACAAATCTCCGGGTGTAGATGAAATTCCGGCTGAGTTAATTTTAGCTGGAGGCAAAATATTGTGGAACCAGATACACAAACTCATTTTCCTTATCTGGAGCAAGGAAAAATTGCCACAAGAGTGGAAGGAATCAATCATTGTTCCAATTCACAAGAAAGGCGACAAAACTGACTGTAATAATAATTATCGAGGCATTTCTCTTCTGTCAATATCCTATAAAATCCTTTCAAATATTCTGTTAGCAAGACTGACCCCATACGCAGATGAAATTATTGGAGATTAGCAGTGCGGATTTAGACGAAATCGATCAACTATCGACCAAATATTTACCATTCGCCAAATACTCGAAAAGAAGTGGGAATACAATACCCCGGTGCATCAACTATTTATTCATTTTAGAAAGGGTACGACTCGGTTAGGAGAGAAACATTATACAACGTTCTTACAGTACTTGCAATACCGAGAAAGCTAATTAGATTAATTAAGATATGTTTAAATGAATGCCAAAGTAAAGTCCGGGTCGGAAAATTTTTGTCCACCAGCTTTCACGTCGAAAACGGCCTGAAACAAGAAGATGTGTTATCGCCATTATTATTTAACTTTGTTCTGGAATACGCTATAAGGAAAATCAAAGACAGCAACCAGGGCCTACAGTTGAACGGTATTCACCAGGCTATGGCATATGCTGATGATGTAAATTTAATAGGGGATGATAGGAGAACAATAGAAAGAAATGCAGAGATCTTATTAAACGCTTGCACGGACATGGGTTTAGAAGTAAATGCAGATAAAACTAAATACATGGAAGTTCGTCGGGACCGGAATACAGCAAATTTTGGATGCGTTAAAATATTAAATAATAATTTTGATAAAGTGTATAGTTTCAAATATCTAGGATCAATATTGACAGATGAAAATCATATTCACGGAGAAATTAAATGTCGACTAAAAGCAGGGAATTCGTGTTACTATTCGGTTCAAAATCTCTTGTCGTCGCGAATTCTGTCGAGGAATTTGAAGCTTAAAATATACAAAACGATAATCATGCCTGTTGTTTTGTATGGCTGCGAAACATGGCCACTTACTCTGAGGGAAGAACATATACTGAAAGTATTTGAGAACAAGACCCTGAGACGAATATTCGGACCCAAGAGGAACGGGAATGGCGAATGGCGGAAACTTCATAACGAAGAACTACATAATTTATATGGTTTACCCAACATTGTTAGGGTCGTCAAGACTACGAGGCTTAGGTGGGCGGGTCATGTAGCTAGAATGGAAGAAAGTAGAAACGCTTTCAAAGTCTTGACAGGAAGACCAATCGGAAAACGACCATTAGGAAGACCTAAGCGCAGATGGGAGGACAATATTAAGATGGATCTCGCAGAGATTGGAATACAAAGTAGAAACTGGATGCAGTTAGCTAAGGATAGAAGTTAGTGGAGAGCTTTTGTGAACGTGGCATTGAACCTCCGGGTTCATTAGGCCTTAGAGTTAGTTAGTTAGTTAGTTATACTGTGCAGCAATCAAGTCAAAGAAACGACAGGTACACTGCATTTTCCGAGTGGTTACGGAAAACAAGACTTGGTGAAAGGGTTATTAAACAGTTTTTAAATTAGAAGGAATCAGTTTCAATTGAGACATAATTTATTATAACAAATAATTTAAAGAAAAACATATAAATATAATAACAACTAACAAACCGATTCCTGGGTGAAATTGCCTCGCAATCACGGCTTAATGTCGGAAGGCGAAAATTAGCTATTCTTCCACAACTCATTTAATTTATAATAATTTGATTTAAATTTGAAGTTTTCATTTAGTCTCAAAATAGAAAGTAGAAATCAATTACCAAACCAATATTAATATGTACATATACAGATGATCTAATAGGAATCGGGGCCATTCCTAAGTGGGTGACCAATACTCACCTGGTCGTTTGATCGAAAATGGAAAATAAAAAAAAAGTTATAAATTTAGAATCAGGGAATATTAACCACACACTCGCAATGCTCCCGTTTCCTTATACAAACCACAATACACTATACACTTTTAACTTCTCATCTTCCCGACACAATTTCGAAACAATTTCACTCTCAAAATTATAACATGTTGACTCTTGTTATTACCTTGCGAAACTACAAGGTTCGATAGGTCAATTTATCAAACGTAAGTTTATAGATGGCAGCACATTAACTATTCATAGCAATGTTCAATGTTTCCAACTCTGATAATCACAATCTCGTTTGACTTTTTTTTTCATTATGCTTCATATTAAGTTCCTCCCCTCTGGGAAGTTTTGCTTCTTTACAATGGTTATCGAAATGAAAAAGGAAAAAAATATAATTCACTGTTGAAGTCAAATCACTGCATGCAGAAATAAGGATAGTTCGACTCACCAAGAGTAATCCAACAACTTCCAGATATTACACGATTACCAATGTCCGGACGTCCTATCTTAAGTCCCAGAAGTAGATGTTCACAACAAGATGAGATCTTCCTCCTTATCTACCACAGATTGACTGGAAGCACCAATGAGATGAAAAGAGTGGGAAACATATCTAGCCTTCGGGTTGACAAAATCGCCTTTCCTCGACCAAGCAGTAGATTCAAGGTAATCAGTTGTCTCAGACGCAAACACAAACATAGTGGATCCACATAATTCTGAACCTGCAGAATTATAAAAATACACAACAGTACATTTCTTACAGAAACATTACATAAACTACACAAATATATATATATATATAATTTACATTATCTTGGAAATGAACAATTTCTTTTTTTTTCTTTCTTAGTTTAGTCATTATTATTATTAATATGTGCAACACTGTTTACATTTCTTGGTGGCAAGTACTTCTTTATAAATTGAACATGACGTTTTAACTTTACATCAGGATTACTAATTAACTCAACCCACACAGTATTGGGTGTTGCATAATTCAAAAGTTTGAATGGACCGGAATATTTAGTATCAAACTTGGCATAATATTTTTTATCCAAGGATGATTTTAACATTTTCTTTACAAGTACTAATTCTCCCACAGGCAAATTACTAGGTACATGTTTTTTATTATAAGCTTGTTGTCTCCTTTTCCAAGCTTTCTCGATGTTATCAACTATAATATCATTAATCTCTTCTTTATTTTGTGATTTCTCTATTATACCCAAATCTAAAATCCAATTAACATCTAATGGATTGAACATTTTACGCCCAAGATACAACTCACTTGGACTTTTCTGAGTTTCACAATTTTCAGTTATATTCAAGGTATATTGGATTTGATAAAGATAGTTAGCCCATTTGGTATGATTCTTATTAATATAAGATCTGAGTATCCCTTTAATCGTTTTATTCATACGCTCTGTTCTGTTCGAGGACATAGAATAAGGTGAAGTACAGATGTTTTTAATTCCTAGGCTAAACAAATACTGTTTGAAGTACTCACTACTGAGGTATGACGCATTATCATGCAAAATAGAAAATGGATACCCGTAAGTTAGAAAGATCTTAGTTAATTTAGAACAAATTAATTTAGAATTCAAAGATCTTAAAGGTTCTATTATAACAAATCGACTATAACTATCTGTCAAAACCATAATGTATTTAAATCCATTACTAGTAGGCAAAGCTCCCATACAATCTAAGTGTAGGACATTATTTGGGTATCGAGGCTCCTTAGAATAATAAGTACCATACGGTTTCCTATTAAGTTCTTGGCTCTCTTGACAAATTTTACATCGTCTCACGAAATCACTAATTTCAGCATACATTTTATCCCAAGTAAACCTAGATGCAACCTTAGAGATAGTTTTCTGGATCCCACCATGGCATCCCCCCACTAATTCTTCGTGCCAATACTTTATAACAGAATAGCGCAAAGAATGGGGAATTACTGCACGTAAACCACCATATTTTCTACCATTAGTTCTTTTTAATAGCACACCTTCTTTCAATATGTACGGATCCTTATTTTCCTTTCTCTCTAAAGCTAAAATTATCTCTTTCAACTGAGGATCTTCTCTTTGATGTTCAGCTAGTGGTTTATTAAAGATGGAATGACTCCAGAAATTTACAAAAGAAAGATGGACCTTCTGTTCATTAATAGTATTAATCTCTTCTATATCACTGTTGGGTGGAGTAAAGTCTACATAATTATACATACGACTGAAGTAATCTGCGAGATGGTTTTTGAAAGAGCGCAGGTGAATTATATCGAAAGAGTACTTACTTATTTTCTCTATTAGAGAACCATACTTCTTTTGCCTTTTATGATTTCTTAATATCCAAGATAAACTAGCATTGTCAGTATAAATAGTAAATTTCTTTTGCAAGTAAATATCGAATTTATCTAAAGCATAGACTAAACTTTTCATTTCAAGATCGAAAATACTTTTAGACCAATCACTAGATGGAATCATTTTCGAAAAGAAATATACAGGACGAAGACGTCCTTCATCATCATATTGACTTAAGATTGCGCTATAAGCCCTACTACTACTATCTATGTGGATTACAAAAGGACTAGAGAAGTCCGGGACTTTCAATACAATATGATTTATAATGGCCTCTTTTATTTGATCTAGTATCTCATCTTCTTCTTTTCCCCAACGAAATGGTATTTTATTTGATTTTAAAGCATGTAAAGGACCCATTAGTTCACCATAATCTTTCACAAATTTTAAATAATATGACAAGAAACCAATCATCTTACTCAACGCTCTACGATTTTTAGGACGAGGTAGATTTTTAATTACCTGGACTCGGTCATCATCGATCATCATATATCCACCTGAAAATATATAACCTAAAAATTTTATTTTATTTTTACATAGTTTAGTTTTTCTTTTAGAAATAGTAATACCCCATTTTCGTAATCTCTGTAAAACTAGCTCTAATATTTCTTTATGCTTTTCAATAGTATCAGTATGAATAATAATATCGTCACAAAATATATCTAAATAATCTCCTAAGAGATCCCTAAAGATTTTATTCATGATACTAGAGAGAATAAATGGTGAGTGTATGAAACCCATCGGCATTTTCAAATATCTTAACAACCTAGTTGGAGTAGCAAAAGTAGTATATTGCCTAGAGTTTTCATCTAACAGTAATTGGTGGAAAGCCCCCTTTGCATCGAGAACGCTGTAAATCTTATGTTTACCTATATTAGCAATAGTAGCTTCAGCATTAGGAGCTGGAAATCCAGTTACAAGCACTTTTGAATTAAAATTAAAATAATTTACCACTAGCCGCTTGGTTCCATCGCGATTATTAACTAAGAAGCACGGAGAAATGTAGGCAGAACTGGAAACTTCCTCAATTACCTTTTTCTTAATTAATTCATCCAAGTATTCATCTAATTCACGCAACTTATGACGTGGCATAGGATATGGTTGAGCTATACTCGGACTTAAATCATTCATTTTAATTTCATAAACAAAATCTTTAACTGTTCCTAATTCTTCATTTATAACGTCCTTATATTTGTCTAAAACGTTCTCAACATATGGTATTAAATCGTCAGAAAAAATATTTTCATGAAGGTTTACTGTACCTGTATTTTCTTCCTCCGGATAAATATCATGGATGGTAGGATTGGAAATTGGTACTCCAGCTGGAATGTCTTGATATTGTTCACCTCCCCTAACATCATGATCCTGAAGTACTGTGGAAGATCGCTGGCTGGTCCCTGGTTTCGGTTGCCGAACTCTGGACTCCTCCCTACAAAAATTCCGCTTGGCTCTTTTGCGTTGTGTATGGAAACACTGCTGGGCTGTCTGGCCGCTGTTCCTGGAATCAGCTGATCGAGGTTGACAAGTGGTTGACGGCTGTATCGTTCGCTGACTAGGTCTGGGTTTCCCCGCTCCCCCTGCGTCAAGGTCGTGCGGCGACACAGAGTTCTCAGGACCAGACCTAAAACGAGAAATTTGTGGGCACAGATCACTGGATTCACAACGAGTTTGATTCCATTCAGTTAATTTTACGGTTAAATTTAGTTCCGTAAAGTTCAACTCACGATTTCGAATGTTTATATTAACGTTATATTTTTGTAGGAAATCAAGTCCCACTAGCAGTTTTAAAGATGAATGTTGAACCACCGAAAACCAGTTTACAAACTTAACACCATTTATAAAGTATATTAGTTCCACTTGTTTAGAGATTTTAATAGGTTCAGAATTCATGACTGAGAGGGTAAAGTTCACTACTCTAGTTTTTGGACGGCACCTACGTTCAATCCTGGCCAACACTCGTTCTTCAATTAAGGACAGGCTACTTCCAGAGTCAATGATACAGGGATACAGATCTCGACAAATCGAAACAGGCATTTGTAATAAGGAGGGAGGTTGTTCCTCACTAACATAGTATGTTTTTTCTCCACGAATATTTCTTTTATTATAAGGACACATTTTCCAAAAATGATTATTAAGACCACATAAATTACATTTACTAAAATTATTCCTCTGCCTATTTTTCTCGTTAACATAACCAAGGGGCTTTACATTCTGATTTTGTTTTTGTGTAATAAATTTATAATCCAACCGGTAACGCCGATTCATTTCGTAACTTTCTGCAAATGCAACTAATTCCTTCTCAGTATGGGGAACTTGAGTAATTATCATTAAATCCCTTATTTCAGGTGGTACAAGGTTAGCAATAGTTTTAGTTAATTCATCCTCCGACATTTTCATATCAAAAATGAATAATACACTTAATTTTTCCTTAATAAAATCTACCAGAGATTCCTCTACTTGCATTATTCTATACAACGTTATTTTCAAGAATTCCATTTTTACTAGCGGAGTAACAAATCTTTCTAAAAATGCTGTTATAATTCTTTCCCAGTCAGTGGTGATATTCAATAACCTTTGCATTTCCTCGAATGCTGGGCCTGTACATTTACTCAGAGAAGCCACTAACAAAGCTTCTACACAATTTTCAAGTTGGGCTTGTAACAAGTCAAATTTTAATAAAAATTTACATACTTCAAAGCCATTACTTCCATCTATTTCAGGTAACTGACTAATCTGTTTTTCTATAGCTTTATACATGTTATCACCCAAAAGCTTATTAAAATTACATCTTATAGCTGGTCTAACAGCTGGCCTTAACACGCGATGTGGAGGAAGAACCACACCTGCGAAATCAAGCGAGGAATCGTCATCGTTTACTCGTCCGTGTCAGCAAGCATTCGCTCTCTCCCCTTCGCCAAGGTCAACTAGGAGAGAATTCCCCTGGCCATTCTCACCCGTTGAAAAACACTCAAGAAGGTTCTGTGACATTTTTTTTCCCAGGTTTAAATCCTAAAACTATAATTTCTAATATTACGCCTAAATTCCTTCTCGCTATTTTCACTTATTATTACACTTTCAATTAATGTCTGGTCTTTCATTCGTAATTTTCGTACTCAGGTTCAATTCCAAAATAATATAAATCCCTTTCTTTCTAACCAAAGTCTTAATATTTCCTGTAGTTTCGCAAGGTAACTAAATTACTATGCAGCAATCAAGTCAAAGAAACGACAGGTACACTGCATTTTCCGAGTGGTTACGGAAAACAAGACTTGGTGAAAGGGTTATTAAACAGTTTTTAAATTAGAAGGAATCAGTTTCAATTGAGACATAATTTATTATAACAAATAATTTAAAGAAAAACATATAAATATAATAACAACTAACAAACCGATTCCTGGGTGAAATTGCCTCGCAATCACGGCTTAATGTCGGAAGGCGAAAATTAGCTATTCTTCCACAACTCATTTAATTTATAATAATTTGATTTAAATTTGAAGTTTTCATTTAGTCTCAAAATAGAAAGTAGAAATCAATTACCAAACCAATATTAATATGTACATATACAGATGATCTAATAGGAATCGGGGCCATTCCTAAGTGGGTGACCAATACTCACCTGGTCGTTTGATCGAAAATGGAAAATAAAAAAAAAGTTATAAATTTAGAATCAGGGAATATTAACCACACACTCGCAATGCTCCCGTTTCCTTATACAAACCACAATACACTATACACTTTTAACTTCTCATCTTCCCGACACAATTTCGAAACAATTTCACTCTCAAAATTATAACATGTTGACTCTTGTTATTACCTTGCGAAACTACAAGGTTCGATAGGTCAATTTATCAAACGTAAGTTTATAGATGGCAGCACATTAACTATTCATAGCAATGTTCAATGTTTCCAACTCTGATAATCACAATCTCGTTTGACTTTTTTTTTCATTATGCTTCAACTGGTAATCAAAACACTGTATTTACTCACTAAAGTGCAGCAGAATAATGTATTTAGAACTTTGTCGGTACATCTAGGAATCGGAATTATACTGAGGGAAATTTCAGGGCGTTACCACGTTTCGCACTGTATGATCGATTGAAAATTTCCAGTTCACTCTTAACAGGTTTTGTAAAAAAGAAAATTTATAATAATTATTGTTTCAATAACTGATCAGCGGGGCGGAAGACAGAGTTAGGCGGGCCACATATGGCCCGCGGGCCGACTGATGCACACGACTGTTCCAAAATAATGTTAAACTGTGGTTGATGTAACTAATGGGTGGATGGAAATAAAAAGGAAGCTTGCTTTCTTTGTATGCAGAGAGAGAAATCGTTCAGGCAACCCAGAAGATAGTGGCACCGAAATACGAATTGATTTCGTTCGAAGAAAAAGAAAGCAAGGAAAGCAAGCATTGATATGAGAACACCCTTCCTAAAACACTCATTTGCTTGGAATGTAGTTATAGATGATACTGAGAAAAGCTTGCTGGGAAAGGCAACGAAACTAACGAAATTGTGAAATAATAATAATAATAATAATAATAATAATCACAGCTTCTTTTTGCTTACTACCATTACATACAACCTCATACACACACAGAGAGCTTCTGTTCCAGCCGAGATTTGAATACAGGGCTATGTGATTGGAAATCTAGTGACGTAAATCTTCCAATCACACAGACTAATACACAACCACGCGAGAGTCTCACAAATGTGTAGTTGTGATTAATTGTGATAGTGTCTTTGACCTCTTTTCACTTTTGTTGGATTCAAGTACAAAGGCAGTTAAACTGTGACGTGCAACTTACAAGAACACTGAGGTGGCAGAATTTGTTCTGAAAGAAACAGATTGCAATCGTCGTATACTGTTGTTACACGCGCCTTGAACAGAAACTCTGTATGTTTGTAAGGCATTAGTGAAACAGGTTATCTTTAACGACACGAAACACAAAATTTGCCTGACACTAACTGAAGCATGTGCTCCTATAATAAGTAACATTTTAGCCCGATTACAGTGCAGTGCTGTGGTTTTCATTGTGAGTGGTGTACTATTTAAATTTTGTGATTCGAACGAACGTATTCAGTTCTACAAGATGAATGAGTACTTGTTTGGTGAGCTAGCCGATATGCGCCTAATTTATGAATATGCTGAAGGTAACTCGTTGGCAGCACAATGCTTATACCATGCAAACCGTCGGGATCCAAATGATCGAACATATGTTTCCATTGATAGATGTCTCAGGAAAGAGGTAGTTTCCGTGGAAACGCGAATCGTGGAAGACCACGTGAAGTGCTTCGACCTGTCGACGAGGAAAGGATTCTTAACCAAGTAGCACGGCAGCCAGAAATCAGCACACGTCAAGCAGCTACAACAGAAGGCGTATCCCATAATATTATTTGGAGTTTGTTTTATGAAGAGCTGTTATATCCATGGCACTTACAAAGGGGAAATGCTCTTGAAATGAGAGACTATTCCCCACGACGGAGATTTTGTCGGTGAATGCTGAGGAAATGCACGCGCAACCTAATGCTTCCATCCTTCATTCTTTTCACAGATGAAACTGGTTTTACGATAGATGGCGTCGTAAACCTACACAATCGCCATTTCTGGGCCGAGGAAAATCCCCATCAAATTGTCGTAGGCCGCCATCGAGACAATTTAGCGTAAACGTATCGGCAGGCATAATCGAAAACCAACTATTACTGTCATATTTCTTCCCAGGGCGTTTAACTGGCGAGCTATGTCTCAATTTTCTACTGCATGAACTTCCACAACTTCTAGAGGATGTATCTCTGGAAGTAAGACGTTTCTTGTGCTTCATGCATGATGGGGCTCCTCCTCATTTGCAGAGGCAAGTTCGCGAACATCTTGATGTTGTATTTCCAAACAAATGGATAGGAAGGGATAGTCGATATGTATGGCCTGCTCGTTTTCCCATTTTAAATCCACTGGATTTTTATTTGTGGGGACATGTTAAGAAAGTAGTTTACGCAAGGGAAATTCATGATATAGACGATCTGAAACAACGTATCCAGGCTACATTCCAGTTGATTCGCGATACACCCGAAGTACTCGATAATGTTCGTTAGTCATTGCTGCGTGTGAGTGAGTTGGTGGAGGACATATTGAGAACATACCATGAGTACACAGGAACGACTAAGGCGGTTATTGGAAACATGGAACAGCAATTTGGCAAATAGAACCTGCTTATGGTGAGTACAATGTAGCTATAGTCTATCCCTATTTATTTCGTTTGTTTTGCCACATACTGGATACGCATTTCTTTTCATTTTTGTATTTACTACGTTGTTCATGTGCATGTTCTTTTTAGTAGTTTCTCATATTCCCTATGTTTTTGGTTACTGCACCCTCTTTTCATTCATGTTCCCACGCCAATTACTATTGCAGGTATATAGACACTGTGCTGCTGCTATTCACCTCGTATGGCCTTCATCTCTCATTTATGGTAACTAAAGCATATGTTTTTACCTCTCACTGATGTTGCAGTTATGCAACCCACATAGCTAATTACAAAATTCCCGTGCCATGTTGAATTCGTTGATGATATCACATTGCCGTCAACGAGTTACTGTTTGCTGTTTTTATAGTCTTCGAACCACTCTAATTTAGACCTCTCTTTCTCAAGAGAGTTGACGAGGATTCCCCACTTCCTTTGGGGAATCCTTTGCGCACGGGTTTCACAATTGCGGCGTAAGCATTTTTGGACAGAACACATTCGATGTCTTTGACTTGACCATTCCGCCTTTGCTCTATCGTTTAGGATAGTGAAGATATAGATCTCTAAAGTTTATTTTCCCACGCTTTCGGCACCCTATATCTCCGAAACTATGGACTTTTGGCCAAAGTTCCAGATGACTTTTTTCTTGGTTTGACATCAGCTATCTACCCTTAAATTTTTTGTACGCATTAATAGAACAGCCTATATATATATATATATATATATATATATATATATATATATATATATATATATATATATATATATATATATATATATATATATGTGTGTGTGTGTGTGTGTGTGTGTGTGTGTGTGTGTGTTAGTACTACTCATGTACTGGAAATCACTACTTGGATACTGTAAGATCTATTCAATCAACAAAATTCGTAAGGGATGCAAATAATAAAACAGCAAAATTTGAATACTAAACTCAACTTCCCCTCACACTTTACCCAGGCTTGGGGCTGGCTATGCCTATTCGTAATAATAGGTGTGTTTGAAACCAAGGATGTAGCTCATTGTGATATGAGTTAGCTCATATTCATTTACTTTTGATTTCAGCCATAGGATAAATAAACTCCTTTGTCAACTGATTAGATCCGAAGATGCAATTCAATTGAAAAGGGAAGAAAAGCAATTTCAAACACTTTTTCGAATTGGTTTATCTTTTTTCTAATTGCTTTTGTTTCTTTAGTTTACAGTTCAATATTGAGATAGAGCCAAAGATTTCTTCAACATTAGGCTCGGGACTTGTGATTTTTGGGCAGTAACCACAGGTAAAAAATCATTATGGTAAAATTATACGATGGGAAACAGCACGAAGGGTAAAAGCCATATAACAATTAAAAGTATCTTGAATGTTTTAAATCTCAGGCGTAAGAGAAGGGATAAACCTTCTGAAGTCAGCCCAAATTTTGAGAAAACGAAATCTGTCTTAAAAATGAAATTAAATCTTTAATTTAAAATTCCACGGTTATGTTCCGGAAACTAATTAGATAAATGACAAATGAAAGTACTAAATAGGTCATCCAGAGTACATGCGAATCAAGTACAATTAACAAAGTTAATAGAAAAAGAGATATAAAGAGATATAAAGTGTTTACGCAGCATTGAAAAGTTAACGCTGTTTTGTGTGTGTGTGTGTGTGTGTGTGTGTGTGTGTGTGTGTCTTTATAGTACAAGAATTATTAACAATATCTTGACATAAATCTTTTAAGCTTCGAAAGCAGCTTTAGATAGAGATCTTAAAGATGAAACACAGGCTAAACATGAATGCAATTCTCTTGTACACTGAAAGTATACTATAAACTTGGGAACAAAAACTGTGGAGTGGGAGAAGTGGAGAAGGCTAGAGAATTTTGAAGAAAAATTATAGACAATATTCCACCCACAAGCTCACAGCGGGGGGATGTAACCACAGATATTTCTAAATAAATGTAAGCTCTGATACCCTTAGAAACGACTAAGCAAAGCGTTGGTTAAATATCATATTCCAACTGAATCCTATTAGTTCAACATAAATCGCATGCGTATAAAATACAAATCGTTGTTTTAATAGTAAAGTACTTGTAGTAACAGTGAAGTACATATGAAGTTGTAGTAATCTCATATGAAGTGAAGAATACATCGTGCATACATATTTCTTAAAATGTGCGTTACAATTGAACGATATTCTCTACGGAATTGGTCGCTCAGGAATACGTTAATTGATTTATTTTAGTTACTTAATATTTAGTTCATGAAGTCTCTTGAGTTTCAGATTTTTACTCGTTTCTTCACAAGATATTTAGTCTTAAAGTTTGATTTTTTGGGGAAAAAAATAGACTTAGATCTGGTATTTTATTCACTCTCTAGAAGAAAGAAAGACATGAAAAGCATCTGATCTTTGGTACATATGTGTGTGTATGACTACTACCACCGCATATCCCCTCTAAAAAAAGAAAAAGAAAAACAAACATCAGTGTCAAATGTACACCACGTGAAGAAGTTTGGTTTAGATGGCGTCATATTTTCTATTAATATTGAAACCGGAAGTGGTAGGAGATATCTATACCTTCCGATTTTAGTAGATAGATTGGAGTAAAGATCCGTCATATTCTGGGACGCTTAATTGACTGCAGGAAACTGTTTATCTATGACACTTTTTATTCTACAGTGATCAACCTTAAAACGGCAAGTGTATTATTTTTTTTACTTCCGGTTTGAATAGAGGAGTAAAAACGAAAAAAAGATGATATACATTCTTAGTACGTAAAACCGATTAAAATAAGCGAACGTCTTCTCACTTTATCTTATCCTTTTTGTTCCACGTAGATCAATAGTTAAATCAGAAGTTGTACTGGATTTCTATCACTTCTAAGAGAGAAATGAATTGCATTTTTTGGGTCGCTTACTTAAGGTTGGTTTAAAGGGGCAAGTTTTGTCGACAGATGTCACTACAGTCTTCGTATATCTCTCATGTATTTTTATACCTTTCGCGAAAATTTACAATTTCTCTTACAAATTTGAACCTAGAGACTTCAGATTTATAGAGAAGGAACTTCATAACCTATCTAAGGCAACAGTCCGTACCGATTTTTTTATTTAGACTTTTTCAAGTAAATTCTACATTAAAAAATGGTACGGATTGTTGCCTTTGATAAGTTATGAAATTCCTTCTCTAAAAAATTGAAGTCTGTAGATTGAAATTTGTAAGAGAAATCGTGAATTTTCGTGAAAGGTAAAAGATACATGAGAGAGATACGAAGACTGCAGTGACATCTATCGGCAAAACTTGTCCCTTTAAACCAACCTTAATTGCAGGAAACAGCTTCTCTCTATCTCGTTTTTGTCCGATACTTATCAAAGTTAAAACCGGAAATAGTTGATTTCTATCACTTCCAATTTGAATAGAATATCAATAGACGAACTCGATTCCTAAATTTTGACCTTCTACCATCTGTCAAAAATTAATGATGATCTATGGATCTATCAAGTATTTCTTGAGATTTTTTTTTTTGCCCTGAGGTAAAACAACGTAAGTGGCGTACGTAAAAACATACGTTACATGCGTTAATCCTGTTGTTGTTAGACTTAACGTACGACTAGAGGCACATATGTTACATCCTGCAGCAAACGTATAAAGTGAAAACATATGTTTTATACGTACTTTCAGTATAAGTGTTCCGAATAAACCTACTTTCCGTACGAAAACCGAAGTGTATATAGACGTTCAGGATCTCACATACACATGGACGTACAAAATATAGCTGATATATGTAACATATGTACACTGAGAAAAAAAAATGTAGGTGGCGTACTTAAAAAGATAGGTTACATGCGTAATTCTTGTAGTTTTTGGACTTAACGTACAGCAGACGTATAACTGAAAACACATGTTTTATAATACTTTCTGTATAAGTGTTCCATCTATACGTACTTTCCGTATGTAACAATGTAGGCGGTCAGGATCTCCCATACAAATGGACGTATATAACATATAGCTGACGAAGGTAAGATAAGTATATGCATGTGATATATGGAAAACTGTTAGATGTCAGATATCCTGCAACGGCATGATGTAACATCTAAGGGCAGTGCGTATGTAGCATATGGATTACATATCCTCCGTACTGATTTCAGTAGTAAACATATATATTCCATATATTTCTACATTATACAACTGTCCTGATAACAGGTTGGAGCGGTTGGCACATTGGCTCAGTGGTAGAGCGTTTAGCTCTGCTGCGCGGAGTCTTTGATTCGATCCTCAGGCAAATAAATTTGTAGTGGCTAAGATCGTGATAGTGGCTTTTTTCGAGGTACTCCCGTTTCCTTCCTCATTCTCATTCCACCAATTCTTCCATTATCATTCACTTGCTTTAATCATCGTCTCCCTTACCGTCAATGACAGACACGTGGAACGTTAAACCGAAAGTGTTTCTGAGATTTTTGTCTCCCAGACGGATAGACACATACACACTACAGGTACTCGTATATAAAGCAGTTATGGTAAAGCAAACTCCTTAAAGTCACCCCTTATAATTGTTCATTTATTATGAATAAAAATTATAAATAAAGAAATTAAACGACTCCCAAAAAAGCACTAAAAGCAATATCAGAGGAAAAATTGAAGCATGTACCAAGCTACACAATAAAAGCTTATTTGTAGTGTTTCTTTTTTTTTTTGGGGGGGGGGCCGTACCGTAATAATATTTTGAGGGTGGACCAAAATGATAGTACCGTAATAATATTCTAATCTCATAATGCTGTTTAATTAATCAATCTAAATTCTTCAAAACTGCCTACACTGTCGTTTTTCAAAGGAGTTCGCAGCCATTCTTTTAGGTCACCGATGATTGGCAAGGAGGAAATACTGCAGTAAGATGTAGATGAAACAGGATCTACAGAACTGACATCGACTTGTTCTTCTTCTTCTTCCGCAAAGTAGGATATTTCCTGTATTTAAAGTTCGCAAGTGTCTACGATGCAAAGAAGTTCTCTTCCTTGTCGACTACAGATTCGACTGGCTGCACACGTGGACGAACAGGAGCATCTCGTTTTGTAAGCAAGCTTTCGAGCTTCTTGTGTAGATTTTGGACTTCAGTGTACCCCTTTTCAAATTTTTTTGCCCTAAATTAACCTCAGAAAACATTCGATTTCTTCAGAAGAATTCAAATCTAAAGAGCAAACAATTCAGTATGAGATGAATATCCGACGAATTCCGTTTCTAAAATCTTATTTTGTTTTGCAAATCATGTATCGTTAGGTCGAGAAAAAATATTTCCCAAAAGGAATTTTTTTCTACTTCACATGTGAAATTTCTTAGAAGAATAGAGTGAGTAATGATTCAAATCAAAAGTTTTGAATCATATTTTCGGAAATAGTGATACAGGTAAGAACTCAAGGACATTCTAAAGCGGTGGTTACCATTGCAAATAACTAACTTCAGAAGAACTTCGTGTGCCGTAAATGAAATTTGATGATAGGTACAAAACGAAGTTTTATTATATTGTAATACACGCAGGATTCGTCACCAGTTACGCTGGTATCTAGTAGCATCTTGGAATCCCTTCTGCATGATTCATTTTATATTCGCAATTTCTCAAAACAATAGAAATATTTATTTGTTTATAAAAAAAAGAACTTAAAATTTATTTGTTTAGATGATTGCTTATAAACTTAAGAATAAAAATAAAATCTGCAGTAAGATAAACATGCGTTATTTAACTAATGCGTACACCCTTTTTCTCCTTGTCACACTTCGTAACGCAAGGCTGAACCTCCCCCCATCCACTGCGTTACACAATGTGTGGGTGAACCCTAAATTCAAAATAAACGAAAAAAAAAGCGAGAGAGACAAAGGTAGAACCTTCTAAAAATATAATTATTTTCCCTCTATTTTGCTTTCTCTTATATGAATTGTTTATATACAAAAATTGTTTTTTACTTTCTTATGTCTACATAAAAATAAAATAAATAAATAATTTCCATTTCCATTGTTGACAAAAATTTGAAACAAAAAAATTATAAATTGCGATGTTAATTTCAATTTGTTTTGCCTATGGCTACGGAAAAAGCAAAACATAAAAAACGCTGATATGGATATATACAGGGCCGTATTTAAGGGAAGGGGGTACACTCGTGCACGTGCACCTCCGTTCGTTGTAAATATACACTATCTAAAATGAGAAACTAGCAGTGAAAATAGCAACACCTTCCGAAACTTTCTGCTGTCATGTTTCCGTTTGGAGCTTGAAACAAATCGGAGTTTTGCTAAAGTAATAATTTATGTCGATTTTCTGATGGTTGAAGGAAAAGGATTTAAGAACCAAAACAATATTTGTTCATTTACATCATAGATGTCGAAAGGCATTTTAAAAATTTAATTAAAATGTAGTGGTAATAATTGGTGCAGACCCGTCAAAAAAAAAAAAAAAAAAAAAAAACTGGATCCGGACCTGAATTAAACCGGTTGATTAAGAACTTCTTCCTCTTTTGAAGTTGGTTACAAAATAATTTATATTAATGGCGATCATAAACTTCCTAGTTCATATTTCTAGAGTGTACAAAACAAGCACAATATTTAATTAATATGTATGCTTTATTGACATATTATTACCGTAATATTTCAAATGTATTATGTCGTGTGACATTTTAATTTCCTTTATTAATGATGCAATTTAATATCATATGCAGAATTAATAAAAGTGTTATTTGATTGAACGCAAAGCTAGAAAACAGCCTTTTTTATACCAATATCAATAACAATTTGTTATTAGCTCAATTAATAATCAACACTGGACAATTACAAAAGTTATACTATAAAAAAAATTTAGTAGTATAGCAACAAAACTAAATAATATTTGTCACCAAAAATGGAGACCCAAGCCAACTATGGTTGAATCTGTAATTGAATAAACTTGTCTACGTTTCTATGCATATTTCGATATACCATTTACCTTCGAAAAAGAAAAGGGCTCTGCTAATGTACTTGATAAGTCCACAATTCTTAATTCCACTAAGATTCTTTCTTCCCTGCTTTATCAGCCTGAATTGTGATTCTAAGTAATAACAGTTCGATTCCCAGTGGAAGCTCATGTGGTTCGGATTCTACGTTAATCAGTAGGTCCACATCTCATATAGCCTTGCTGCTGAAAAGGACGTTAAACTCAAATCAACTCAACTCAACAACTCTAATAATAAACTTCAGACTGTTGAAGTCTGAATAGTCAATCCGCACTCTGAACTTCTAATGAGCGCAAATAGAATGCCAACGCGAATACCGAGTGTTAAGAAGCACGGGAAAGGTTTTTCTCTTTTTATGCCGGTATGTCAAAGGACATCCTATCGTGTGTACCGGGCGCCTAAAGAGACAAAATGTGAGACATTAAACTGATGTCTCACAAAATGTAAGACTTTAAAGTGTTCTTGTTTGTTCATTGAAGTTTAGAATCCCTTTGCAATACCGAGGCTATTTAATATATGAGACGTGGACTTACAGTTTAAGGTGGAATCTGTACCACTGTAATGCGTTAAATTCTCATTCTCCACGAATCGAATCTGAGATCATATGTACCAAAACCCCACGCGACAGCCACTAGACCAGCTGGGAGCTTGAAGTATTTCTGTCCATATTATAGTGAGCCAAACAGTAACTTCAATATATTTAAATTTCCCTCCTTGTGTGTTCTTTTAAATATAAATACAGTATGTATAAAATTGAGAATTTTTCACCTTATTTATTTATTTTTATTTTTCATTCAATATACTCATTTGACATTTTTCTATCAAAACAAACTTTATTGACGTAAGGACAAACACACCGAAAGGTACATTCGTTACGAACATGAATCAGTACTTCTGAACAAGCTCGGTTCATAATTGTGACTTTAACACTCACTCAGAGATAAAGACATACGTTGGCTACCTTAAAAAAAATCACTAAATTTCAACGTAATGGCAATGTAACTCTTCACATGCTTTCCAGCACTGTTCTGTGCTGGAAAGCATGTGTAGAGCATAGTTGGCGCAATCTGTGCCGCAGCTGCATAGAAGCGTTCAGTTCCTTTAACTGTTTCACGCTAGTGACTTTCATCTGATATACACGAGACTTAACGAAATCCCAGGGGTGTAGCCAACAGGTTTATGTAGGAGGGGCCCGTCACTTTTGAAGGGGGGCCAGCTACAATGTACAAATCAAAAACAAAAAATGTTTTTGAGGCCTGAAAAAACGGGAAAATTTTGGTTTCCTTCCGGAAAACTATAAACAATGTATTTTTAGATTATTATTATTATTATTATTATTATTATTATTATTATTATTATTATTATTATTATTATTATTATTATTATTATAATATTTGATTTTTTTATTTTTTTATTTATTTATTTATTTATTTTTATTTTTTGGTTTTTCTTCATAAATTATATTCCAGATAGTTTTTGCTATCTTTAACCAACAACTACTGCCCCGGACCAAACATTATACATTTGTGCATAACTATATCAAACTAAGCCCTTGCACACAAAACCTATCTATAAAGGTAACCAAGATAGTTCTATCACTTTCTCACCCACCATCTTCGAACATCGATATGTCACCTGGGCCTAAGACGCACCTGGAAGATCAAAAATAGACCCCATCAGAAACGACGACTTTCTGTCAAAGTTTTGGGAGGCCATGGGTTTTGTGGGCCGTGAAGCGGTAGAATTTTGTGGGCCGTGAAGCGAAGAAGGTATCAAGTGCATTTTGCATCTCTGCTAGGAATTTGAACTGGCGTCCTCTAAGGTGATTGTATAAGGAATGGAACACGTTATAATCAGAAGGTGCAATGTCCGGGGAGTATAGCGGATGCAATAGTGTTCCCCACCCAGGGCGAAGAATGGTGTGCCGGGTTATCCCAGCCACGTGGGGCTGAGCGTTGTCCTGTAACATGAGGACCCCTTTGCGATTCAGAAGTACTGGCTCCAGAGTTTTGTGTTTTTCTTGAACACTGCTTGAGAGCTGACAGTACACAGTTGCATTGGTGCTCTGACCAGCTGGTAGCAGTTCTCAATGCAAGATGCCGCGAGCAGTCCATTAAACACACAATAGGACCGTTTTCTGGTGTAGTGCTGCTTTCGGCTGTTCTGGAACAGGTTCGTGGGATGCTAACCAATGATGGCGGTGCCGTGGAGCTTCGTACAGGACCCATTTCTCATCACATGTTAACACCCTGTTCAGAAATGGCTCCTTCCTCAGACGAGACAGCAAAGAAACATAGGTGTCAGTTCGCGTTACCTTCTGGCCCTGAGTCAAATCATGTGGGACCCATAGACTCAACTTGTAGTGTTTCCCCAGTTGATGGAGCTGCTGGTGAATGGTTTCTCCACTTACACTGAATTGTAGTCCCAGTTCGGCACATGTCCGGCCACTGTTCCCTTCAAATGCTGCCTGAAGATTTTCATTTTATACATATGTTAGTCTTTCAGCACGTGGTGCGTTTTCGAGTGTTTCGTAACCGTTTTTAAACTTGTTAAACCACTGCTGCACTGTCACGTAGTAACGACACTCACCAAAGACCTGGCATATCTTCTGCCCCGCTGCAGCTTTTTAAGATTTTTAAGATTTCCTAACAAAAATATGTATTTCTTATTCGTGACTAAAATACATAATTATTTTATTAACAGCTGTATCTCACTTCCTATTTTACACCAAGTAGCATTAAAAAGAGCGAATGAAATCCTAACTGGAAAACTGAATAAAAATGGTATTTTTTTTTACCAAATTTTCAATCTGTTAAAAAAATTTTAAAAAAACACTAGTTACAGCACATAAAAAGTGTAATGTATTTACTAATTATTTAAATACCATTATTTTATAATCGTATTTATAGTACCTTGTTAAAGCGCTTGTCTTCAAAATGTCAAATATAAATCACAGTAAATTGTGTAATCTGCTGTCACAAAATGTATATCATATTATTTTCCGATCGGTATAAGGAAGAGATACCATACTATTTTTCAATCGGTATGGTAAAATAGTATTTTTCCATACTATTTTACCGTAAATTATTAAATACATGTAAACTTTATTTTTAAATGACTAAAGCGAGGTAATCTTACGATGATGTTTTAAAAACTGGTCATTTTGAGGCCAGAAAATCATTTGCGGGGCCTGGCCCCGATGAGCCCCCCGTGGTTACACCCCTGCGATATCCCAAATGAAAAATCCATTGGGTGAAGTCTGTTGACCAAGAAGCCCAAGGACTTGGTGCTCTACGATTAATTAATCTTTCCGGAAAATTAGTATTAAGGTATTGCTGCACTCTTACAGCAAACTGGAGTGGTGTCTTATTCTGCTGGAAAACAATAGTATTCCAAATGTCATCTTAGATCAGCTAAAGCGCCAGATAGTTTGACAGCACATCTAGGTAGACATATTCCGTTATTGTTCGCCTGTAAGTATGATTGGTCCATTCACTTTCCTTTTGGAAATACGCAACCACAAATTAACGCTGAGAATGTGTTATTCCCACTCTAACGTTGCATTCGGCTGTTCAAATGCTAAAATCGTCCATTCCGTCTTATATGTTTATCCTACACGTGAGGAATGTGGCTTCATCAATAAACTAACATTTATCAATTAACCATTCAACCCTAACAGCCTGCATAAGTTATAACACATCGCTGCTCTTACTCCGTAATCCTCTGCCTCCAGCTTATGCAGAATTGGCACCTAATAGACCTTTTTTTTTTTTTTTTTCAATGTGAAGCATAATGTTTTCCAAGCATGTTTCCAGGAATGTAGAGCTGACTACAGAGCCCTCTTGTCCCTGTACGAGGACTACAGGTCATAGTGTGGTCAATGCTATAGACAATTTTCTGTGAAACAAATGCCTTCCCATAAATCGTTCTTCTTCATGCGCATTGCTAATTCTCTTTGACTTTGTTTACGTGTTCTTAATATTTGTGTTGTTGGAGGATAGTTTTTTTTTTTTTTTTTTTTTTTAACTTATGGGTGAAATCTTCCTGTACCTATTCGTATGTTCTAGCATGCAGATAACTGCATATCTTCAGTAAGTGCACTTTCACAAATCAGGTGAGATCAGATTATCTAGATAAAACACGAGGCAATGTTTGTCAGTTTCTTTATTTCTCGTAAGTTTACCACAATTAAGACAATTCCACTCATATATTTGAATGGTTATAGGAGGCTAAACAGGGCATAATTTCTACTCTAATTTATTAAACACCTTGCGTGTTATCTTACATTCGACGATAATAGCTAAGATAATACTTAAATCATAGACTTTCAAAATACCATTTTCCCAGAATCGAAGCTTTTTACTACGTATTAAGGCTGTCGAGTACCTGTGCCGTTTTAGTTTGACAGCCATTGATTTATATGTATAAGTATTTTTCATTTTTCATTGAACATGGATTTGAATGATTTTTGATTTATAAAATTAAAATAAGATTAAAGATAAGATTAATTATAAGATTAAAATTATAAAAAGCACTCAGATTTTCTCAAGGTAAAGGACATTAAAATGAATTTCAAGAAATCAGTAAAATTAAGCCAGTAAAAAAAAATATCGTCTATTGGTACACTTCCTTTCGCTCATGCAATGATTCTAACAAATTTTAATGATATGTTCATATTAATGTAGGTAATAGAGACATCCGTGACGTTACGTTACGTTATGGAAATTGTTACGAATTATTTTAAATTTAATGAAGAAGTACATACTTCGGTCAGAAAAGTATTAATTATTTAAATATTATACCGTATATTTTACATTTCTTAATTCATCATATATTTATTAGGGAATTTTCTCTTGCAATTTCCCTCTAGTTGAATTTACACAACTTTTTATTGTCGTTCATTTTAGGTGTAACGAGGTTTAGGCCAGAAGAGGATCCTTTTATCGCTTAAAATGGTGGACAGAAATCTTATCTATCTGTGATTAAAATGTCAGAAATGTCCAAGCGAAACGAGGATCAGGTGAAACGTGGCGACACGTCTGAAGTGTTACACATCTAACCTGATCTCGTTTTCCCTTTCATTGCTATACAATAATGCGGAAACAGCAATTTTTTGGAACCCGAACAATTATTGGGGTTTCCATGGGCTTGAATTAATAATATGGGTTTGTTCTATGATTTCACACATGAGAGGTAACTCTAGCTATTGGACTGCAAGGAAGGCAATATAGGATAATAACTAGCAGTTGAAAGAATTTATGACTAACCACTAGTGATTAATAACTTTTAAGTGCAAATTTGTCGATTTTAACTTCGATATTGCACCTGCCGTAGTTTTATTCAACTACATGTTTTTATATATCACTACAATAAGCGGTAGAAACCTTTCATAAAAGACAAACTAATGCAAGGATGAATCCAAACCAAGGGAAACTCATGTACTTAGTGTATAGCCATGTTCGAAAACATGACTCCCATCTTAGTTTTAAGCCTTCGTAAATTCAGCAATTTGTATCAAGTGTGACTGCAAGAATTACTTAAAGAGAAAACAAAAAACTCCCCGTCATACATAATGTCGACCTTACCACAAAGTGTCGTATCTAACAAAAATGCACAAACTTACTAAAAAAAAATAAATAACTAAAATGACGAAATAATGCCTAAGGCTTTAATAAATAATGAGTGAAATTATCAGATAAATTACTGTTTCCAAAATAACAATTCGAAGTAAAATTCTTTACATTTACTCTCATGAAGAGTTAGAAAAATTGAGATGAGATATTTTGTGATAAGGTTTACAAAGACAACTGAATGCCCAATTTGAAAGACGAATTTACTAATCAAACTACGATCACTGATAATTTATTGTGACAAAATTTGCATATTATAACTACTTTGTGGATAAGTTTTATAAAATCTCAAATGGTATATTGATACTCATATATTTCACTAATAATATACAAAAATAATATTAAAAAACGTATATTTACAAATGAAACTTAAATTTCATGAAAGCCTAGGAAGAAAATAAAACTTCTTTTCTTGTCTTTTACAACTTAGCTTTTTCCGAGGCATTTCCCTTTGATTGCCTGAAATTGAAATAAATAATAATGACACAGTTCATTAGTAGTAAAACAAACTTTGAATACATTTTAAACGTAAATTTCGAAAAATAGGCCTGTCAAGCAAGTTGTGAAATCCTAGGGAATTCTGTTGACTTGATATCTTTGGAGTTAAATGCACCACCTGATTAAGTATTGCTCGGTAGTGAATTAAGTGGCATTTAGAAGTTTGCAAATTAATTACAGTAACAAATATTTGTAATTAACGGTGCAATGTGTAATTAATTACACTAGTTTAGTAATTACTGATGCTCAAATATTATGTGAACTCTCTCTATGTCCAAGCAATCCAGTGCGAAGCCCTTTCTTCACTCCTGTCTTCTACCAGTTCAACTGCGATGATTTAGTACTCTGTTCACAAGCAGTTAAGCTCTACAACACATGGTACTTTTTCACAAGCTGGTACGTCTTTACAAAAGGATATACTTTAGTGTTACACATTTCCAGAGTGTGTCTCAGAAACAATGCCTACAAATTTTGAATCATGATTTTCGACAGAGCAGATCCAGATTACTGATATAATCCATAATATTAATTCATCTACATCCGCCTTTCATGGATCTGTCTAGCGTTAACAATTAGATTGTTCAAATATTTCGCAAGGCTACTGTATTACTCCTGGGCAATAAGGAAACACTATACATAACATTGTGGAAAGGTCATAACACGAGCAGAAGGAAGATAGGAAAGACTGCTTTAGCTTTCATTAGCCCAATGCTGACTTTATATTCTTGCACAAATAAGGTCAATCTCATAACATTACATTAGCAAGTTTCGTTTGCTTTTCTTGTGGTGGCAGTGGCTCATTGATAAAGCGCTCAGCTCTATCACGTGAGTCTCTGTGTCGATCCAGTTCCCGCTAAGTGAGCTTTGTGGTGAATAAACACCGACTGTGTGGGTTCTCCCGTTTCCTCCCAGGTCCTTCATTTCACTATTATCTCCATCATCAACGTCTCCCTCAGCCTCGGTGCAGATTTGTGAAACGTTAAACTCAAAAAGAAAAAAATATGCTTTCATACAAAATGCATAGTTCTTCGATGTTTTGGTTCTTTAGGAAGTTCTAACAAGGAAGCTAATAGAGACGTTGGCTAGCAATTTACAGTCGAATCATAACCAAATGAGGGCATAACTTAAATGGAACCTCGCAACCAAAATTTAAAAAAAAGTTTGCTTGTAAATATTAGTTAACAAACTTTCTTTAAATTTATTTCTGATGGGAAACACTAAAAATTATATTTCCCCTTACTGCTTATCTAGCTATTGTTTCAATTTAATACTGGATGACAAAAATTGAGGAATTTATTCGCCACACGGAGACATCTGAAGTTGGAAAAAGTCACCTGTTCTGTTTGTATGAATCTCATTAGATTGAACTAATGTGTTTTCCTTGGGGTCGCAGTGGCTCAATGTAGAGAGCTCACCTCTGGTGTGTGAGGTCCCATCATATTTCAGAATCACAATACGCCTCTTTGCACAGCTGGAGCAGTTCTGGCGTGGTTTGAGGAACATCAGGATGAACCTGAACATCTCTCCTGGCTCTCACAATCCCTGGCCCTGTACATAATTGAACAGCTGTTGTTCGTTTTGAAGATACGTATCCGCGTAGAATTCCGCCTTTAAGGAATTTAATAATGCACTCCACGTGGAATGAAGCAATATTGCACTTCCAACTACTCGCGATCTCTACGATTCCATTCCACGTCGCATCAAAATTATTCTGAGAGCGAAAGGCGGTCCAATATCGTATTAATCTAGTAACTTATACTTTTCTCAGGTATTTCCATTACATTGATAAGTATCTATCTGTCTTGTCCAACTCCAAAGTTATCACTACACATGATAAACAAGGCAAAAGGACTTGAATTTTACTGTAGAAAATGAAAATTTGCCATTACACTATGTTTGAAGAATGCCGAACTATAAACTAAAACATATTTTCGTAATTTTGTACAATCTGCGTCCAAAATGATCTCAAAATTACAATACCATCTTAACAGCTATTTCAAATAGAAATAATTTTCCTTCAGTTTGAATGCTTATAAGAAAAGATATAAGCCTACATGATATTGATGGTACGAAAACAGTATCTCTAAACAATAATGTTTTTCACTAAGTATTACTCCATTATACATTTGATTGCTTGTTGATTTGGAGTTTAGTGTACCATTGACCACTGAACATACAGCTTAGCATAGAATTCAATCAGCATAAGTTCCCATTAGAAATCACATTTCATTACATATTTGCAAACTCAAGAAACATCGTAAGTGTCCAAGTTAAGAAAACGACTAATAAGCTACTGTTGCAGATTGTATAATGTATTTCCTTGTTTCCTCCAACAGAGGTTACATACACAACTTTACCATATTTCAAATGATGTGTGTGTATTAAAATTAATATCTGTGCTTTAAGTGTTCCTTTATAATGACCCTTAGTACAGAATTATTCATAATTTAAAGGAACAAGTCACGGCTAATATTTTGCATAAGCGCTACTAATTGACCAGAGTAACTATCACTCGATGTTCTTCTCCCTCAGTATTTATAAGAGGGTATGGATGCCCGGACGGATGATGTGATGATATGGCAACGGAGTAGGGTCTCTTCTTCCAATACTCTTTACGTGATCTCCAAATCAACAAAGGATCTGGTCGAGGCGACGAATGTTGACGGGGGCCCACAAAAGCCCAGTGACTCCGACTTGACGCAGCGGCTTTGGACTTCTAATCTGTAGTCAGCTGTATGGATTTTGGTTGTTGGTTTGTGATACGATGAACTTGGTACAGCTCTACGGCGAAAAGGCCGAGGTACTCATTCTGTGCACTCTTCTAGAAATCGCTACCAAAATCGATCCCTGGTCATCGGGACTGCTGATTTTATGAACTCTGCTTCCAATTCATGACAATCCATCCATCAATCTCAACACGTGTTCCTAGTTCACTCTACAGTCATTTGCTTTACATGTAAATTTCTACTTAGTTTGACGTACACCTGAACAAACGAAATTAAGTAGTTCAGAAACGAAGGATGTGAATTTGCTTACGTGGCAGATCGATAAATGGAAGACGTGTGCCCGATTTATTTCCTAGTGTTCAGAATTCATGTTTTTGAATACTTAATGATTTAGGATTTAGACTTCTGGGGTTTCGGCACTTAAGGCCATTTAGACCGTCACGTTTGAGGGATGACATCTCTCGGCGATCACACTATCGGGGAAAGGGAAGGAAGGAAGCGGCCTGGGACTTATAAGTTAGGTACCACCCCGGCGTTTGCCTCATGTGATTGAGGAAAACCCAGGAAAAACCTCATTCAGGGTGGCTAACCTGAAAAGGCGTTTTACACTTTTTCAACCGAGTGCCCCCACCGGGAATCGAACCCGGGACCGCTCATGAATGCTTAATAAATTTCTTTAAAAATTCCTATCAGTCTGGCTGGATAATTACAATGTACTTAAGAAGTCTGGTTCAATTAGTGCATCTTCTATTCACAAAATACAGATATATAAAATTTTCGCTGTACAGAATACTACAAATGGAATATGGATTCCAAACTAAAAACTGCTTTGAAAATGATATAAATTATTTGCTATGAAGGGAATAGAGTAAACAAGTATCCTGAAAGTTTAAAACGTTTGGAAGAAAGACAAAAAAGCTTTACATACCTTTTTCTTAGTTAGAACCACTTCTAGATGTATATTCTTGTTCTCTCTTTCCCCTCTGAACCTTTTGCATTAACTGCATCTGAAATAGAACTACTAGTTAGCTAATATAAATGGAAAATTTTCTACAAAATAATACTAAGAATAGCCAAATTATAATAATAATTAAGACTGAATTTATTTATCAATTCAAAACTAACTACAAGTTAGCTTCAGTAGATTTTTTCATACGTAATTGTATGTCGGAATGAACATTAGTTAAACGTTGTTTGCGGTGCGTCTACATTAGCTTACACTAAACTAAATAGGCTTGAGTAAATCTTGCATAAGGAAGGAGAGGCCCGTTGTAAGGGGGCCGTGATATAGCTATGTTTATGTTCATATTCATTATATTTTTGAACTTAGCTTCACTGCCAGACTGCATTATTACCTTCGGACCATTTCCTTGCTAAACTCATTCGTGTTTCTAAAATCATGATAAAATTCTTAAAAGAACATAAACTTTGGTTTCCTATGAAAATCGATAGTAAATAAATATATAGTAACAGACACGACGTTAGAGAAAGGTTACGGAATCTTGAACATTTGAAATCCACATTGATTTATGTATCAT